>NC_055996.1:132545744-132878244 GCF_018446385.1 Zingiber officinale
ATATATATATATATATTTAATAATAATAATTTTGGAGAAAATTAATCATGAAATAGTTTGTTCAAAATTAGATAAGTCATATAATAGATTTAGTTAAAATTCTTATATAATTATTTTGAATCACCTTTTCAATCTCAAAGAATAATAATTCAAGTTAAAATTAGTTTATCGTTTTAAGTTGTTTGCCATTTTAAAATATAAATTAAATTTAGTTAAAAAATATAGCATATTGATGAATTTATTAAATAGTCATTTTTGAATTATTTAGTTCCTTTCAAAAGAGTAAATAGGTTTTAATTCTGTTTATTTAAATTAAAAAATGAACTAATAAATATCATTTAAAAGTTTCAATCAAAATTATTACATAATTTTTTTAAAAAAAAATTATATACTCTATATATTTATATAGATTAAAAATACAATTAAAAAGTCAAAATTAAAAAGACATTTCTTATTTTTTTTATTATCATAAAAAACCTCATAATAAAAAAATATTAAAAAGCATTTATTTTATTTTTATTCATTTTTTAAAATACTTTTATTTTAATATTATTATAGTAGTTTATGCCAAAATTAATAATTATCTTCTCGCACAAAAAAAGAGACATAATATCTATATTTTAGAGGAGTTTGGGACATGCTTGGTTGCTTGTACAAAGTCACTTTAAATAAGTGGAGATTTGAATATTAATCTATAAAATTGAGATAAAAAAGCTAAATTTGTTACTTATCTTATAGAGATTTATCTTAAAATTATGAAGATTTAGATGTATTAAATTGATGAAAATAAATAAATCTTCATATATTATTTTGATGTTTGGTTAGATGTAAAAGCGCACTTACAAGATCAAAGGTTGGGGGTGGACCACAAAGATGTAATATCTATATAATAATGTTGTAGATATAAATATTCATATTGTACCCAATCTATAAAATTTAATCCGCCGTCCGTACCGCCAACGACAAGGTCACCGGCACCTTCAACGTGTGAGGATCACTCTACCCCTTTTAGTTGTACAATTATCGATCTTTTAGTTGCGGATCTAACTAGTTATGGGTGGGAAATTTTGATGGAGCTATAATTTCATTTAGTTTGGAGGTTTTCTCCAGTATGTGATGGCGGCCTAATATTGTTCTTTGATAAGCATGAGAATTGACATTCAGCAATATTTCGATGGTCTGGCTTTCTTGCTAAAACAAAATAGAATTGGCAGCTTGTTACGAATGAAATATAAAAGAAACTAACGTTCAGTTGGATACTGTTGGTTCCTGCTAAGGATTTCTGAAGGGATTAGAGGGGTTTTAAGGGCTTTTGTTTTCTGAAAGTTGATTAGTTTTGTGTGCATATAAGATTGTACAAAGGGCAATGTATTGTATGTTCCCTTTGTTGGTCTATTTTGTAGGTAGCTCAAGATGATGTGTCCCACAACTTCAGGTTGCTTTCAATTTTGCCGCTCCATGAGAATCTTCTTGAGCAATGCAAATCTTAGTGCCCTTAGAGAAGTGCGGTAGTTGAGGTATAAAGTAAAAGTATTATCATATTAGATCATGAGGTTGAAATTTGATATCTCTAAACATATTTTTCCTCATGTTTTAATTACTATACTAATAGTTAGTAATTACTCATGATTTATCTTTACCGTGTTAATCTATAAACAAGTCAATAAAGGTACATTTATGCAAATCTTATTCTATTTAGAGTTACCTTTCTAAGCAAAAGGGAGAAAGAGATGTGGGCGTGGTTTTGCCATAAAGATTATTATTATCTCTTACGCCCAATCCAAATGTCATATCATATTAACGTTCAACTTTCCCATATCCTAACATCTTTCCAGCTTTGAGATAATTCTAAAAAGTAAATTACTTTTCCCACCTTTCTTGACAGCCCATCCCCTCTCTCTCCCTTGTTAAATGACTTTTTTTACCCCCTCTTCTTTAAAATAACAGTTATTTTATTTTTTTTCTGATTTTATTTACTTCCTTAGTTTTTATTTTTTAAAATAAATTTTATTTATTATTTTTTCATCAATTTTTTTTAATTTTTTATCTATATTTTACTTTTAAATTTTTTATAAATAATAACCCCTAAAATCTACTATTAAAAAAAACAAAGATCATAAGATATCGAATCCTCTATCCCAATATCACTTGTCCCCGTGTCTCACTCATTGCCCCAGTCCATCGTCGGCGGTGATTAAAACTATATCCTAGGAGGAAGGTGAATGCAGTCGCCATCGACGCGATCAACCCCGAAATTCGGTCGGATTTGAGTAAACTTTTCTTCGTCGACGATATGAGTTCCTGCTTATATTCGGCTGAATTTCGATGTCGATCGCCTTGATAGTGACCCCCCAGGTTCACCTTCCCTTAGGTTATAGTTCTGGTCGGGGTGACGACTAGAGGTCGCTGGTAGTGGGCTCGAGGCGACGAGTGGGATAGGAGGACAGAGAAAATTAAGGACAAAAGATCCAATCTCATATTACAAATATAAAAAAAGCATGACATTTTTGTCGAGAAAACATTTTAAAAAATAAAAAAATGGTATAAAGGTAAATAATATGATGAGACTGGGAAAAGAGTGTGTGCGAAAATCTATGACTAAAAAATAAATAAAAGATTATAAATATATAATAAAAAATTAAAAAGAATCAAAATTATAAACAAAAATTGATTAAAAAATAAAAATCAATAAAACAAAACAAAACAAAATAAAGCGTGATATAATTTTTATTTTGATTCATATTTTTATATTATTTTAATTTCTACAAATAATAACTCTTAAAATCTAAAATAAAAAATAAACAAAGATTAAAATATATAATAAAAAAATTATTCAAAAAATAAAACTGATAAAACAAATAAAATTAGTTAGAAAAACAAAAATTAAAAAAATTAAAAAAAAAAACGTGAATAAAAAAACGTGAATGAGGAATAAGGAAAAGGGTAGAAGGGTAAATATCATTATATTTTATGGTGGGCGCGGGGAGGGGAGGGTGTCAGCAGGGGTGGAAAAAGCAGCTCTCTTTTAAAAAACCATCTTCCTAGCTAGTTTTTGTAGGTTTTCCCATCAAATGTTCAGATTTTTGGTGAGTCTTGAGGCCTTTACCTGTCCTTTTGATGCTAGGTTGATAGATGATTTGGTCTGAGATGGCGCACTGGATAGATAACTTGATGCTGACTGACAGAAGATTTTTAATTAGAGAAAAGACTGCGAACACGAGTAAAAATCCTCCTTATATACATTTAAAAGAGCAAACAAAATATCAGTACCAAAAATCAAGGAATGAGTCTATCATAAAAGCCCTCCGACACTCAAGTCAGTAGAATGATCGAGCGAAAATAAGATGAACAGTAGACAAAACAGAGCGCAATGTAAACGTTGTGTAAGTATACCTTGCCAACGAAGAAAACTCTTTTTATATACCACCTTTAATAACCTCTGTAATTATGAGGTGGCAGAGACAGTTTAGTGTAAGAGATTGTTGAGTAAAGGAGGCGTATAACATGGGAAATGTACAGTCACCATCCAAGAAATCTTTTGTTACCCATGCATGTATTACCTTTTTGTAACTTACATCATTAATGAGGCGGTTGAATGAATATACTGTTGATCCTGTCCGAAAATCGTGGAGATGGCAAGCTGGGGATGTGACTGCTGTGTTGACTGAATGTAGACTCCGTTGTGCTCTATAACACAAGAAACGTCGATGTCGAGTCAGGGAAGCTAAGGGGTCCCTGACGTTGACCCTTTTACGCTCAAGTTAGTCACTAGAAAGAGGAAAAAGACAGAGCAACAGTAGACACAGGCGTGAATAGTGAATAACGCATACCTCCACCGATGTATAGACCCCCCTTTATATAGGGCACTGGTGGGCGATGTGTACACTTCTCAAGACATGAGCATGTTTTCCAATTAGTCGTGGGTACATTCTCTCATTTATTCTATGAAAGGACCTGTCAGGAAAGTGCTTATGACACCACACCTTAATATGACATTCATATCCCTAATAAGACAGTAGAAGCTTCCGTCATATGATCCGCCTGTTTACCATGTCTCGTGTCAGTGACACTAACTCCCAAAAGGATATTCGGTGATCCATCTGTTCAGCCGAGCAGAATAGCCGCTCGCCTAAGTACTCCTCCACTCGGTTGGACTCGGCTGCTCTTCCACGCGGTGACGAGTCTCGATAGTTTGTGTCCGCCCGACCAGATTAACACTCCAGTCATACGCACGCTCCTCTGCTTCGTGACAACCGTCTGATAATCTTGGCTGAACAGGTGCTTCACTTGGATCGGCCTTTTGTCGGTCAGGCAATACATGCCTAATCGGCCACTGCAGGATAGATCAGCTTGGCCCCTCTTCGGTGAGCTCGTTGGCTTTTCTAGCGTTGACCTCCTTGACTTTGACCTCCACGTTGGCTGCTACCTCCGTCGTTTGACTCGCACTTAGTGGGCCCCTAGTACCACACCAAGAGAGATAACCGCTGAGTAGGTACGAGGCCCTAATAGTCGGCTTACAGGCGACTCAGCATGTCGAAGCTGCAAAAGTCCTCATCCACTCGGATTCTCAGCTGGCCACTCAGTTGCTATTGAGAACGTTCGAAATAAGCAGCTCTCGACTCAGGCAATATGCAGAAGCATTCGAGAAGTTGAGGGCAAGCTTCCAAGAAGTTATTATATAGAAGATCCCTTGATCAGACAACCAAGCCGCGGATGAACTGACTAAGTTAGCCAGTTCATTATCGCCGATCGTGATAAGTCAGCCGATCGAGCAGGTCTCACTAGTGGCACACATTGATAGGATGGATGGAATAACCTTTTCGAGCGACTGGAGGACCTCATTGATAGAGTTCCTTCGATCAGGTAGCACTCCAGCCGATCAGGATGAAGCTCGCCTGTTGAAAAAGAAGGTCAGACGATGCACTCTGATCGGAGACCAGCTATATAAATGAGCTTTCTCAAGACCGCTGCTCAAGTGTGTCAGACTGGAGGACGTCGAGTACATCCTTCAAGAAGTGCATCAAGGCTGCTGAGGGAATCATCCCGGTGGCAGATCGCTGGCCCGAAAGATCCTGTTAGCGAGATATTTTTAGTCCACACTACAAGATGATGCCACTCGGATAGTGACTACTTGTTTGTCGTGTCAAAAATATCACAACATCCAGCACCGACCGATCGAGGAAATGAAGGCATCCACGGTGTCTTGTCCATTTGACCAATGGGGAATGGATATCGTTGGATCATTTCCAATGGCGATCGGCCAAAGAAGATTTTTGCTAATCGCAATAGACTACTTTTCAAAGTGGGTGGAGGTCGAGCCACTAGTCAAGATAACCGAACATATGGTCATCAAGTTCATATGACAGAATATCCTATGTCGGTTCGGCATCCCTCACCAGCTCGTCTCGGATAATGGGAGGCAATTTGCTGAACGGAGACTCAAGGAGTGGTGTAAGGGCTATGACATTGTGCAGTCTTTTGCCTCAGTGATCTACCCTCAGAGCAATGACTAAGTAGAAGTCACCAACTGGGAGATTTTTAGAGGGTTACATACTCAACTCGACCACGCTGGAGGCAGCTAGGTCAATGAACTCTCCAACGTCTTGTGGGCTCATCGCACCACACCAAGAGAGGCGACTTGGCACCACACTGTTTCATCTGGTGTACGAAGAAGAAGCGATAGTTCTAGTGGAGGTCGGAGTAGAGTCCGATCGGGTGTAGTTTTATGACTATAGGAACACCGAGAGGAGACTCATGGAGCTCGACTTGGTGGATGAAGCGCGGGATAAAGCAGGCGTCCGACTGATGGCGTACAGGCAATAAATGAGACAAAACTACAATTGGAGGGTGATTCCAAGGTCATTTCAGGTCGGCGACTTGATGTGAAAAAAAATAAAATCGGTCGACGACATCACTAAGCTGGAGGCTCCCTGGGGAGGACCTTTCAAAGTCATTTAAAAGCTCTGCTCAGGAGCCTACTATCTACAGGATGGAGATGGGAGAAAGCTTGAGCGACCCTAGAGCGCGAACCATCTCCATCCCTATAGGGTCAAGTGAGAGGTGCGTGGTTAAATTCAGATGTACTTGTATAAGTGTGTGTCTTGTGAATACAGAAAGATAATGAATAAAAATCTAAAGTCTTCAAGACTTGCGTGTCATTCGGCCAAGTTAAAAGTCGAGCGGCGACTATAAACCCTTGTCTTCATCAACAGTCGAGCGACGATTATAAATCCTTATCTTCGTTAACAGTCGAGCGGTGATTATAAACCCTTATGTTCGTTAATAATCGAGCGGGGACTATAAACTTTTGTCTTCGTAAACAGTTGAGCGACGACTATAAACCCTTGTCTTCGTCAACAGTTAAGCGGCGACTATAAATCCACGTCTATGCCTTCAATAGCCTAGCGACGGCTATAAACCTAAGTCTATGGATCAACAATCGAGCGGCGACTATAAATTCGAGTCTACGATGAATAACAGCCGAGCGACGGCTCTAAAACTAAGTCGGCGATGAATAAAGTCGAGTGGCTTCCTAAAGCCATAAAGCAAAGTTAATAGGTCGAGTAGTGACCAAAGCAGGGACGCATCGCTATGATATAGCTGTTCGACTTATGTTGGAATGAGTATGCGGAAGTCTCTAAAAGTAGCTATACTGATGATCGGGAAAGCGGGGAGTTATACTTGGAAAAATTTCATGAAACGCTAAGTGGAAGAGGTGCTCCTGACCCATCTTTTGGGTTCTCAAATTTATCTACAACACTAAACCAATTTTCAATATCATTCATTGAGTAATACTCCATCCTACCTTCTTGGCCATCTCTTTTGTCCAATTCTTGGTTGGAAGAGGTGCTCCTGACCCATCTTTTGGGTTCTCAAATCCATCTACAATACTAAACCAATTTTCAATTTCATTCATTAAGTAATACTCTATCATACCTTTCCAATATGCGAAGTCGTTGCCATCAAAGAAAGGTGGTCGAGCGATGCTATATCTCTCTTGAAACGCCATCTTGATACTTCGGTTGACGATGAGTTCTTCCGATGTGATCCATACTCTGATACCAATTGATAGGACCTTTGCATTCGGCTAGAGGGGGGTTAATAGCTTTTCTTCGATTTTCACTTACAACTTGTTAGCAAGCAAATAGAATAGAATAGAAATAGTGAAATACTAAAACAAACAATGTTAACTCCTTGATTTACTTAGTCTCCACCTCCTTGAGGTGACTAATCCACGGTACATACCCACACGATCAAACTTCACTAAGATTTCCTCATTTTCGAACCAAGAACAAAGGTGGAGAAACCTTTACATAATTATCTCTTCCTCTTACAAGATGAGAGCTAAGCTTAGGAGGAGGAGACTGAGATTCTATCAGCTTACGAATCACTTGGAGAGCACTTTCGATTAGAACAGTAATTGCTTTCTCCAAGGTTCAAGAATTACTTTTATAGTTTTTCCCGACATCAGTCGACTGATGTACCAATCAGTCGACTGATGAACTTCAACGATACTTAAGATTTGATGAGATTTTCTGTCGTCATTCTATAACAGTCACTTATCAATCAACTGGTACCGATACCAATTCAACTGCTACTGGGTTGCACTCCTTCTGGCTACTCTTTGTTCATTTTGTTACTTGGTACTAGTCAACTGGTATAGGTACCAATCGATTGGTACCTTATAGCTTGAGATTTACAGCATTTTACAACCTGAGATTTACAACATTTTACATATTTCTTTTTTACACTTTAGATCATTCCCTTAGCTTATACTTTATGCCTCCAAGCATCTTCCATCAACCTTGCGCCTTTAGGATGTTTCCGTTTCCACGGCTCCTCATTCTTGTGCTTGCCTTCAAGTGTTATCTTCGGCTTTGTCATGCTAAGTCTCCTTTTACCAGGAGACCGCACCTCCCGGACTTCATCCGCCAAGACTATCTTCTTGAACTTTCCTTGCCAAGTTTTCGTACTTTTCTTTGTACCTACTTAACATTTATATTAGATTACAAATAATACATAACTTAAACTTATTTAACCAAACATCAACAGTGAACAATGTCTAGAGCAAAATTATCCCAACACTCTTGACTATCGACTATCATATCCTCTTGACTTATATCCTCTTAACTTTTAACTTCATGACCTTATCAGACCCCTCCTTTACACACCATATCACCCGAGCATAGATTATTCCGGTCAGATTTCTAATTTGGGGTTGAAACTTGAATCATCTTCATCTTTGAGCATAAGGAAGAATCTTCAAACTTAATTTACAAACTCATTAGTATTTGGACAATGTCGTTCTTGTAAAAATAAAATAAAAGAAATTTCGAAATTTAATTGTAGATGAATTCAAGTCTGATCGATAGCTAAATTCTACGGCGGCTGATGGTAACAGAGGACGGAGTAGACCGTCTGCACGATTGTGAGAAGGAAGAGCAAAATGGCGGCGACGACCGAGATCACCGCCCAGGGGTTGCCGAAGTAGGCGTGGTTCAGCGTCGCTCGCCACTTGTTGTACTTCTTCTCGCAGTGCTTGGGCACGTCCTCGAAGACGGCCCGGAGGTGCCCCTTCGTCGGCTGCACCACCACCTTCTTGCACATCCTGTTGAACAGATCCGCCACGTCCCTGTTGCTCCCCATTGCGCTCACCAGGATGTCCGCCTCCCGCAGCAGCGCCACGTCTTCCCGCGTGTCGATCAGGCAGTCCATCAGGTAGGCAAAGTCGGTGACGTGGGTGCCGCGCTCCGGGTACAGCTGCTCGAACGCGATCAGGTTCCGCAGGATGGTGTTCGACACGTTGTAGGCTCGGATCCGGGGGATCTCCAGCCGCCCGTTGGCGAAGGTGACGTCGAGGAAGCTGTCGGTGTCCATCTTCCTGACGATCTGCACGCCGGCGTTCTTGAGCTCGCGGGCACAGGGGACCGTCGCCGGGGTAAGCGGCGTGAAGACGAACTCGTCTGCGACCTTCTTCTCCGACTTGCGCCCGAAAGACGACGCCAGCAGAGAGTCACGCACCGGGCTCCTGCGGAAGCTTTCAGCTCCTCCCCTAATCACATTATCCTCGCAGTTGGAGCTTTTGTCTGGGTTAATGGCGTCAGGGACTTGCTGTATGCAGGCGTGCAAGAGATGAAGGATGTGATGCGATCTCCTGAGCGTCTCCGGCACTTCCAATTTCTCCGGCAGTTTCTTAGTTCTTCCCGGAAGGAAGTCGCCGCCAAAGAAATTGAGCGCGAGCGGCTTCAGGGAGTTTGCCGCTTTCTCAGGGTCAACGAAACCGAGCAAATCCCTAAGCAGAAACAGGGGAAGCTGGTTCTCCAGCAGCAGCATGTCGAGCCTCAGATAGTACTCCGCCCAAGCCGAGCTAAAGATCGGGTCGTGTTCTTCGCCGTCGTCCATCTCCTGTCTCCTTCCCTCCTGCCTCTCGGTGAGACTGATGAACAACTCCACCACGAAGCAGCCGTCGTGCAGCATCATGTCGACGAACTCGTCGGAGCCCATGGTTAGGGTCTCCGAGTAGGCGCTGCGCGCGCGGCACTCCACCGTCCTGAAGTAGCTCCGACACTCCTCCAAGGTCTTCCTCGGCGTCGTCCGGGCCAAAAACCTCTGGAGGTACTGCGGCTTGAGCTTGTCCATAGCGCGCAGGTGGGGCTCGCCGCGGTGGTAAGGGCCGAAGGAGATGATATTCGGCTCGTAGGCCTCGCGGTCGCCCCGGCGGATGACCTCCGGCACTCGGAAGATGGTCGGCTTCTCCGTCCGCCATGGCTTCAGCTCTTGCCCCTTCATGTCCTTCGCCATCACCGGTTCCGATCGTCGGCGCCTGTGTTGGATCTCAGAAAACGTGAATTACAAGTTACAACAACAATGATTAAAAAAGGACAACTCCAACACGGGATCAGGAGTAATATGAATTGGTCCCGTAGAGAAGCCAAACCTCTCTCTTCCTTTGTCGCTACAGACTCGATCGAGGATTTGTAGTTTCCCGTCCCGGCTTAGTTGAGGCGGTATGGTTGATAGTTTATTATACGAGATATTAAGTTGTTGAATTTTGGAGTTGACAGGGTATAAATCCCTGCCCTCTAAAAAATATCCAACCTCATCCATGAGTCTTACAGGAAGTTAACTCGGAGTTGGCTTCACTTTTTTAACTCACATGAGGTGGATGGATGGTGGATGCCAGCTCATCACTCCAGCACTGTCTGAAAATGGCGGAGACCGGGCAGGTTTTATTGGTTGAACCGGCCATAATAAACTCGAATACTAGATAAACATGGCCTCGTTTTTTTAACGGGGAGCACTCTGATGCATAATTTTTAAGAGTAAATTAATTATTTTTTATATTTAGTAATAATAATTTTGGTGGAAATTAATCATGTAATAGTTTGATCAAAATTAGATAGGTCATATAATAGATTTAATTAAAATTATTATAAAACTATTTTGAGTAACCTTTTCACTTTAAAAATATAACAATTTTAGTTAAAATTAATTTATGATCGTTTTAAGTTGTTCGACCATTTTAAAAATATAAGTGAACTCTACTAATATTTTCTTTATTTAAATTTAGTTTAAAAATATAGCATATTTATTAATTTAGAAATAGTCATTTTTGAATCATTTAGTTCCTTTTAAAAGAGTAAATAAGTTTTAATTATATTTATTTCAATTAAAAATTTAACTAAAAATATCGTTTAAAAAATTTAATCAAAATTATTGCAATATTATTTTCGAATTATTTGATTAAGTCAAAAATATACATGGACGTTAATTAATAACCTCCATGTGTTTGTATAAATTTAGAAAGATTTCTTATTTTTCATTATCATAAAAAAAAAGCACCTCATAAGAAAAAAAAATTGCTTTAATATTGCTATAGTTGTAATAGTTCGTGCCAAAATTAAAATGGGGGCCACAAAGTTACAGTGGTCGTGCCAAAATAAAAAATGGGGGACCACAAATATTCATATTGCATTCATTTTATCTAAAATTTATTATTAGAATTAATAAATTTATTTATTTTAAACACGTTTTATTCATGGCTGATGGCTGTGTAGGTGCACCGGATCCAGTCCAGACGCATCCAATTTTGAGTGGTCTACACGGTTCGGATCAAACATTTCAAAATAAAACCGGTTCGGTCCACTACTCCCACTTCACTTTGACTCTGCTAATAAATGGTCAAGTAGCGTCTTGTTCCTCAGCGACTCGATCGGACCCAATTGACCTGCTCTGCTCCCCCTTCTCATCTCTCTCGATCGAGAAACCCTGGTGCACTTTCCGCGACTTGCGCTCTGTCGGAGCCGGCTACATGTTGCAGTCGGCGCAGGCTTGGTTCCAGGGGGGACCGAGCGGGAGCGGCGGAGAGCTGCAGAACACCTCGCCGTCCCTCCTCGCGGATTGGAATTCTTACGCCGCGTCTAGGTCGGCCGAAGATGATGGCGCCTCTTCATTCGGGTTTGATATCGAGGCCGCCGTCCGTACCGCCAACGATAAGGTCACTGGAACCTTCAACGTGTGAGGATCACTCTATCCCTTTTAGTTCTACAATTATCGATCTTTTAGTTGCGGATCTAACTAGTTATGGGTGGGAAATTTTGATGGAGCTATAATTTCATCTAGTTTGAAGGTTTTCTCCAGTTGGTAATGGCGGCCGAATATTGTTCTTTGATAAGCATGAGGATTGACATTCAGCGTTTCGATGGTCTGGCTTTCTTGCTAAAACAGAATAGAATTGGCATCTTGTTAAGAATGAAATATAAAAGAAACTAACGTTTAGTTGGATGCTGTTGGTTGCTACTAAGGATTTCTGAAGAAATAAGGGATTAGAGGGGTTTTAAGGGCTTTTGTTTTCTGAAAGTTGATTACTTTTGTGTGCATCTAAGATTGTACAAAGGCCAATGCATTGGATGCTCCCTTTTTTGGTCTACATTGTAGTGTTAATGTAGCTCAAGCTTTTTTTTTCCCCACAACTTTAGGTTGCTCTTAATTATATCACTCCATGAGAATCTTCTTGAGCAATGCAAATCTTGTTCTATTTAGAGTTACCTTTGACAGCAAAAGGAGAAAGAGATATGCCATATGTGGGCGTGGTTTTGCAATAAAGATTATTATTATCTCTTGCTTCAAACCCAAATGTCATTCATATTCTCTAACTCAATGTTCTGCCTTCCCACATTCTAAGCTCTTTCCAGCTCTGAGATGATTTAAAAAAGGAAAATCATCTTCCTAGTTTTTGTAGGTTTTTTTTTATCAAATATTCAGATTTTTGGTGAGTCTGAATTCTTTACCTGTGCTTTTGATGCTAGGTTGATAGTGGTCAGATAAATTACTTCAGCTCTAAATTCATGTGATGGGAAAAGGCTTCCTAGAAATTATTATTTATTATATTGGCTAAGTGGAAAAGGCTTCCTAGAAATTATTATTTATTATATTGGCTAAGTTGTGCTTAAATGGATGCTCTAATATCTGAACTATAATAAAGAAAGTTAGAAGTTATTCATAAATAATTATCACATATTAGACATGGTGATTTTGGCCGAAAGAATCTTTTGGTTTCCTATGTCAACTATTTGTGAGTTCAATTTCATGTTTTATTAGTTCCCATCATATTCATTTTTTCCTCTTAGCCTTAATGTTTGTCCTCCTTGATTTTCTATTGAAAACTCACATAACATGTGTTGAAAAATATACTCGCTTGTATGAAATTAACTTTTGTAGTTTCTGTCTTTGTGCAACAGGGTTTCTAAAGGAGTCAGGGAGTTGCCTGGGAATTTCCAGAATGCTACTAGTAATGTGCCTTCTGGAAAATCCCTTGTGTACTTTGCCATGTTCCTTGCCAGTGGCCTGTTCTTTGTTTTCATTGCTTTTACCATGTTCCTTCCAGTGATGGTCCTGATGCCTCAAAAATTTGCTCTTTGTTTTACTTTCGGCTGTGCTTTGATCATTGGATCATTCTTTGCACTCAGGGGCCCTAAGAACCAGGTTTCTCACATGTGTTCCAAGGAGGTAATTTTTGTAGGATGCCATTTTTCTTAATTAGATACCTCTACTCTCCATAAGCTAATTTTTTGTAAGGATCTAGCGCGCTAAACACGCAGAAAGCACAGCGGAAAAATTATTAGATTCTTTCAGGAGATCCATGTGAAGGAGGAATAATAACATATACTAAGTTTTTAGGAGAAAAAGCTCTACATTTGAAGGGGGAACATGATCTCCCGATAGCAAGGATCTAAGCACAATCACGTGTTCGTGCTTCTTCTGGTATCCACACGAACACAAAAAAATGGAGAAGACCAACACTTAAGGTTGTGCTAGCAACCCTCTAGACCAAAGAAAGAGGTGAGAAGAAGAAGAATGAATCTACACCCAAAAATGAGAGAAAAAAATGCTTTTGTACTTCATCCAATGAAAATATTTAATGAGCATTAATTTACTTAATGAGCATAATACCCCATTAAGGTCATTTTTCAAATTCTTCATTTTTGAATTTAATTTTTGAAATTGAATGAATAATCAATTTCGAAATTAACTCTTTTAATGTTTCATTAATCTCCATTAATCATCTTTAGTCAATGAATTCTCTTGAGTCTAACTCAAGTCTAATTCGGATTAGATTGAATCCATATGGTTGGATTCATTTGAGTCTAACTCAATGAGTCTAATCCGGACGTGTCAATCATCTCATAATTGACTCTTAAAGCTAATACTAACAATCTTCCACTAATTCAAGTGTCAAACGCTAAAATAATCTCATCCAATGGTTCATCACATTTTAGGCAAACTAAAATGAACCTATTTCCAAATCAATATGTTCTTTGTGTGTGACCCAATAGGTTCTAATAACGTTGACAATGTCGTTAAAACTATTTTAGATACATAAACAATGAGTGACATTTAGCAAGACATCATTGCTACCCAAGTGACAAGAATGTCGAGATCCAACCTAATCTTTCCGTATCTATTATCTTGTATGACTCAATCCTTCTATCCTTGATATCTAGATTGATTAATGAGGCATAGACCGTGTCATCCTCTTATCAATCTTTGTATTTCTTGATCTCTAAGTAGACACACTAAAACAAATAAGTTCAATATTCCATATTGACTCATTTGAGCATGGTCATGCATTCTTGTGCCCTACTAATCAAGGGGCCTACAGATATTGCTTCTATCATATGGAAGGGATATATCCCATTTACATCACTCACATCCCTCTGCATAACTTATTACATACCAGTGATCAACTTTATAATTCACCTTGTTACAGGTGACGTTTGTCGATATTAAAGTACACAACTCCTTATGTAGGGAACCGTAGTGACTTTAGATCTAAAGACTATTTATACCAACAGTCACATGAGAATGTTTATGACACTCATATAACGATCTATGAAACATTCTCATGGCGGGTCAATCAGTACATATTCTCTAATATATACTCATATGTCAACTTGATATCTCATATCCATGACTTGTGAGTTAAGTCATCTATTGACCTACATGCTAGTCTCATCGCATTAATATTATCCTTCTATATTAATGCTTGACTAGAAATAGTTTAGAGTAGTGTTCTATATATATATCTACATATCTCACTATCAATTCAACCAATTGATATGTTGTAGACTATAACCTACTACCCTAGGACATTATTATACTTATTCATTTGGCACTGAACTGAAGTAAATATAATAACCAACTTTACCTTTTATTAATTAATGAAATATGATACAAAAATGTCATTGTCAATAATCTCATAATTGGCTTTCAGGGCTGATACTAACAATTTCCACTAGCACAAGTGTCAATCACTAAAACATCTAATACCCAGTGACCTAGTGTGACCATCATGCTTCCTCTGCGCCACAACCTTGGTCAAAGGATCCGCAATGTTAGCATCAGTCGGTACTCTGCATATCCTCACATCTCCTCTATCGTTGATCTCTCGAATGAGATGAAATCGCCATAGTATGTGTTTGGAACACTGATGAGAGTGAAGTTCCTTAGCCTGTGCAATAGCCCTATTGTTATCACAATAGAGGTCTATTGGATTTGCTATACTAGGAACAATACCAAGTTCTGAAATAAACTTCTTAATCCAAATCGCATCTTTAGCTGCAGCTGAAGCAGCAATATACTCGGCCTCTGTTGTAGAATCAATAACTATGTCTTGCTTCGAACTCTTCCAACTCATAGCGCCACCATTTAAGCAAAATACATATCTTGACTGCTAACTAGAATCATTCTTGTCAGTTTGGAAGCTAGCATTAGTCTAACCATTTACAGTAAGCTCTTCATCGTCTCCAAAGATCAAGAAATAATCTTGAGTTCTTTTTAAGTACTTAAGAATATTCTTGACTGTTGTCCAGTTCACCTGAGTCTAATTGATATCTGCTCGTCATGCTTAATGCATACGAGACATTAGAGTGAGTACAAAGCATAGCGTACATGATAGACCCTATAGTAAATGCATAAGGAACCTGATCCATGCAGTTCCTTTTTTCCTTAGAAGAGAGGGATTAAGTCTTCGAAAGACTCACGCTATGTGACATTAGCAGAAAGCTATTTTTAGAATTCTACATGGCAAAACGTTTAAGCTCCTTGTCAATATATATACTCTGTCTTAGACCAAGTAATCTCTTAGATCTATCTCTATAGATATTGATGCCTAAAATGTAGGTTGCTTAACCTAAGTCTTTCATTGAGAAACAATTCCTAAGCCAAGCCTTCATTGACTAAAGAATAGGGATATCATTTTCAATGAGAAGTGTGTCATCTACATACAATATGAGAAAGATGATTGTGCTCCTACTAACCCTCTTGTAGATACAAGGTTCATCTTCATTCTTGATGAAACCAAACGCTTTGATTGCATCATCGAATCAAAAATTCCAGCTTCTAGAAGCTTGTTTTCATCCATAAATGGATCGTTGCAACTTACATATCTTTCCAGCATGCTCTTGGTCGACAAAACCCTCAGGTTGTGTCATGTACACATCCTCGAGTAAATTTCCGTTAAGAAATGCAGTTTTGACATCCATCTGCTAGATCTCATAATCATAGTAAGCTGCAATAGCAAGTAAAATCTGAATATACTTAACCATCGCAACTGGTGAAAAGTGAAAAGATTTCATCATAATCTATACTATGAATCTACTTAAATCCTTTAGCTACCAATCACCCTTTTTAGGTATACAGATGACCATCATGTCAGTCTTTCTTTTAAAGACCCATTTACACCCAATGGGTTTGACCCTTTTAGGTGGATCAACCAAAGTCCATACTTGGTTAGTGTACATGGATTCCATTTCGGACGTCATGGCTTCTAGCCATTTCTCAGAATCTGGGCCTATATAGCATCTTGATAAGATGTAGGCTCGTCGAGACCAACAAGCACCACATCACCTCGATCAGACAAGAGAAAAGAATATCTCTCAAGTTTACGGCGGGTCCTATCAGATCTGCGTAGAGCTTGTGCTACTTGAACATGTCATTGCTCCACAACTTCTTACGGTGTAACAAAATCATGATCCACAACATCTCGTGGTACCTGTTTAATTTCCATTAAGGCTTCGGTACTAGATTGTGTAACTTGAATTTCTTCAAGATCAACTTTACTCCCACTAGTTTTTCTAGAAATAAACTCCCTTTCTATAAAGACATCATTTCTGGCAACAAACACTTTGTCTTGTGTGAGATTATAAAAGTAATATCCCTTTGTTTCCTTGGGATATCCTATAAAATAACACTTGTCTGATTTGGGTCCTAATTTATATGAGATTTGTCATTGAACGTAAGCCTCACAACCCTAAATTTTCATGAAAGACATCTTGGGACTCTTCCCAGTTCATATCGTATATGGTGTCTTTATGACGGCCTTAGATGGAACGTGGTTAAGTGTGAAAGTGGTCGTCTCTAGAGCATGTCTCCAAAAGGAAGTAGGAAGATCTGTTTGACTCATTATCGATCGTACCATATCTAATAAAGTACGATTTTTTCTTTTTGATACATCATTCCATTGTGGTGTTCCAGGTGGAGTGAGTTGAGATATGATCCCACACTCAACGAGATGATCATGAAACTCTTGGCTAAAGTATTCCCCACCTGGATCTGATCAAAGTATCTTAATACGCTTGCCAAGTTGGTTTTGTACTTTATTCTTGAATTCTTTGAACTTTTCAAAGAATTCTGACTTGTGTCTCATCAGATACACGTAGATGTACCTACTGATATCATCAATAAAAGTAATGAAGTAATGATAGTCTCCTCTAGCTGCTACTCTGGAAGGGCCACATACATCAATATGTATGTACGAGTCCTAACAAGTCATTAGCTCTTTCGTTGTGTCCACTAAAAGGAGTTTTAGTCATCTTGCCATGAAGACAAGATTCGCATGCCTCATATGATTCAAAATCAAATGAGTCAAATAGTCCATCCTTATGGAGTTAAGATATGCGACTTTTATTTATGTGACCCAAGCGACAATGCCAGAGATATGTTTGGTTCAAATCATTAGACTTGAACCGTTTGTTATTTATATTATAGATTGGATTTTCAAAATTTTGAACATAAAGTCTATTCACAAGAGGTGCACTACACTAAAACATGTCATTTAAATAAACGGAACAACTTTTGTCATTTATTACAAATGAGAACCCCTTCTTGTCTAAACAACAAATAGAGATAATGTTCTTGGTTAAAGCAAGTACATAACAACACTCTTCTAGTTCTAAAACAAGTCCAGTGGGCAAAGATAAGGAATATGCTCCCATAACGACAACAGCAACTCTTGCATCATTGCTACTCGTAGGTTCACTTCGCCCTTTGTCAATGATCTAGTCTTTTGAAGGCCCTGCACATTGGTACAAATGTGAGATGCACAATCGATATCTAATACCTAAGAAGACGAGATAGATAAATTGACTTCTATAACATATATATACCTGAGGCAGAAGTTTCATTTCTCTTCCTTTTTAGTTCCTCTAGGTACAACTTGCATTTCCTCTTCCAGTGTCCAGTCTTACCACAGTGGAAGCAGGTTCCTTCCTTAGCCATCCCGTCTTTATGTTTCAATGCATGTGTTTTGGGCTTCCCTTTAGTTTAGGTCTTACCCTTACCTTTGGGTTGTAGTTTACCTTTGCCCTTTTGCACCATCAGTACATTACTAGGTTTTACCTTCTTAAGGTGGCAGTTCTCAACATGCTTAACATCTCAAGCAATGGTTTGTCAATTTCATTCATATTATAGTTCATGACAAATTGATTGTAGCTCTCAGGCAATGACTGCAGAATAAGGTCAGTGGTTAATTCTTGGCCCAATGGAAATCCTAATCTTTGTAGGTTCTCTATATATCCAATCATTTGAGTACGTATGGTCCTACGGGACTTCCTTCTTGCATCTTGCATTGAAAAGAACCTTAGAGATCTCAAATCTCTCATGTCGTGTCTGTCCTTGATATAGTTGTCTAAGATGTTCAACCATATCATAAGCATTCATGTTCTCATGTCGCTACTGAAGCTCAGAGTTCATGGTGGCATGTATAAGACATGATACATCTAATGCATCATCTTGATGCTTCTTATAAGCATCCTTATCAGCTCTAGTGGCAGTGATAAGGGTGTCTCAGGAATGGGTTGCTATAGGACGTACAATTTTCTTTCTTGCTTGAGAACTATTCTCAAGTTTATGTACCAGTCCAGAAAGTTAGTTTCAATGAGCTTGTCCTTATTAAGGGCAGATCGCAGAGAGAGAGTATTCGACGTATTAGACGATATGGTGATCTATAACAATAAAATACAGAAATAAGTATCATATTTAGATTATTTAGTTAGACCTTTAATTATATGACTCTCCCATTGAATTGTAAAGCTGGGTAGAAGCAAGTTATGGATGTGATTTTCCCACACTACTAGTTGCAAATCCAATCGCAATGACATTCATGTGGGACAAGATTCATATTATACCTCATCTTGAGTTAGATTTGGCTAGTCCTCAGGGCGTAGCACAGATGGGGAGTGCATGGTTCTGTGGCTGAAAGGTCTAGGGGTCGATCCCCGGGGTGTCACTGCCTGGTGTTAACGTCTCCGCCATGCACTTTCCACCTGTGTACCTGCATTTACCTCCCTCCATATCCGTGGGACCGGCTCTAGGGGGGCCGCTGATGTGGCGGTTCCACATTTTTTTTGAGTTAGATTTGGCTAATCGTCCAAGACTTAGTATAACATAGGTAGACAACGTTTGCCAATTACATCATATGTAACTTTTGTATCATTGGGTGAATAAGACTATTTGTTCATTTGTCCATCTTATGAAATCCACATTATAACCTATCTTGAGTTAGCTTTAGCTAATCGCTCAAGGCTAGTATAATTTGAATTACATTATATGGGATATGCCTCTAAGTTCTCAATCTAATTGAGGTAATCTAGTTAAGTTACACCCAAAGTTTAATAGTCGGACATCACAATTATCCTGTCCCATTCTACCATGATAAATTGATTAAAACGTGGCATGGTTATGACTCCATTATCTATGATCTTCTCAAACCAATGAGAAGATTAAAAAGTCAACCTAGGTCAAAGCATCTTCTTCAAGTGCTTCCTTGGTCGTCGTGTGTTGTTATCCTTCTCCCATTTCACCATCGTCCAATAGACTGATTCTTTCTCTAATTTGTACATTACAAAATCTAAAGAAACCTCGAGTTACATTTGAGGGTAGTCTAAAGTTATAACAAGAATGATAAAAAATGAAGACACGACACACAGACTGTATTATGAATTACAACATCACACACACACACATCTAATCACATTGGGGTAGAGGGTCATAACCATGCACCATGTTATATATATTCACAATATCCTTATGACATAAAATCTACTATGATTTCAACAAAGAGTTATGAGCCGCAACGTCACGACGGTTAATATTGTGCATACTCATTGTATGAATTGCTGCTATACCCGAGACCCTACAACCCACAAAACCCGATTGACCATGTTGTTCACAACACTTTGGCCTAGACCATCTTGCTGTTCACAATCTCTCTTGGCCGAAACCTTAGAAGTATATATCTATCAAACGAAATAAGTTATAACACTCGTTCATAACATGTATGAAAATGCTATATCCTTTAGTTTGTTCATATACTCATTGTTTCGTTCCCAACAGAATAAGGACTCATAATCATATAAATCATAGTAAACCTATCATATAATTTTTATATCACATATAAAATCTAACTACAACTTAGTATATATCTTCGTAAGTGACTTTGACACCACTGTAAGGATCTAGCGTGCTAAATCGCATAAAGCACAGTGAAAAAATTACTAGATCCTTTCAAGAGATCCATGCGAAGGAGGAATAATAACATATACTAAGTTTTTAGGAGAAAAAGTTCTACCTTTGAAGCATGAACACGATCTTTCGACAACAAGGATCTCAACACGATTACGTGTCCGTGCCTCTTCTGGTATCTACACGAAAACAAGAAAATGGAGAAGACCAATACTTAAGGTTGTGCTAGCAACCCTCTAGTAAGTTTCGGCCAAAGAAAGAGGAGAGAAGAAGAAAAATGAATCCACATTCAAAAATGAGAGAAAAAATGTTTTTGTACTTCATCTAATGAAAATACTTAATGAGCATTAACACCTCATTAAAGTCATTTTTCAAATACTTCATTTTTTAATTCAATTTTAAAAATTGAATGAATAATCAATTTCGAAATTAAATCTTTTAGTGTTTCATTAATCTCTATTAATCATTTTAGTGAATGAATTCATTTGAATCTAACTAAGTCTAATTCGGATTAGATTGAATCCATATAGTTTGATTCACTTGAGTCTAACTCAATGAGCCTGAACTAGACATGTCAGCCATCTCATAATTGACTCTTAATTGACTCTTAGAGCTAATATTAACATTTTTTTTACTTAGGGAAACTGAGTTAAAATGCATAGCAGAATGCCCTTTTTCACAGTTGCAAAAGCATCACACTGTAGAGAGCCATTGTTGGGAAATAGATAAACTTGTTTTGTTTTTTTTAATTGAGTTCTTCAAGTGACTGCCAGCAGCTGACGAGCATAATGGGTTTCCAAAAACTCCATCAATGAGACATGACAGTAAATTGGAGTCAGCAACCCTATTAGTGATTGGCAATTGTCATTTGTGATTTTCATGCCCATTTTTTTATATTTCAACTGCTCTCTGTCTAGATACAAAGTGATTGGCTTGTCTGAATCAATTTTTCTATATTCACGATGCAGAGGTTGCCCTTCACAGCGCTATTCATCGGTAGCATGGTGGGTACAATCTATGTTTCCATGGTGCTTCATAGCTACATTCTGTCAGTCCTCTTCTCTGTGATTCAGGTATGTAATTTCATTGTTGCAAACTGCTAATTCTGTCGTTCCCTTCTGATCTGTGCTTTCATCATTATCAGGTTCTTGCACTCACATATTACTCAATATCCTATTTCCCTGGAGGATCTACTGGTTTGAAGTTTCTGTCTTCAACTTTAACATCCTCCCTTCTTAAATGCTTTGGAAGATGACGTCGATATGTAAACTCAGTCCTGTTTCTAAGCTTGTTACATCTAGCCGTGTTTTTCGTACTTTAGTCACTTTGAGAAGGGTTCCAGTAACTAAGCCGATATTTGTAGAATATCCATATATTGTGGGTGCCTCTGTGTTTACTTCTCCAAACAAAATAATGAAACCTCGTTATCAGAATGGAAAAATATGATTTCGGTTTTGAACTCAGTACTGACTTACGTCTGTAATCTTGAAACAGACATTTTGATGGTCGATGGATTAATACATGAGAAATTTAAATGTAATGTGGATATTAGATTGATGACAGAGATCAGTAATGTAATTTCTTTAGAAAAGAATGTGTCTCAATTTGTAGTGTATTTTCCCTTATTTTGAAAAAAAAGATAAAAATTAAAAGAGCTCTCTATATTTAATGAATCGTTAAATGGGCTTTTCATGTCTTATTATTATGAGAATATATTTATTATGTAGTTGCTCAAAATATAATAATATCTAATGTTTGTTTTATTAAAATTATTATATATAAAATATTATTGTAATAAAATATTTTTATTAATTTATTAAAATTATTTAAAAGTTATTAAAATTGTTTTAATTTAATTAAAATCATTTAAATTTTTTTGTAATAGCTACATTGTATTGGTTATTACAATAATGCAATAGCTAGTATTAATTATTACAATAATGTAATAGCTATTTAGGTAGTTTTATATAATTGTACCAAAGTTAGATAGTCGTTATAGTCGTTTTACATATCGATTATGTTTAAAATGAAATATTATATTTTACAGTATAGAATAATTATTATTATAATATTAAAATAAATATATCTTCCACATAAAATATATAATGAAGCATTCTTTTCACGATTTATTAAACGTGGAGAGTTCTTTTTAATTTTGCTATAAAAAAAACTTTTAATGATAAAGAGTCTAGGCTGTTTTTATATTTCTAGGGTCGGCGCCGACGACAGGCAGGATGGGTAGGAAATGACCCCACATTGCAAACCGATACATGCGTCGACAGCATGCGGGTCCCGCTCGTGCGGGTTGGCCAATGGCAAACAAGGTGGGTCTTAACTTAAAAGTTCCCACGGGATAAGAATTGCTCCGAGCTGGGGTGGGTGTCTACGACTCCTTTTCTTCTCTTCCAAGTTCTCCCTCTTTCCCAGCTTCGATCTCGTCGTCTCTGCTCCTTGATTCCTTGCAATCGGTTGAGTTTATCTTTTAGGATTTGATCGAGGAGGAGGTGGGATTGGCCGGTGCTAGATTCGAGGAGGATGTCGTACGCGTACCTGTTCAAGTACATCATCATCGGCGACACGGGTATGTTTCTTCGTTTCCTATATGCTTTTGCGATCGCGTGATTTATACTCATGGTTTTGAAGGGACTTGGTGAACCTATTGTTGAAGTTAGAGTCTGCTTGGGTATGTATGATCTTATATGTTTATCTATTGCTAGGATTCGATCATTTATTTGAGTTTTCGTGGGGTTAGCGATAAGAGGAAGAACTTGTGATTGTGCTCATGGCTTTTCAGTTTCCTATTTGCTCGACTTGTTTTGTCGTACGATTTGGTATGGCATTTATGAAAGAGGATGAGAATGCGTTTAGGATATTTTTTTTTGCAGATTTGCCAAGGATCTCTTGTTATATATACTTTGAAATTTTGTAGCCACATTATATTGGATGGTGCTGACTGGAAAAATGTGGCATTTGTCTATGTCTTTCTGTTTGCAGGAGTGGGGAAATCATGTCTTCTTCTGCAATTCACCGACAAACGTTTCCAACCTGTTCATGACTTGACAATTGGTGTTGAGTTTGGGGCTAGAATGGTTACTATTGACAACAAGCCTATAAAATTGCAGATATGGGACACGGTTAGTGTGTTTAGCTCCTTTTTCTATACTCAATCAACACTAGTAGGGTTGTAAACGAGCCCAGCCGAGCCAAGCCGAGCCGAGCTTTGGGCAAGCTTGTTTGATAAGGTAGCCAAGCCAAGCTGAGCTTAAAATGAACCAAGCTTTTGAAATGATTGTTCAAGCTTGGCTTGGTTTATTTTTTATGAGCTTGAGCTTGTTTAAAGTTTGACTTAAGCTTGGTTCGTTTAGATGTTATCGAATTCGCAATTCAAGTTTGTTTGATTGTTTGAAACTTTTAGTTGTTTGATTGGTTATTGAGTTTGATAATTCAAACTTATTTGTTTATTTTATTTTATTATTTATTTAGCATATTAAAAAGAGTTTTATTAATGAATATGGTTTGTGAATATTATTCACAAACATTGTTCATGAATATTGTTCACGAATGTTGTTAACGAACGTTAACAAGTTAAACACATATGTGTTCAAGCTTGTTTGTTTAGTTTAAGGAGTTGTTCAAGGTTGTTTGTTTAATTAATATTGTGTATATTGAACGAACATAAACAAGCTATTGCCAAGTCGAACACTAAGCTTGTTCACGAACACTTGGTTCATTTACAGCCCTAAACACTAGCAATGAAATTTGAGATTAATGTTTTTGGAGTTTGAGAATGATTATCCAAATCATTTGACTTGTGAAAGAGAGTTTGGTGAGATTTTAATACAGTAGTTATATTTATCAGTAACAAGGATATGTGTTGGTTCCTATCTATTTGAAGAGACTTAATATTTGAGTCTAATATGATACCTTTGAGAATAAAATGAATCTTTATAAGTGATGAAATGGATGCTTAGTGAGGCATAGTGAACTTGTGCTCCGGGCTATAATTTAGTTATCATTTCAATCAGTATGAGCCATATGCCCTACTATTCGGGGTAGTTATAACATGATAATAATGAACATATTGCAAAACGTAATGTACAATAAGTAAACACAAAATCAAAAGTAGATTAATACATCGAATGTTATAAAGTCTATTTAGAAAATTTAATCAGTTTATATGGATTTTGTCTCATCTACTAGTTGATTCATCTGAATAATACTCTGGAAATTTTGCAGGCTGGCCAGGAGTCTTTTCGATCAATTACAAGATCCTATTACAGAGGTGCTGCTGGAGCACTGCTGGTATATGACATAACCAGGTATATGTTCATAGAGTTTTTTAAATAGATAGTTATAACTGGCTCATTACGTCTATTCTTTAACTTATCCTCAGGAGGGAGACATTCAATCATCTTGCTAGCTGGCTGGAAGATGCCAGGCAACATGCCAATGCTAATATGACAATTATGCTGATTGGTAACAAAAGTGACTTATCTCACAGAAGAGCCGTGAGCACTGAAGAGGGGGAACAGTTTGCGAAGGAGCATGGATTAATCTTCATGGAGGCCTCTGCTAAAACAGCACAGAATGTTGAGGAGGTGAGCTGGATCCAAAGATTTTTTTTTGTCCTTTTTGTATTATGTTTTCCTTGTTAAAGTTGAGGTTTCAAATTTGATTTGTTTTACATATCGATTATGCATCCAGGCTTTTATTAAAACTGCAGCAACTATATATAAGAAAATTCAAGATGGTGTCTTCGACGTGTCAAATGAGGTACGATTATAGCATTATCTTCTCAGGATGCAAATCAAAATATTGATGAAGGGAATATTCTGAAATTACTAATCTCCGCCATGTTTGTACTTGGCATATAGAAAAATGGAATTCTAATTTGTTTTTGGTTTTCTAGACTTGAGATTTGTTATAAAGACCTTACTTGCTCGAACAAGAAAGTTTCCTATAACAACTGTTTGTTCTTATCCTTTTCTTTTATTTCTACTGGTCGGCATTTGCCATAGTCATTGTAAAGCATATTGCTCTAAATTCAGCAGATAAACTAAAACATTGATGCTTCAATGTTGAAACAAGGTATCGAAAGCGAACTATACCAGCGAAGAGCTCGATATAGGGATAAAAATATCTATGTAACTGAACTCACATGGAATGACAATGTTTATTTTGTGGAGTCTTTCTGTTCCAACTTCTATACAAATAGATCCTGAATTTTTTCCACTTTTGCAGTCGTATGGAATCAAAGTTGGATATGGAGGAATTCCTAGGCAATCAGGTGGAAGGGATGGCTCATCATCTCAAGCGAATGGCTGTTGTAGTTGATCTTTTCTGATCTGATGCCCCCCTGTTTTTTATTTGTTTAATCCAAGAAAAATGCGTGAAATTGTGTAATCCTAATGTACATGAATAAGTATATCGTGTCGCCATTGTTGGATAATGGATAGATTTGTATGAAACTGACGCAAATGCTTTTTATTAATCAAAATTTTGTTTCTTTTGACAAAAGAAACAAACAAATTTGACGTCGATGTCCATATTATTATATTTATGACACAAATTTGACGTTTCCGGTCTAACTTATTCCTACCAGCACTGATCCGTCTCCCACCTTCCGAACCGGGGACTGAGCCGGTCGGAGTCCGACCGACCGAGTCTGCCGGGCGGCAATTTCCACCGCTTCTGGGACAGGGACCAGTCGTAGCGCGCCCGGGCCGCCGGGTCCGCCAGCATCTCGTACGCGCGGCGGATCTCGATGAAGTCCGCCGCCCCGCTGCCGCCTCCCTGCGGCAACGCGTCAGGGTGGAGCCGCTTGGCCATGGACCGATACGCCACCTTGATCTCCCGCGTCGTCGCCGTCTCCGCCACCTGCAGCACCTGGTACAGGCTCTTCGGCGCCGCTCTGCCACTCCCGACCGCCATAGCCACCGCCGCCATCGCCCGCGGTCGTGTGGAAACCGCAGGCTGTGCAGAAAGGGAAGATGACCCGGCGAATGTGGGCATTACAGACGACATGGACGTCAGAGAATACTGCGAGTGGAATCGGCTCTTCTGTTACAATTTTTTTTTCTTAAAGAAATAAACAGAATCTCTTATATATACTTGTAAGGTCGTCTGATGAGTGCGACGGACGGCAGAGACTCCACGGAGGAAGGCTTTGTCTTTCTTGGATAAAACCAAGTGCGGCCCATCTCAAAGATCCGGTGCTACGTCACATTTCTTTTTTTGGAAAAAAACAGAAGAAAAAACTGAAGGAGCGCACATCGATTGGGACTAAATTCCGCCGGGCAGCTGTTTCACGCGAATTAGATGCCATTTCCGTACAAGCAGGTTTAGATTGCGTGTCGCCGCACACTCATTTAAATTATTATCACCGTTTAATTATTTTTAAAAAATTGTATTAATGAGTTATCCATAGTAGATCATCATATATGGAAGTAGAGATTAAATTCTTCATAATTTCTTAGAGAATAAAATCTTTTATTATCACGATTTATTAAAAAATATTTGGGATGAACAAATCAGTTTTTTACCACTGGATTATCATTAATAAAAATTTATCAAAATGAGTATTCATCTTATCTGAAAAGTTAGGAAGATAGTTAGCTGACTCATTTTGTTGTTGATAAAATAAAGACTTCAAGATATCCTTGAATGAAGACTCTCATTTATGATATCACCGTTTATGTTTATACACGAATTACGAAGTATTTTTTTTTATCCTGACATTTTTTTTTTAAAATGAGCTTGTAAATCTATATGATTTAATAGGATGAAAGTTTCGAAAATATAATTTACCTATAATATATGATTTAATAGGATGAAAGTTTCGAAAATATAATTTACCTACAAAAATCCTCTGTCATCAATTGCACAAAAGGTCAATAAAGTATAATAATTTATTAGGCCATGAGACCCACAATATACTATTTTGACCAAACGATCGTGATGCGGCGATAAGAAGAGTCTACTTGGCACAAGTTAATTGTCACGTTGAATAAAAGTCAAAGAGGTCACCGTGTAAGAGTAAGCAAGGTACAATCAGTGTGGGTGCCTCGACCGATCAGAGGAATTACTGACGGTCGGTCAGACGGTCGGTAGCCGATACTCTAATTAATCGACCCACCGAATGGGCCTGGAGCCCGTGCCAAATAGGCTTGTAATACGGGCAGATCGAGGCGGCTGATCAGCTCCGAGTACGACATTGACATTGTACTTATAAATGGACCATCTGATTGGCGCAAGGAATAACACTATGCAGGAGGGAAAGACAATTAATAAGGGAAAGATAAAGTAAAGGGGAACACGACATCCGTTAATAAATGTGTAGAAGATAAGACAAAGATGCCTTCGGTTTGTCATTAAACCAAACCATTAAATAAGGAAAGACGAAAGATCAATCAGAAAGGTATAAAAAGGGTCTACATGTATGAGGAACAGGGCAAGAAAAAGAATTCTGAGTTCTACGATTCTATACTTTCTTACTCTCTTCCCCTGTTCTAACTTGAGCATCGGAGGGGCAATGTCAGGGACCCCTTCCCTGATCTTGGTTTTGTTTTGCAGGATCATCGAAGTCTTCTTCCTGTCAGTGGTCACCCCATTTCTGACTTTCCAGCTTCCTTCATTCGGACATAATCAATTTAGAGTCGTATGTGGGAGCGTTGCCGGTATCCGAATAAGAAAATGGAAGATGCTGGACGACTCACAATAGTGACACTGACACAAAAGGAACTCGATGCACCAATACAAACTCGAGCTACGAAAATATTGAAGCAACAGCAACAGGTGATGGTCGATCGACCAATGCATGAGCCTACCGCCTCTGCAGCAAGTCGACAAACTGAAAGAGAAAGAGAAGATCGAGCGGAATAGAAGACCGATCAGCTCCTATGAGGACGCCCGCAATGCACCAATTCCCTTCAACTGAGTGCTGTCATGGGCTCCCCCAGTAGAAAGAGGCCCAACAGATAGAGACCAGAGATCCTCCTCGGATGAGGCACCCGTGCGGGATAAACGAAAGGGAAAAGTGCCTAGGGAAGATTACTCGCCCGAGCCGGTCAATCAATAATTTTCGGAGGGAATCCTAAGTGACCCCTTGCCGAAGCACTATACCCCGTTAACGATCGAAGACTATAATGGAACAACCGACCCTGATGACCACTTGGCCAAGTTTGACAACGCGACCACCCTTCATCAGTATACGGACGGGGTGAAATGCAGAGTCTTCCTTACTACTCTGTCTCGATCGGCACAACTGTGGTTCAAACTGTAACGCCCCTAGTTTTTTTTTCTACATACTCATACTTCCATAGCGGTTCTTGGTTCAAATAATTTTACATAAACGACTTGAAGAAAAATAAACATAACTAAATGCGGAATTAATCTAGAAGACCTTCGGGTTGTACTGCCCTTGTTCTAAGCTGGCTCACTGGTCAATGTCTCCTATCTCATTCGTCTCATTGTCGGAAAAAAAAGATATAAACTGTGAGTCGAGAGACTCAACATGTTCAAAACAATATTATGTATTAGTTAGCGTCTATAATCTAGTGTACTAAGGGAAACCACATCAAAGGTAACTTAGGACCTCTCTACTTACATACTATGAACATAAGCATAAGCAGTGACATAAGCATGACAACATAAAGGTAAGCATAGTAGATGAACTAAGGATAATGATAGACTAGATCATAAGCATGTCCATAGGTATATGCATAAGCATAACATGAACATAATAATAAACATTATCATAAACGTAGACCAAAACATAAACATAAACATAAACATAAACATAAATATAACATAAACATAAACGTAAGCATAGGCATAAACATGAATATGACTTGAATATACTTGCATGCGTACTTATAAACATACTGTTGTGGTGGCCTAGTTGCACTTAGCAGTACCATGACATAAGTTGTTGATCAGACAATTACCCTAGCACTATTGGTAGGGGTCCGAACTTAGGACAGGAGTCCCCCTTTATTCTGGCGCGCTCACCGGGCTTAGGTCCCCGGATCATACCACCATCCTAGTGTTGGAACCCCAATGTTATTTTGATGTGATCAACCAAGTTAGGTTAGGTCTTGTGGTGTTTTAACTTTGTGTCTAAGTGTGCAGAAGCTTAGGAACACAAGAAGTCGAGTAAAAGACGCAGTTAGTGAGAATGACGGCATGGGAGAGAGCCGACGAGCTCGATGCGTCCGAGGGACAAGGTGCTATGGAAGAGTACGCCGGCGGAGGAGAAGGAAGCACGCAGCGTTTCCGAGGGACGAGAAGCCGGAGCAGAAGGTTGCTCGAGAAGGTCAAAATTGGGTTTGGGTGAGTCTTCTTTCGGTTGGCCGAAATCACCCAAGCGAGCAGAGCAAGAGAGAAAAACTCGGACCGAGGCGAGCAACACCGGAGTAGAGGGCCCGGACTAGAAAAAGTCAACTATGTTGACTTTAGTTGTTCGGGCGTCTGGAGCGATTCCGAGCTCCCGAAACCCGACTTTTGACCAGATCATGTTTGACCATGATCCGTTGTAAAGGGGATAAAGTTTTATCCCCTTCCAGGTACCTGGAACCCTCCAGGCACCCCAACCAAAGCTATAAATACAACCTTGGTCTAGAAGCTTTTCAATTCAACAAACAATTTGATATTCAACACTTGTGCGCTTCTATTGTTTAGTTTAGCTTTCTTCTTTCTGTGCTTACACTGCAGTATGTTGGTGCAGCGGAGACCGGCAAGAGGGAGGTGAATTGCTGAAAACAAAAACAAACTATACCCTCCTCGGATTTCCAACTCAGTTAGTGCAATAGTTAACAAAATAATAAAACAGTAAAAGAAAGACACAGAAGAATTAACCTGGTTACAACCAAGGAGGTTGTTAATCCAGGGCAGTAAAAGCGCACTAAAAGAAACTCTCCTTTGCTGAAGGCGGAGAAGCCTTTTACACTTTCAAAAGCTCAGAACTATTGCTAGGAGCCACTACAGATTGAATGCTTGAGTTGTTCTTTCATTCCTAGCTCCAGGGGCCTTTATATAGCTCCTGGAAAGTCTATCCCGAGGGTCCAAGGCGCCTCCAACAAGATTCAAGGCGCCTCCAGCTCGGTCAGTGGATAAAACTTTATCCACAGCGCAAACGGTCACTTTGACTGGTTGAAGGCGCCTTCAAGCTAGAGGCGCCTCCAGTCAGGTTGGAGGCGCCTCCAAGCTGGCAGCTCAGCCCCTTTGACTTCGTTTCCAGCTTGTTGCGACCTCCGATGCTCCGATCTTTTGGGTGATTGTGGCCAACCGAAATAGGGCTCACCCGAACCCAATGTCCGGCCTTCCTCGAGCAGCCTTCCGTCCCGGCTTAACGTCCCTCGAACGCCGCGCACGCTCTTCACGCCCATAGGAGTACTCTTCCGCAGCTCTCTCGTCCTTCGGACGCACTGAGCCCGTCGGCTCCCTTCCCGTGTCGTCCTTCTCGCTAGCTGCGTCTTCCGCTCGACTTCCTGTGCTCCTAAGCTCCTACACACTCAGACACAGGGATCAAATACAACGCAGGACCTAACCAACTTGGTTGATCACATCAAAACTACCACGGGGTCCAACACAGTAAAAGAAGCTTCTTCGCTTGAAGGAGAATTTAGTGCGATCATCTTCCTTGGATTAACAACCTCTCCAGTTATAACCAAGTAAACTCTGGTGTCTCTTTTCTTTTAAATTCAATCTTTAATTATTTATGCAAGTGTTATTTTAAAAGTCCAAGAAGGGTATCTCTTGTATATTTGTGTAGGGTCATTCAACCCCTCCGACAGCCGACTACCAACGGTCTCCAACAAGTGGTATCATAGTCAAGACGCTTCAGGAGGACTAACTGTCGATCGAAGCAAAGACGATGACCGGACCAAGCATATACCTGCCAGAGTTCGAGAGGGAGTTCTCTAGCTGGAAAAAGTGAATGTAGGTATTTTTTTTAAAACTAATTTCGATTTATTTCTAATAATGGAATTCGATTTTATAGCACCGGAAGGTAAGGAAAAATACCAATGGACGAAAAAAGAGCAGGCCGACTACGTGGCAAATGGAAAGGCAGAGTTTCATCTGCCGAGTGTCCTTCCGCCACAAGAAGTCAATCGGATCGACAACTACAACTCAGCAAAGGAGTTTTGGGAGAAGTTTCTTGAGCTACATGAAGGGACGTCCGAAGCCAAGCTCGCAAGACGTGACTTACTTCACAACCAGCTGACCAACCTACGGCTTGAAGAAGACGAAACAATTGTGCATCTTTACTCAAGGATTAAGGAGCTCATCACCGGACTATCGAATCTCGGAGAAAAAGTAAGTAACCGAGATTCGCTAAGGTACACGTTAAATGCATTCCTTAGGAATACGAAATGGAATTCACTAATAGATGTTTTTTTATATTTCTAAGGACTTAGAAACTATTACCTTAGAAGAATTATTTTCTACGTTTGAAGTACATGAATCGAGATGTACAGGTACAAAGGAGCCAAAGCACAACATCGCCCTCAAGGTAACGAGAGACGAACATGAGTCAGAATCTTCTCTCGACGACGAGGAAATGGTAATGATAGTAAGACACTTTAAACAGTTGTTTAATTCAAGTAAAACGAACCATCCACAAGGTAGAAAGAAAAGGACGATCAGGTGATACCACTGCAACTAAAAAGGGCACGTCAAAGACAACTGCCCCAAGCTAAGGAACAAGGATAAGGACAAAGGAAAGAAGTCTGTCCAAACAAAAAGGCTCAAGACACTAAAAGTGACGTAGAACGATACGTCGTTCGAATCGGAAATCGAGGCCTTCTCCGGACTTGCATTAATGTCAAGTCATCAAGACGAGGACTACGATTCAAGCTCGTCTGAAATGAGCATTGAGAGCATCAATGAAGGGGGAGCTACGTCGAAAGAAAGTATTAGTTCAGGGGAAGGCATGGATAACGAGATCGATAAGGTAAGTCAGGTGCGATCTCTTCCTCCCGATAAACTATTTAAATTTGTTAAACTATTAACTAAAGATTGCTGCAAATTAGAAAAAAAGATTAAAAATTTAAAATCAATTCTAGCTAAATCCTATCCGTTAGAAGAGTTTGACAAAGTAAAATTAGAAAATGATAATTTGTAAAAAGAAATAAATAACTTAAAAAATCTTGCATGCTCATCTAATACAAGTTATAGAAAATTTAACAGTCTAAATTGGTACTTTAGATATCACAAAGGATAAATTTGGAAAATCTTTGAGAAATACATTCCAAAGAAATTACTAGTTAACCCAGTCATAAGGAATCTTTATTGGGTTCCAAAGTCTTACCTTAATTAAAAATTTTAGGACTTTTAGAGAGTTCATTAAATGTTTAATTTCTTTATGAGGCTTTGTCTAGATGTGGTTGATGATCCAATAACCAAGAAGGCCTAGTGCCTCGCCACAGACTGGAAGCCAAAATATTGAAATAAGATGTTTAATTGACTAACTGATAAAACATTAAACTGGGATTAGTTAATGCTTAAAAAAAATTCTTAGTTGGAAATGTCTCAAAAATATTTTGTAAAATGTCAAACTTAGATATTGTTTTTACTTAGAAATTTTTTTCTTAACTTGATTTTTTTTTAATTTCTCAAAAATATTTTTTGCAAAAACTTAGCAAAATTTTTTTTTGATTTAAATAGTTAGTCAAAAATATTTTTTTTTCTACTTGAAATCTTTTACTTAGAAATTTTTACAAAATTTTTAGTATTATCAAAATTTTCAGTATTATCAAAATTTTCAAAGTTTTCAAAATTTGATAGAGCTACCCTTAGATTTTTCTTGGTACCCCATTTTTATGTGATCAAAGGAGGAGAAAGAAAAGTTTAAGTCTAGGGGGAGGTAGATTCAATTTTTTTTTTATTTTTGCACTTTATTGCAAGATATGTTATTTTAACTTTATGTCTCTTTACCCTATCTTAACTTGGTTTGCTCACATCAAAAAGGGGGAGATTGTTGAAACCCCAAGGTTGTTTTAATGTGATCAACCAAGTTAGGTTAGGTCCTGTGGTATTTTAACCTTGTGTCTAAGTGTGCAGGAACTTAGGAACACAAGAAGTCGAGCAAAAGACGCAGCTAGTGAGAAGGACGGCACAGGAGAGAGCCGACGGGCTCTGTGCGCCCGAGAGATAAGGTGCTGCGGAAGAGTATGTAGGCGGACGAGAAGGAAGCACGCAGCGTTTCCGAGGGATGAGAAGCCGGAGCGGAAGGTTGCTCGAGAAGGTCGAAATTGGGTTCGGGCGAGCCTTACTTCAGTTGGCCGAAATCACCGAAGCGAGCGAAGCCGGAGCGGAAGACCCGGACTAAGACGAGCAGCACCGGAGCAGAGGGCCCGGATCGAAAAAAGTCAACTATGCTGACTTTAGTAGTCCAGGTGCCCAGAGCGATTCCTGGTGTCCGGAACTTGACTTTTGACCAGATCACATTTGACCGTGATCTGTTGCAAAGGGGATAAAGTTGTATCCCCTTCTAGGCGTCTGGAACCCTCCAGGCGCCCCGACCAAGGCTATAAATACAGCCTTAGTTCAAAGCTTTTCAATTCAACAAGCAATTTGATATTCAATACTTATACGCTTCTATTATTTAGATTAGCTTCCTTCTTTCTGTACTTACACTGCTGTAAAAGAGGCTTCTCCGCTTGAAGGAGAATTTATTGCGATCATCTTCCTTCGATTAACAACCTCCCCGGTTGTAACCAAGTATACTCCAGTGTCACTTTTCTTTTAAGTTCAATCTTTAATTATTTATGCAAGTATTATTTTAAAAGTCCGAGAAGGGTATCTCTTTTATATTTGTGTAGGGTCATTCAACCCCTCCGACAGCCAGCCACCAAGGATCTCCAACACCCAGAACATATCTCGTTTGATTATGGCGCGCTCACCGGGCTTAGGTCCCCGGATCATACCACCATTCCAGGACATGATTTGGCACGCTCCCCAGGCTTAGGTACCCGATTCATGACTTAACCCATAACAAAATTTGGTACGCTTTCCCGGGCTTAGGCCCCCAGGCACAACTAACCACATATATCTCATAAGCATAGACATAAGTGTAAATATAAACATAAGGATGATCACTGTATAGGCATGAATATAAACATGTACATGCGAATAAATGTAAGAAGGTTCATTTCAAGAGTAATTAAAATTATCACGATGAGAAGAGGAAACATTAACCTAATTATACTAAATTTAACCCTTTTTCTAAACTAGAATCTGAAAGTCACATGTAGCATATAAAATTGATGACAAGCAAGAAGAAACATAAGCTTTCCTATATTAGAAATCCAAAAATACATGTAGCATGTAAAATTACCATGATATCAAGTAAGAAGAAAACATAAGCTTTCCTAATTTAGTATTTCCAAAAATACATGTAGCGTGAAAAATTACCATGATATCAAATAAGAAGAAAACATAAGATTTCCTAATTTAGAATTTCCAAAAATACATGTAGCATGTAAAATTACCATGATATCAAGCAAGAAGAAAACATAAGCTTTCCTAAATTGGAAATCCGAAAATACATGTAGCATATAAAGTTACCATGATGACAAACAAGAAGAAAACATAAGCGTTCCTAATTTAGATTTTTCAAAAAATACATGTAGCATGAAAAATTACCATGATATCAAGCATGTAGGAAACATAAGCTTTCTAAATTCGAATTTCTAAAAATACATGTAGCATGTAAAGTTACCATGATATCAAGCAAGACGAAAACATAAGCTTTCCTAAATTGGAAATCTGAAAATACATATAGCATATAAAGTTACTATGATGACAAGCAAGAAGAAAACATAAGCTTTCCTAAATTAGAATTTCCAAAAATAAAGGTAGCATGTAAAATTACCATGATATCAAGCAAGAAGAAAACATAAGCTTTTCTAAATTAGAATTTCTAAAAATACATGTAGCATTTAAAATTATCATGATATCAAGCAAGAAGAAAACATAAGTTTTTCTAATTTAGAATTTCCAAAAAATGCATGTAGCATGAAAAATTACCATGATATCAAGCAAGAAGGAAACATAAGCTTTCCTAAATTAGAATTTATAAAAATACATGTAACATGTAAAGTTATCATGATATCAAGCAAGATGAAAACATAAGCTTTTCTAAATTGGAAATTCGAAAATACCCAAGACATAGGAGCTAAACTAAGGCACCAACATAATTGAAACCATGCAAAATTTGTGTGGCCGAAACATGACATCCTTAGCAAGAAAACGACCCAAAACTCTTCAAGTTTCCAACAATATGAAACCACACAAGGTATATAAACTAAATTAAGGCACTAACATAATTAAAGCATGCTAGACTTGTATGGCCGAATATGACATCCTTAGCAAGAAAACAAATCATCACCTTAAAAGCTTAAAAAAAACACCCCGAAACACACAAGACATAGAAACTAAACTAAAACAATAACATGGTTGAGAACATGTCTTAAGTACTTAGCTATTACTCCTTGTCTTCCCTTGAAACTCTAGTACCGGTGGAGAAACAAAGGGTGGAGGAAATCTTCTTAGGGCCGACGGCAATGAATATTCACATTGGGTTGTAGGTGAGAGTTTTTATATAAAGTTGAAGCGTTAATTTTGTCTAAATTCTATCAACTATACCATATAAATCTTATTATATGTATACCAAGTTATCATATTTGACAAAATTTCCTATATATATCCATATCTATATCATATATATACATAGTAATATTTAATTCACATATTAAAATTTATTATACATACATTTCTTATATAATTTATATTACATATTACATATACATATTTATAAAATATATTTATGATACTATAGTTTACACGTTTCCAACTATATAATTCCTATTAGGTATTTTATATCATATAAAATATTTTATTTCCATATTAATTAGATATCCATCTATCATACATACATAGTAATATTTAATTCAGTCCCCTCGAGACGGTGCGATGGTTAAGACATGGGGTGTTGTCACATGAGGTCTTAGGGTCGAAACTCGGCGTGACCGAGCATAACCTCCCCCATGTCTTGGCCATTTGCACTAATGGCTAGTAGTCACCTGTGATTTACCTCCTCCGTGTTGGCTTAGGGACGGGTTGACGGAGGGCTCTGGGGGCAAGCGAATCATCTTTGCCACATAGTAATATTTAATTCACATATTATAATTTATTAGACATACATTTATATTACACATTATATATTTTATATTGTACCAAATATTTTATTTTTATATTCATCTTTAAAATTTCTACATATTAAGTTTTATCCCTAAATGCTAAGTCCTTTAAATCCTATATATATTTTTATATAAAACCTCATATTAAGTTTTTATCTCTATCCTTTATCCACATCATAATTATATAAATTTCCATATATGCATATATAATTTGTATGTGATGAAATCTTGAAATTCTTAGTTATTATCAACAACATATTTCATTGGTTAGGTGTTTACACGTTATAAATTCATATAATTTTAAACTTGTAATGTAATGTAATCTGGATTACAAAAGGTAGTGAAGTTTTGTAATCTAAATTACAAAGTAAATATTATGTAATCCGATTATATTACGAGGTCACCGTTTAACTAAAATTTAAATGTCGAATATACCCCTAGTCCACCGTCACCGCCGCCCACTCCGCCGCCGGCGACCACCGCCAACCGCCGCCGGCGACCACCGCCGGCCGCCGTCGCCGCCACCCGCCTCTGCCGTCACCGCCAACAGTCGTCGCCGATTGCCAGTGGCGGTCGTTGGCGGAGGAGGCCAACGGCGACGGTCGTTGGTTGCCGCAAGCTCCAGCGGCCGTCGGTAGATGTCGCAGGATATTTTTATCATTTTATAATAATAAGAATTACATTCCTTATAAAAAATAATTGACACCAAACAAAAAGAATGTAATAATCATTGTAATCAAAGATTACATACATTATATTACCAAACTTAGTAATATAATCAAGATTACATTGCATTACATTATAAATTTAATTACATTACAAACAAGATTACATTACACCCAACCAAATAACCTAAATGATAAATCTTATATATTATAAATTTTATACAAACAAGATTACATTACACCCAACCAAATAACCTAAATGATAAGTCTTATATATTATAAATTTTATATACTTTATATTTCCTATATTATTTATATGGATGAAATTTTCCTATATGTATATCCATATATCCATATAGTAATATAATTTTCATATTAAATGGGTTAGTTATTATCTACGCATTTCTTATCTACATATTATATTACATACTACATTAAACATTTATAATTCCTATATACATATATTATAATTTCTTATATACACGTTTTACATCATATATTTTATATTATACATAATATATCATTTATGTAGGATCGAAAAGAATTTAGATATCTCCACAATGACATGATATTGTCCACTTTGGGCCTAAGCCCTCATGGTTTTGCTCTTAGGCTCTACCCAAAAGGCCTCATGTCAATGGAGATATCTTTCTCTTATAAACCCATGATCTTTTCCATGTGTTTTCAATATGGGACTATGTTTGCAACCTTGCAACCCCAACAATCCCCCCCTCAAACAAAGGACCATGGGCTTCCCACGTCCGATCCTTGACCCACCAGGTCTTCCTGCCCCTCGGTCTACCCGACCTACTAGGACTTCCTTGCCTAGCCGATCCTTGACCCACCAGGTCTTCCTGCCCCTCGGTCTACCCGACCTACTAGGACTTCCTTGCCTAGCCGCAACTAGGACTTCCTGCCCCTCGGTCCACCCGACCTACTAGGACTTCCTGCCTGGTGTCTGGTCCTCTTGATCCGAACATAGGAGCCCCCACTTTCTTTGTTCGAGGTCAATATTGTACTCACATGGTTCAATTAGACCATAGCTCTTGTGCATAGTCGGTGGTTAAACCTTCTGGCAGTCCGGGCTCTGATACCAATTGTAGGATCGAAAAGAATTTAGATATCTCCATAATGACATGATATTGTCCACTTTGGGCCTAAGCCCTCATGGTTTTGCTCTTGGGCTATACCCAAAAGGCCTCATGTCAATGGAGATATCTTTCTCTTATAAACCCATGATCTTTTCCATGTGTTTTCAATATGGGACTATGTTTGCAACCTTGCAACCCCAACAATTTATATTTTATTTTTACTACACGTTATATACATATTAATATTTTATATATCTATATATATATATATATATATATATATTCCTGATTCCTTATTCCTATTTATATTATATATAATTGATTAATCCATAATTTTATGTTAACTTAATTAATTTAAATCTATCTATATTAATAAATTCTTAATTCAATTGAACGAACCTTCTTAATTAACCGTTGGTTTGCGGATATTACACAAACGATTGTCGAATAGCTCTATCTACATGTACAACTTCAAGAATTTCCGAGCGGCATTTCTACACCACTTTGCTAGTAGTCGTCACCGCCAGAAGACTGCATAAATCTATTTTCGCTAAAGCAAGGGCCCCGAGAGGCCCTAAAGGTCTATATCCAGCGCTTTAACCAGATGGCGATGGATATTTCGGCGGTCTCCTCAAATGTACTGGTGAACGCCTTCACTCAAGGGCTCACCAAGGGAGAGTTCTTCCGATCACTTATTCGGCAACCGCCTAAGGACTTTGGGCACCTCCAAAAAGAAGGTTAATGAGTACATTAATGTGGAAGAAGCCCAAGTGGCAAGGAAAAAAGAGAGGACCGTCGATCCCACAACAGCATCCGAGTGGCGTCAATCAAGCAATCATCAACCACCAAAAGGGCCTCGGACGAGAGCCCCTTCACACCAGGAGCCTAAGCCACATGTCATACAGCAAGTAACGGTCGCTCGTCCAGGAGGCAAGAGGTGGGTGCCGATGTTTTACACCTTCCATCAGTCAACGACGTATAACACCAGGGACTATTACGACCTGGCAGATGGCAGGTCGGTTCTGCGCGGATACCCTAAACGATGGCCACCTCTCGATTGGCGTCACCGAAGTCGATCTGCAGAACGAAGGAATTCGGGGAGGGTGACCGGATCACGTCATCACCAACACCAAAGGGGTCGAATCCCTACCCGAGTTTCCTCTGAGTGAACCAAACCATCCGCAAGGGAAAAGGAGAATCGAATTGTAATGCCGCTCGGGGGGAGATAGGAATGATCGTTGGCAGACCAATCGGCGGAAATTCTAACAGAGAAAGGAAGTTGCATGCACGCCGGCTCAAGATGCACGCCGTGAGTTACAGCAAGAAAAAAGCTGAGGGACCCGAGATTAGCTTTGGCCCTAAGGATTTGGAGGAAGTGGAGGTCCCCCATGACGATGCATTAATCATCCGGGCGGTAATTTCTAATTATACAGTCCATTGTACTTTTATTGATACAGGGAGATCGATAAATATCATATACCGGAAGGCATTCAATCAATTGCAAATTGACCAGAGTGAACTACTGCCAATGATGACTCCGCTCTACGGCTTCACGGGCAACGAAGTGTTGTCGATCAGCCAAATCAAGTTAGTCATCTCACTCGGCGAAGAGCCCCTGAAGCGGAGAAAGACCACAAAATTTATAGTGGTAGATGTGCCCTCGGCCTATAACGTCATTTTGGGTCAACCGACATTCAATAAGTTCCAAGCAGTGGTATCCACCTTCTGCCAAAAGATCAAATTCCCGGTAGATGGTAAGGTAGGGGAAGTCAAAGGAGATCAGTTGGCCGCTCGACATTGTTACGTCGAGATGGTCAAAATGGAAGCACGAGCCACTCAGAAGACCCCATGCTTGGAGGTGAATGTCATTGCCAAAAAACCACCCACACTGGTGTACGAAGAAAAAGAAGAAGTTCAGATCCACCCTGACTGCCTGGAAGCAACCACCTTCATTGCTGCCGATCTGGAGGCCGAGAAAAAGACGGAACTGGTATCTTGCCTCAGACATAACCATGATGTGTTCGCTTGGTCGACATATGAGCTTTCTGGTATCTCACCGAGTGTGGCCCAGCATGAACTACACGTCCGACCTGACGCTCGGCTTGTCAAACAAAAGAAAAGGGACTTTAGCGCGGAGCAGAACTTGGTCATCCGAGCGGAGATAGAGAAATTGTTAGAGGTCGGCCACATACGAGAGGTACAATTTCCGAGCTGACTTTCTAATATTGTACTAGTCTCTAAGCCGGACAACAAATGGAGGGTCTGCATAGACTTCTGCAATCTGAATAAAGAATGCCTGAAGGATTTCTATCCGCTGCCCTAGATAGACCAGATGGTGGACTCTACGACCGGATGCGAGCTGATCTACATGCTCAATGCATATCAAGGTTATCACCACGTGCTGCTCGCCCGAGAAGATCAAGAAAAGGTCAGCTTTATCATGACCAATGGAACATTCTGCTACAATGTCATGTCATTCAGACTAAAGAATGTCGGTGTCACCTACCAAAGGCTCATGAACAAGGTGTTCTGACGGCAGATCGGTCGAAACATAGAAGTATATGTCGATGATATACTAATAAAATTTCCAAGGGCTATTGATCTTTGTGCAGACATCAAGGAGACTTGTCAAACTCTGAAGGCTTATAGAATAAGGTTGAACCCGAACAAATGCCTGTTCGGGGCCAAGGGTGGCCGATTTCTGGGATATATCGCCACCGAGAGGGGAATCGAGGCGAATCCAGGTAAGGTCAAAGCTCTGCAAGATATGCCACCACCACGCAACTTGAAGGAAACCCAACGGCTGACCAGGCATATTACCACCCTGTCAAGATTCATATCTGATGTGCGTAGATTATATACACTTTTATGCATGTCTTGACGCACATCTACTTATTTTTCATTAACATAATCTATGTTTCTTGCACCATCTCTCATTGTAATATTATATTTCCATTATATTCTGTTTGGAGATCTGCTCTTTGCTTGTTTTGATTGATAGGACGTGATTTGGAGCAAAAATGGAGCTTAAATGAAGTCTAGAGCTTCTAGAGTGTCACGGGCATGCAAAAACTAAGTCCTTGCAGGTTTTCGCCGTGTGGAGACCACATTGCCGTGTGGAGACCATGTGGGGGGCGTGTTGAGGCCGTGTGAATGTCACACGGCCGTGTTAAGGCCTTGTGGAATTTTCAGCACTACAGACCAAAAGTAAAATGACAATAACTTTGTGCTCGGTTGAAGTTTTGGGTTGTTCTTTATACCGATTTGTAGATAACTTCAAGATCTACAACTTTGATGAAGACTTCAACCAGAGAAACCCCCATATTGATGGTGTAAAAGATGTTATAATGAAACATAGCCATTTAGAGCTATGACAAGGGTCATGCAAGGGGTGTGCAAGGGCCATGCAAGGGGTGTGTGAGAACCACATGCCCATGACATGGTCGTGTCACATTTACAGAGCCAAAGCAGTACATGACCGTGTCCCAGACACGGTCGTGCAAGCCTACCAAAGCCAAAGCAGTACATGGTCGTGTAGATTTACACGGCCGTGCAATTTTCCTAGAAGCTAAACAAGGCCTGGTCGTGTCCTAGACACGGTCGTGCATGAGTTCCAAAACCGGAGGCAGCACAGGTCGTGTAGATCTACACGGTCGTGCAAGGAGGGCAGTGGCAGAGCATGTTATGCCCGTGTGCACTACACGGCCGTGTGAGAGGGACGGTGAAGAGAATAGCTTGGGTTGTGTCTCACACACGACCTAGTCTCGGGTCTGTGTGGCGCCTAAAGTTTTTACCCTATATAAGGGTTTCTTGCATCATTTGAAGGGGGGGGGGGGGTTCTCCCTCTTGGGAGAAGACGAGATTTGGGTGATTCCTCACCTTCTTGGAGGGATTTTCCAGGGATCTAAGGGCAGATCTTCAACGAATCGACTTCGGGAACGAGGATTGGATCTGAAGACAGTTCTTCATCGTAGATAAGCTTTTCTTCCCTTTCTCTTCTTGGATTTTGGGATCAAGATGCTCGTAATCTTCTTGTCTTTGGGTTTCTTTTCCTGTTCTATGGATTAGATCTCTTTGTTCTAGGATGGAGGGAGTATTTGTAATGTGATTTGATGTAAACTCTTGTGGATTTGCCAATTTCCTATTTCTATGATGTTGTCTTGTTTATATCTATTTGATCTTGTGTGGATTGTTGTGATTGGACTAAATTACCATTCCTGATTGAATGTTTGAGTGTCTTGTGGATCTTGTAGAGGTAATTCCTCATTCGATTATCCGAGGGGCGTACGTGACAGACAAGCTCATGTAAGGATGATTGAGGGAAAATCTTGAAGGAGAAATAAGGACATTCAAGGGGGTAGGATAGATTGTATGCATTAATCTTTTATATCTTAATATGGGTTGAGAAGTAATGCATTTCTATGTTGATTATCCGAGGGACGCACGTGACAGGTAAGCCCGTGTAAGGGCATCATAGGAATCATTCCTAATTGATCATATTTAGATATAGATTTCAGTCCTAAGCCGATTGTCTATTGCAAGAGAGAATCGACAACCTTCTACAAATGATGGACAATTGAGGAATAAGATTTGGTAGATCATTTACATTGAATAACATTACAAGAAATTAAAACTCCTAGAACATCCTTTATCATAGCCCTTATCCCTGTTTTTATGCTTTTACTTCTTGGTTTTATTTTCTATAGTTGCACCTAGCTTTTATAAATCAATTGATTAGTTGTTTAACTAATTCGTGTTGAGATATCTTTAGTGGTTAGTACCAGTCCCTGTGGATACGATATCTTTCTTTATTACTGACGGCGTATCCGTACACTTACGGATCGTTAACAATATCCAAATCATCCGATCGGAGCTTACCGTTCTTCAAGGTGCTGCATCGGGTAACAAAATTCTAGTGGGATGTCGAGTGTGACCGGGCATTTAAAGAACTCAAAGACTATCTCAACTCCTTTCCTATACTAGCTAAGCCGAGCGCAAGAGAGCCGTATTGGATTTATCTGTCATCCATCGAAAATGTGGACGGCTCGACATTAGTTAAGAAGAAAGGACAAGAGCAACAGTCCGTATATTTTTTAAGTCGTATATTAAAAGACGCTGAATCCCGCTACACTAGTCTAAAAAAATTAGGTTACACATTGGTAGTAGTCACTCAGAGACTCCGCCCCTATTTCCTCTCCCATTCAATCGTGGTGATGACCAACAGTAGCTTGGGAAGAGTCCTCCTTAACCTAGAAGCATCCGGTCGGCTGATCAAGTGAATCACTGAGCTAAGTGAGTTTGACATCCAATACCAACCCCGAACGACGATAAAAGCTCAGGCCTTGACTGATTTCATCACAGAAGTCCAGAGCAATGAGATAAAGGCAACCTAGAGAATATATGTTGATGGCTCTTCCACCAAGCAAGATAGCAGGATCGGCATCCTGCTCATTTCTCCAAGAGAAGATCGGATGCAATTGTCTGTTCGGCTAGATTATCGTGCCACCAACAACGAAGTCGAGTATGAAGCCTTGATAGCCGGCTTGCAAGTAGCGTGGCATGTCAGAGCCACAAGAGTATTAATCCACTCGGACTCCCAGTTGGTCGTCCGACAGCTGTCGGGAACGTTCGAGATTAGCAATACTCAACTCAAGTTATATACAGGAGCCTTCGAGAGATTGAAGATAAATTTTCAAGAAGTTACTGTACAGAAGATCCCCCGATCGGACAATCAAACAGAAGATGAACTAGCTAAATTAGCTAGTTCATTATCACCGGTCATGATAAGTTAGTCGATCGAACAAGTTTCCTTGGTAGCGCATATTGACTGGATGGAGGGAGTTATCTTTCCGAGAGGCTGGAGAACCCCGTTAATCGAATTTTTCTGATCGAGAAGTACGCTGGCTAACCAAGAAGTGACGCATCTATTAAAGAAGATGGTCGGATGGTTCACCTTGGTCGGAGATCAGCTGTATAAAGAGCCTTCTCTAGGCCCTTGCTCAAGTATGTGGGACCAGAGGTCGCAGCGTACATCTTGTAAGAAGTTCACCAAGGCTCCTGCGGAAGCCATGCATCCGGGCTGCCGATTGCTAGCTCGGAAGATTCTCCTGCACTACAAAAAAACCTGTAAATAACGACGGCATTCCCGACTGAATATATATTTCGGTCGGTAATATTCCGACTGAATATGTATTTCAGTCGGCAATTCATTTAACGGGTTCGGGTATTGATGTTTACCGACGGAGTTAACATTCCGTCAGTATATATCGCTAATCGGGCGATCCGATCAGGGTTAGAGTTTACCGACGGAATGACAATTCCGTCGGTAATCCCCGACGGAACCATAATTCCGTCGGTAATCCCCGACGGAATCCACAATTCCGTCGGTAATTACCGACGGAATTGTCATTCCGTCGGTAAAACAGAGTGAAATTAGGGCACGGTGCGACTTTCCTCTCCACGCGAACTTGATCTCCTCTCCTCTCCGCTTCCTCGGCGATCGGCAACCGACAACCGGCGATCTCGGCGTCCAGCCTCGTGTCCTGTCTCGTTGTCGGCGATCAGCAACAGGCGACTTTGGTACGCTCCTCTCCTCCCTCATCTCTTTTGTTTGATGCGCACGTCGGCGCTACGCCGGCGCCTGCTCCCCGGGCGTGTGCTCCGCCGCCGGCTGCTCCCCAGGCACCTGCTCGTGGCAACCGGCCGCCGATGGCGCCTACTTGATGCAGGCTGGCGCCGCAGGCCGACGCCACAGGGCCCTGTTGCCGCAGCGCCGGCCGCTGCAGGCCCCTACTCGCGGCGGGCCGGGCGCCGCAGGGCTTGCGGCAGGCAGTTGCTGCAGGCCCGTGCCCATCTACACTGCTTACTGCTTTTCGATTCCAGTTTTTTTGCTTCTCGTATGAGATCGGATCTGTTAGCGACTGAGTTCGTCTCTCCAATGTGCGAGAGAGAGCCTATGTCGGTTTAAATCTCATCTACGCTGCTGATTTCTATGCTGTATAATAGGCTCTCTACAGAGGAATCTAGATTATTTGTAATTGTTTATCTTTCGTTGGGTAATATTCTTTGGAGATTTCTCTGGAAGATGTTAACTATGCAGAAATGTAAACTTTATAAAAAACAATTGTAGGTCTGATATAACTTTGATTAGAAAATAACAGAGTCTAGCGACGACGACTTACAAACTGTTGATGTTGAGTAGAACTGTTTCCAGAGTCTAGCATTGATTACATTTTAGCATTATTGTTCATCAAGTAAGTTATGCTTCAATCCTGTTTTATTGTCTGATTATCATGTTTGTAAACTTTATTATGATGTGTTGTAATGCTATTTTGTAGATATTATATCTCATAGCAGATCATCCAGCACCACCACTTCGTGGATCTATCGTTCTTAGGGTTGTCGGAAAGTCGTAAGTATTTTTTAATTATTAATAATTTATGTTCCTTTTTTAAACATATAGCTTATGTCTTAAATATTAGTGTTGTTATCTACAGTTTCTAGTTGTTATTAATTCAATATTAGTGTTGTTTGATTGTGAACCGAACATCTGGTTTACTTTTTCCATCATAAAATTTCTCATAACCACACTTTAACCATGCTACTGGAAGAAGTAGAAAAAATAAAGAAGCTAGATTATTGATATACTAACAGTGTCTTATTTGATTGATTAACCATCCTTAACACCAATAACCAAGCCCTCCACAACCTCTAGTTTGTTAAACTTTAAGTTGTTTTGCCTAGTGACAAACTCTAAGTTTGTTAAACTTTCATTTGTTGTTTTTTTTAATAATCCAAGTGTCCAAACTTCACCCGATTAATTTTCGAGATAGACAACCTTTCCCTAATTCAACTATCGAGTAAATTCGGAGTGCAGCCTATGCACACTCAGAAACTAACTGGATATTCTTATTGTTTCTTTGAGTACTAGTGTTGTATTGTTCCATGGCCAAACCAACTCCAATACAACTCTGCTGACAAGCAAACTCATAGACACTAGATTTCATGCATAATATGTCCTCTAATGGGACAAGGTTCTAAGCATAACCTAAAGGTTCAGATTTGTCTGTTGTCCTCATTAGGCTTATGATACAATAACTTGAACTACTTCAATCATAAAATAAATATTGTAGTTGTTTTTATAAGGTTTCAGATTCTTAAGTGGTTGTGGAGGTGGCTCAATTTTAGTAGTTGTATGCTTAAAGTATATTGTAGTTGTTTTTAGGTTTCAGATTCTTAAGTGATTTTAATTTATCATACATTAATTAAGTCAAATATAATTATTCTATTTGGATATTCTTAGATATTTATCTTAAATTGTATTGCATTTTGCAGGAGTCCATATTGATACATTCACCACTGTACTATCATTGGATATCTACAATATAATTCAGGTATTTTATTACATGTAAAATTAGTTATATATTGCAATTATATCAATTCAGTCTGATTATAATCTCTTATATTTGACTTTTACAGGATTATATTTAGATTTATGTGTAGGTGATGTATCATGGTAAGTTTGGATATTTTGTATTTAACGTTGACTTATCAGTACTTTTGGATGTTTATGATTGTCAGTACTTGATATTTGGTTATGTTTTATTTTGTATTAAATTTTGGAGATATGGCCACTTGTTATATGTTTTGTATTGTTTTTTAGACAGTTTTATTATTTGTTTATGAGCATATTGTATGTTGTGTTGGTCGTTGATTGTGTGGATTGTGATTATATATGATTTGTGCTTGTCTTACCATCGTTTGTGATGGTTTTTATTATATAAAAATTGTATATATGATAAGTGGGAAATGCAGGGCAGAGATTTCAAATTTTTTACTGCATATTGCCGACGGAATTCAATTTTCCGTCGGTAAGTTCCGACGGAAATCTACATTCCGTCGGTAATTTATCGAACAACAACAAGTTTTTACTATACCATGCCGACGGAATTAACCTTTCCGTCGGTGTTCACCGACGGAATTCTACATTCCGTCGGAGAATACCGACGGAATATTGAATTCCGTCGGTAAAGCACCGACGGAAAATTGCATTCCGTCGGTATTCTCCGACGGAATGTATAATTCCGTCGGTAAAATACCGACGGAAAGGTTAATTCCGTCGGTGATTACCGACGGAAAGTTTATTTCCGTCGGTAAAATACCGACAGAATTTGATTCAGTCGGCAACCTCCGTTACATGCCGTTTGTCCTTTGCCGACGGGATAAGTTTTCTGTCATTAATAAATACCGACGGAAGTCATACATTCCGTCGGTAATTTCCGACTGAATACAATTTCCGTCGGTAAATTAAGCGCCGACCCAATTCTTCCCGATGTAAGAAATTCCGTCGGTATTCCGTCGGAAAGCTCATTTACCGACGGAATGCCGACGGAATATTCAGTCGTTAGTCGCGACTCTTTTTGTAGTGCTGGCCGGGTACTTCTGGCCAACTCTCCAAGAGGATGCCACTCGGACGACAGCCACCTGTCGGCCCTGCCAAAAGAATCACAATCTTTCACACCGACCAACCGAAGAGATGAAGTCATCCATGATAGCTTGCCCGTTCAACCAGTGGGGTATGGACATAGTGGAACTGTTTCCCATGGCAACGGGTCAACAAAGGTTCTTGCTCGTTGCTGTGGACTATTTTTTAAAATGGGTAGAGGCTGAGCCCTTAGCCAAAATAAGTGAGCAGATGGTCATCAGGTTCATCTGGCAGAACATCCTTTGTCGATTCGACATTCCTCGTCTGCTCGTCTCAGATAACAGGAGGCAGTTCGCAGGTCAAAAGCTCATGGAATGGTACGAGGGCTATGACATCCAGCAGGCCTTCACCTTAGTCGCCTACCCCCAGAGCAATGGTCAGGCGGAGGTTGCAAACCGGGAGATCCTCAGAGATTTACGAACTCGGCTCGACCACGCAGGGGGTAGCTGGGTCGATCAGCTCTCAAGTGTCTTGTGGGCACTCCGCACGACTCCAAAGGAGGTGACCGACGTAACACCATTCCAGCTGGTGTATGGAGGAGAAGATGTGATTCCTGTAGAGGTAGGAGTGGAATCCGACTGGGTGCGACTCTACGATGAGAAAAACGGTGAGTGAAGATTAATAAAGCTCGACTTGGTGGATGGGGCACGGGATAAAGCAACCTTTTGACTAATGGCCTATCAACAGCGGATGAGGAAGAATTACAATAAGAGGGTGATCCCAAGGTCCTTCCAGGTCGGGGATCTAGTGTGGAAGAAAATCAAGTCGATCAACGACGTCACCAAGCTCGAAGCACCATGGGCGAGGCCATACAAGGTCGTGCAGAAACTCCGCTCGGGGGCATACTACTTGGAGGACGAAAATGAAAAATGGCTCGATCGGCCATGGAGCGCAACTCATCTCCAATCCTACCGGCCCGGATGAGAGGTGTGCAAGCAGACATGAATGTATTTTTTTTGCATATATGTGCTAGTTGCAGGACAAACATGAAATAAAAAATGAAGTTCTTCGAATAATTTAACCGATCGACAAAGATAAAAAGTCGAACAGTGACTATAAACCCCTACCTATGTCAGTGGTCAAGAGACGACCTTAAACCCTTGTCGACATCAACGGTCGAGCGGCGACCTTGAACCCTTGTCGTCATCAGTGATCGAGCAGCGACCTTAAACCCTTGTCATCATCAGCGGTCGAACGACGACCTTAAACCCTTGTCGTCATCAGCGGTCAAGCAGCGACCTTAAACACTTGTCATCATCAGCAGTTGATAGGAGACCTTAAACCCTTGTCGTCATCAACGGTCGAGCGGTGACCTTAAACCTTATCGTCATCAGTGGTCGAGCGGCGAACTTAAATCCCAGTCTTCATCAACGGTCGAGTGACGACCTTAAACCCCTATCTACGCCAACGGTTGAGCGGCGACCTTAAACCTCTATCTACGTCAACGGTTGAGTGGTGACCTTAAACCCCTATCTACGTCAATGGTCGAGCGACAACCTTAAACCCTCGTCTACGCGAAGTCTTTTAACCCTATATACATCAATGGTCGAGCGGCGACCTAAAACCCTCGCCTATGTGAAGTCTTTTAACCTTGAAAACAGAATGACCAAGTAGATAAATCATTGCCGATCGGATCGAAAGAAACACAAGGTCGAGCGAAATTAAAATACGAAAAAAATAAAGGCTAGATGGACAAGCATCCATTGACACTTTACAAGAGGTAAAACATGATCAAGTGGCTCACTCCAGATAATCTAATACATCATCAGGCAGCGACGCAGTCAGCTAGTCCTGATTGATGACCTTGCTTGATATAGTGGTAGGGAAATAACCGCCTTCCTAGAGTTAGTCGAACGCCCCTTCGATCGTCAGGTCAAACAGATGAAGAGCCCGATCGACGACCTTGTCATTAAAAGCATCCGAGCGAATGTAGGCTTGTTGCATAAGATCAAACCTACTCGACTCAGCTCCCTGATAAGTCTCTAGGGTCGCCCGGGGGTGTTGGTGTGGTTAGCACTAACGGTCTAACTCATGTTTTGATTAATGACAAAATAAGTTAAGTTAGTTTCGTTGTTATTTAACACTCTGATCAAGTATGCAGGCGAAGCCCAGATAGGTCGACGGGCTGACCGGATGTCTTGCATGAAGCCCAGCTAGGTCGACGGGCCGACTGGATAGCTGGCATGAAGTCCAAACGGGTCGACAGGCTGACCGGACATTTGGCACGAAGTCCAGCTAGGTCGACAGGCTGACCAGATAGTTAGCATGAAGTCCAGACGAGTCCAAGGGCTGACCAGACGTCTAGCAGGTAAGTTAAGGTAAGTCACTGGAGGGGAGTGACTGTGAGGACGTGTTTCCGGGAAGCGAACATTAGGCGTCGATCTGACTTAGATCCATTTCGGATATCTAAGTCGAGATCGTAACTAGATTTCGATCTCGAGGAGACGGAATCTAATTACTATTATATTTTATTATAAACTGTACTAACACTCTGTTTTGCAGGATATATAATTTACATTATCTCAGACTAACGTTTTCTTGCAGGAAGGAGATTGTTGGAAAACAAGGATCCAGGCGCCCGGAAGGGATCTGGGCGCCCGGAGGTATGTTTTATCCCCAAATGAGCTTCGCCACATGAAGCACCCTGGTTGGCTTAGATACGTCACATTCAGGGCGCCTTGAAGGTATCCAGGCGCCCTGAAGGAGGGTGAAGGCTGAAGCAAAGGAACAACTCATGATTTGCTCTCCTGTGCTCCTGCGACGCTGCGAAGACTCTCCGACAAGTGTTATTTCTTTTTCTGTCTTTCTTTTCTTATTGTCGGTTTTGTCTTCTCTAAATAATTCATATACTTAATTTGTAATAACTGTTCGAATTATTAGTGATTGCCCAATGAAATCACTCAACGAGTGTGGACCTTGGAGTAGGAGTCGTCGAAGGCTCCGAACAAAGTAAATCGACCCTTATTAGCGTTGTTGTTGTTTTCACTTTTTCGCTGCTTACTCATTTAAAGTTTTAAATCGCTATTCACCCCCTCCCCTCTAGCGAAACTCATCGATCCAACAGGGAGGCCATCAGTTCTTCCTTCAATTTGGTCAACTCCTCATCCTTGACGTCGAGCTGGGCCTTTGCTGTAGTCTGCTCGGCCAGTTGTTCATCCCGCTCGCCCTGCAGTGTAGTCTTAGCCTCTTTTAGGTTTTCGTCTAACACCTTGAACTCCTTGATTTTAATCTCCAAATCCTCGATGGCCCGGAGCTTCTTGGTGTTAGCCAAACTTAGCTTCATCTCAGAAGAGCTAACTTGCTTCTCTAGTCGAGCTAGTTGGGTAGCCTGCTCAGAGTTTTTCCTTTTCTCGGCCTTCAGCTACTCAGAGCTTGTACCCAGATCGGCTCTTAATTGAGCCAGTTCGGTGTTCAATTGTTCCAACTGCGTCTGGGAAGCCGTTGCCTGGCTGCTCAGAGTGCGTAGCTTTTTTAACTTCCTCCTCCAAAAAGACGAGCCACTGGCACATGGCTAAGCTCTTCACCCAGTACTATAAGAAAGCAAAGGCATTTATTAAGAGCTGAGCGGTGACAATAATAAATACAAAGTACTTATCCCAGTATATATCTGGGTATGACTATCAGCGAGCGCCCTCGGGGGCATGACCGATGCACGGGCATGAGCGTCGGCCTAGATTTGTGCAAGTGACCTCGGATGATTATTTGATGCTCCAGAAATTGGGACTCAGCGCTTGTAGTGTCGCGCCACTCATCCGTGGGCAGGTGGATGGCTGCAGTTATGTGGCGCTGACCACTCGAAACAACTGGGGCCGAGGTTGCTCTACCAGTTGACTGGGACATTTGCGCCGACCGAATGAAGATTTTTGAAACTTCGGTGGTATAAAGGACACGGGTGGCACAACGATTGTCCCTTGGGGCAGCCCAGATAAGGATGACGTGCGATCAGACGAAGGCGAAGTATGTGTGGCGATTATCACTTGCTCGAGCATTGGTATGGAGGTTGCGCCCTGCTCAGATGTAGGACGCAGACTGGTCCTGGATGGAGTCTGTGAAGCTGACGCAGTAGAGTAGGCGGTCATCTTTGCTTGGCATATCTTTCGGCTTATTAATGGCTCCCCAGAAGAGGTTGATTCCGAGCCCTCGCCTATAACAATTACCGGAGGATGCTCGGGTGGAGGACTCACTACAACAGTTGCCACACCGCCAATCATATGGCTGGCCGCTCCGCTTCCTTGGGTCGCAGCCTCCATGCTCTCCCCAAGCGGGTCTTCTTGTGAGTCGATCGGCGGTAGACCATGGCTCTCCAACTCAGCTACGGTCGTCGTGTTGATCTCAGTGTCCTCGAGCTTGGCTTTGCCGACCAGACGAGCATGTAACATGACTTCGACTGCGAAAGAAAGGAACAAATCAATTAGACACAAAAATTAAGCCAAGAAATTGTGTACCTAGGTTGCACGGTAGCCTTGTGCGGATCGGACTCAGACCGAACACGTATAGGACACCCTCCAGCAAAAACTTATGTATATGATACTTCTGACCGACCAAATAGGAAGTTGCGTAAAGGTAGTCCGAGGGACTCTTGTATTTCTTGAGATCTAGAGGATTCGACGCCTCTATTTGCCATCTGGTCGGGAAGTCCGACCGCTCGGGAAAGCGAACAAAAAAGTAATATTCCTTCCAATGTTTATTGGAGGATGACATCTTATCAAAGAAAATAAGGCTCACTCAGGCTTGGAAGAGAAAAGTGTTGGGACCTTTGTGCCCGCTAAAGGGGGGGTGAATAGCGTCTCTTAGGTTGCTTTGTCTTGATAATATGCAGCGGAATACTAATACAAACACAACCAACGCTAACTCAGGGATTTACTTGGTATCCACTTCAAGAAGAGGTGACTAATCCAAGGATCCACACACCGAGCACACACCTCCACTATGAAGCACTCCTTCTCAGTTGCAGCTAAAGGCGGAGAAGCCTTACGCAAACACCTCACAACAAGAATCACTCAAACAAGAAGAAAATACACAAGGGTATAAAATAAAACCTCTCCTTGCTTGATCTTGTTGATGTAGGTTGCCTCTTGAACCTTGGAGATGCACCCCAAGAGCCTTCAAGAACTGGCGGTGAAGATCGGAAGAAGCTCGGTGAAGATCGCAGGAAAAACGCAAAGCTTTAGCGAAGGAAACGCTCTGCCCAGGCTTTATACAGTGCTCCCAATTGATCCAAATTAGTCTCAATCGATTGCTACGTCACATCTGCACAATCCCAGCCGTCCATTGCTCATTTCCTGCTCAACGGTCACTTCCCATTCTATGCTCTTGCATTCGCGCGAGAGCTTCTCCTCCCCAATCCCAATCGATCGACCGATCGATTAGTAGATCCCAATCGATTGCCCGATTGATTGGGAAAGCTTCTGTGCTTGCGAGTAATGCTCCCAATTGATCGGTCGATCGATTGGAGTCATCCCACACTCATAGCACACTCCAATCGATCGACCGATCAATTGGACACTGGTTCAATCGATCGACCGATCGATTGGACACTAGTTCAATTGATCGACCGATCAATTGGTTCAATTGATCGATCGATCAATTGAACACCCTGAACTTGCCTCAAATTTAAGTTCAAGGTCCCAAACCCAACTCCCGGTCAACCATGACCTGTTGGGTATTCATGCCTAGCATTTGGCCAACACCCGACCGACCCCGAACTAGCCTTCTAGCCTCCTCCATCAGCCTTACGTCCCTCGGATATCTCTCATTCTTCACGCCTTGCCTTCAGGAGCTTCCTTTGGCCTCATCCTAGTTGTCAGATTATACACCACACTCGATCAACCTCGAACTAGCCTTCTAGCCTCCTCCATCAGCCTTACGTCCCTCGGATATCTCCCATCCTTCACGCCTTGCCTTCAGGAGCTTCCTTCGGCCTCATCTTAGTTATCGAGTTCTCCTTGCCAAGTCACACTAGGACTTACCTTGCCAAGACCACATACTTGGACTTTCAAGCTTTGCCAAGATCACATTTGGACTTTCCCAATTGCCTGGCTCCTCACCAGGACTTTCTCCCTTTGCTAAGATCACACTTGGACTTTTCAATTGCCTGATCTCACTTATCAAGACTTTCACCACCAAGTCTAGTCAACACTGACCTATTTGAATTTTCACTCTTGCCAACCTTCCTGTTGGACTTACCTTGATGCCTAAACTCCAGTTAGGACTTTCCCATTGCCTAAACTCCAGTTAGGACTTCTCCACTGCCTAACCTCTAGTTAGGACTTCACCACTGCCTAACCTCTAGTTAGGACTTCACCATTGCCTAATCTCCAGTTAGGACTTCACCACTGCCTAACCTCCAGTTAGGACTTCTGTTGGAATGTATACTAAAAGCCTAGCTTTTGTAAACATTTATTTATAAATAAAAGAATCACATTGGTCAAATGTCTACATTTATTTGCTAAGTGTAGTTATTCAATTAATTTATATTGTAGATAACATGGTGAATGATGTCACTCACAGAAGATCATGTTATCAGTTCTTTATAAATTATAAACAGTTGCTCACGACTAAGATGGAAAGGAACAAACCATTGGAATAGTCATAGTGTAATTAGGTGCTAGTTTATCTTGACTGATAAATTATACTAGTACACTTTGAGTGTACTGAGCATGACCATTTAAGGTAAGTTCTTTTTGTACTGACTTGATAAAAGAACAACACCTTAGTTATTATGGAAGTGTATGCACTTAATCCTAATATGATAACAAACACATATATTTAGTATTCATTTCTTTAACTTATCAAAGGGTGAGATTTAGCTCGATAAATCAATAGGTCTGATAAGTTGGGAAATGATATTACTTATAGTGTGTGTTGTTGATTATAGAAGGAAACTGTGTCCTAGTAATCTAGGTTGATAATGTCCCCAAGAGGAGCTCATAAGAATTGTCATGTTAAACCCTGCAGGTGGACTTAGTCTGACATGACAATAAGGTTGAGTGGTACTACTCTTGAACTGAGATATTAATTAAAATGAGTTGTTAGTAACTCAATTAATTAGTGGACATCTGACATCTTAAACACAGGGAGATTAACACACTCATAATAAGAAGGAGCCCAAAATGTAATTTGGGATTGGTGTGGTAGTTCAATAATAATTTTTTAGTGGTATGAATTATTATCGATGAAATTAAGTTGGGTGTTCAGGGCGAACACGGGAAGCTTAATTTCATCGGGAGACCAAAACTAATTCCTCCTCTCGGTCCCTATCGTAGCCTCTTGTATATAGAAAACTATACCCACCTTTCTACCCACCTTAAGGTGGCCGACCAAGCTAGCTTGGAGCCCAAGCTAGGGCCAGCCAAAGCTAATAGTGGAGCCAATTTTAGGTGGCCGGCCAAAGCTTGGGTCCCAAGCTTAGGTGGCCGGCCACTAGAAAATAAAAAGGGATTTTTATTTAAAATTATTTCTTATGTGGATATCATGGTTTTAAAAGAGAGTTTAAAATTTAAATCTTTCCTTTTCTAGCTTTCTACAAAAGATTAAGAAAAGATTTGATATCTTTCCTTATTTGTAGATTGAAAGGAAGATTTTAATTTTGATAAAACTTTCCTTTTTTGTAACCATGTTCATGATTTAAAAAAGAGAGTTTTAAAATTAAATATTTCCTTTTATAAGTTTCTACAAAAGATTAAGAGAAGATTTGATATCTTTCCTTATTTGTAGATTGAAAGGAGATTTTAATTTTAGAGAAAACTTTTCTTTTTGGAAATCATCCACATGTTTAAAAGAAATATTTTAATTTATAAAATTTCCTTTTATAACCCACCATGAAGGGAAAAATTATTAGAGAAATTTTTTAATAAATTTCCGGAAACAAATTAGGAAGTTTTAATTCTTGTGTGAATTAAACTTTCCTTGATTAAAGATAATAGGTGGCCGACCATGTTATTTAAGAAAAGGAAATTGATTTTAAAATTAATTAAATTTTCCTTTTCATGGCAAAAGAATTAAGGAAGTTTTTATTTAAATTTCCTTATTTGCCAAGGCCAAGGATTATAAAAGAGAGGGTAGAGGTGCCTTCATGGGCAACAACTCTATTCTATTTCTTCCTCTCTTTTCTTCCTTGGTTGTGGTCGGCCCTAGAGGTTCTCCCTCTCCTCTTCTTTTCTTCTTTAGTGGTTGGTTTCATCCTTCTCTTGGAGCTTTTGATGGTGGTCGGTTTTAGCTAGGAGAAGAAGGAGAGAAAGGATGCTTTGTTTCTTGCATCCCTTGGAGCTTGGTGGTGGTGGCTGAAATTCTACATCCTTGGAGGAGTCTTGGTTTGGCCGAAACTTTCAAGGAGGAAGAAGAAGAGCTTGGGTGGTTCTCATCTCGGTAGATCGTTGCCCACACAACGTCCGGGATAAGAAGAGGAATACGATAGAAGATCAAGAGGTCGTTGCATACAAAAGAAGGTATAATTAGTAATTATTTTCCGCATCATGCTAGTTATTTTTCTTTGTATGAATTCCAAACACAAGAGACATTAGATTCTAGATTTTCGAATTTATTATTCGAGTTTGTGTTTTTTTTTTCGAATTTGTGATTCGATTGTTCCTTTTGGTTAAACCTAGAGTTATATAAGAAAATTAAATATTAGCTTTCCTTAAAAGGCTTTGTCTAGGAAGTGGTGATTGCTCCCATATCCAAGAAGGCCTAGTGCCTCGCCATGTTTAACCTGGAAGCTAATTTTGGAAATTAATATTTAATTGAATTTATAACATAGGTGGATTTGGATCAATAGTGTTAAGTTCCGCTTACGATCCAAGTCTAAACCATTAAGAACAGATAAGTTAAATTTGGAATCAATAATGTTAATTTTCGTTTGTGATTCCTAATTTAACTTCTAAAGAACACAATAGGTTGTTTAGGAAAGGTTCGACACTTGTACAAAATTTTTGTACAGTGGAGCCGATACAATCTTCCTAGGACCAACCAACAACTTCTCCACTGCCTAACCTCCAGTTAGGACTTTCAGACACCTAACCTCCAGTTAGGACTTACCCAGTCAAGTCTCCTGTCATCCCTGACTTACTTGACATGTCTTCTTCTCAACCTGGTCAACCCTTTGACCATCTCCACAACCGGACGATTGCCCTAGCAATCTCCATATATTGTCAAACATCAAAACTCAAATCTCGACTCAAGTTTGACTCAACTCAAGCTTAGTCAAACTGGTCAAACTTGACTTAGGAAAATTGCCCCAACAAAAAGTCCCCGGCTCAGACAACTTGGGATAGTAGAAATAATGGAAGAGCCGAGGAGTAAGGGAAATATCGTGTAGGCAGAATAGAACAACGACCCCACACAGCAGCCGAAAGGAATTCGGCACCAATTGTGTAACGAAATATGAAAATATTTACAAACTGCCGAGAAAAAGGGTGGATCGGGAAACGCATACCGGCGATAAATTGGTCCTGGAAGAAACAAACAAAGCCCGGAGGTGGCTCATTCAGGTGATCAAAGGCTAAAGGAAGGCCAATTTGATAGCTAGAGGGAATTTCAAAAATATCTCTTAAACTCTCAGCATTGCCTCCATCAAACCTGGACTCAATGGATGTATACCAGAGTCTGGGGATGGAGGCGATTAGCTGGGAATAGCTTTCCATCAGAGCAGTGGCGGGAAATCAAGGAGTTCGATTGAAAGAAACAAAAAATGTGATTCGATGGAGGGAAGGTAAAGACTTACTAGGAAGGTTGTTAGGATCGTCGGAGAAGACACAGGAGGCAGTGGCATTGATGCTCCTTCGCGAAGACGAAACCGCAACGAAGAAGAAAACGCTAAGTGCGGAAAACGGCAAAGCAAGCGTGCTTATAAGCCCTACGGCCGATATACCTCAGTCATCCGATCTAGCTTCATGAAAACCTAGATGAAGATCCGATCATTGATTTTGAAATGGCGCACGTCTCAGGATAGGTGAATATCCACCTGTCACATCAAGCATGCGGCGGTAGTAGTTGACACGTGGCATTCGATCATCGGACGCATTTAATGAGCTTAATTACAAAAGATATGGTCTCGTGCTCGACCATAATAATCAAAGAATTTGCACTATCTTCAAGATATTTGGATGGCATCAGCATACTCTGCGCTCACTCGAGGAAAAGAATTTTTTCAAGTGTTCATACTCATCTTCCCGATCGGCGCAAGGAATGAGCCACAGGATTGAACCCTGCATCGGCATAATGAAGTCGAGCGACGTCGGCTATCAGTCCGATCCATGATTGCAGATCGGGCATAGTCCGATTGGACAATGGAGCATTCGGGCCGAGCGGACCTCAAATTCACTAAAAACACATTTTGTCCAGTCAATTGAAGTTACAACCTCCTTCAACTAGAGTTAAATGAGAGCTTGTGATGCGGTGATAAGAAGAGCTTACCTGGCGCAAGTCAATCGCCACGTTGAAGAAAAGACAAAGAGGTCAACACATAAGGGTGAGCAAGGTACAATCACTGTGGGTGCCTAGGTCGATCGGAGGGATTACTGTCTGGTCGGCCAGATGGTCGGCAGCCGATATTCTAATTAATCGACCCGCCGAATATGCCAGGAGCCAGTGTCGAACAGGCTTGTAATACGAGCCAATCGGGGCGTCCGGTCGGCTCTGGGTACAGCGTTGCCATTGTACTCATAAACGGACTGTCCGATCGGCGCAAGGAATAACACTACGTAGGAGGGAAAGACAATTAATAAGGGGAAGAAAAAGCAAAGGGGACATCTTCAGTTTGTCATTAAACCACAACATTAAATAAGGAAAGACGAAAGGTCATCTAGAAAGGTATAAAAAGGGTCTACAGGTATGAGGAGCAAGGCAATAAAAAGATTTCTGAGTTCTATGATTATCTACTTTCTTACTCTTCCCCTGTTTTAACTTGAGCGTCGGAGGGTCAACGCTAGGGACCCTTTTCCTGGTCTTGATTTTGTTTTGCAGGATCATCAAAGTCTTCTTCCTATCAGTGGCCACCTCATTCCCAACTTTCTAGCTTTCTTCATTCGAATAGGATCAGATCGAATTGCTAGTATAGTCCCACCAACTCTAACTCCCGAGAAGTACTCGGTCAATGTTTATGAGTGCAATCGGCAACTTGACTTTCACTCGACTTCTTTATTTAAACTATATGCAACCAGGTGTCTAACACGTCCAATCAACTGAAACACTCGATCGAGATTGATACTTGACTTCATACTTCATTATTAATTACGAAATCAGTCTTTGAGGTCAGACCTATCTGAGACCTCGATCAAATGAGCCTCTGACTTAACATTCCATTCGTGCACAAGATTAGAACTCATGATCCGATCGGCTTAGAGGTCCGGTGGAATATTCTCTTATTCCAACTGATGATGACCAGCCTTGAATTTTAACTTTGACTTTAACTCTCAAAGTCAGTCAGTCTCTCCGACTTTGATCCTTTTAAATGGGCCACCTTAAACACCTATCAGGTGCCCAAAAAAAATAAATAAATTTATCTGTGTATTTTTTTTTAACCTTGATTCCGTACATTGCGATAATGATAAATAATCTTTTTTATAATTTATTTATCAGATAATTTAGAATATAATTTATGTATATTTAAAGTTTAAATATTTAAATTATTAAAAAAATAAACCACCTTAATAGGAATTTTCTCATGAAGCACTTGATATTTAATATATAAAAAATGAGTACATTTCAATCTAGGAGTTAACTCCACGATGATTAATTTTGCACAATTAATCATTTTGAAATATATTTTAATCAATTGGAAGCTAGTAAGATAGAATTATTAGGGAAATATTTATAAATATCTTAGGATCTTTGAATTGACATGATTTTACAGAAGTAATATTGAAACTCCTTTTTTACAAGTGCTTGCATTACTCAAAGATCAAAAGTAGTTGGGAAAAAAAATTGAATATATCTAACTCAAACTTTTAAACTCTTGATAATCTCTTTTACTTAGTTTGAATTATATATATATATATATGATTTTGATATACTGTGCGAAGTGCACAGTCCCGCGTCGTGCAGTATATCATGATTTTTTTTATTTTGATTAAAAAAATAAATAAATATATTAATTTTGATTTAAAAAAATAAATAAAATGGGATATAGGCATCCTAATTGGGATATAATTTTTTAGTTAATTTTTTTTTTAAGATTTTACTTCTAGGGTTTAGATTTTCCAATTGGATTATAGTATTTAGTTAAAAAAATTAAAAATAAAATAAATTTAAGTATTTACGGAGTATTGTAATATGTTAAGGGGATATCGTCACGTATTAGCTACTTATATAAAGAAATATTATTTTTTTTTAATTAAAATGTCTGTGTTTTGCTATTTTTTTTAATTTTGAATAAAAAAAATAATTAATTTTTTTTTAGATTTTATTTCTAGGGTGCAGGCTTTGGGTTATAGTATCAAATTTATTTTTGTTTTAAGATTTTACCTCTATGGTTCAGGCTTTGGGTTATAGTATTAAAGCTATTTTTTTTTTTAGAATTTACCTCTAGGGTTCAGGCTTTGGGTTATAGTATCAAAGCGATTTTTTTTTTTAGATTTTACCTCTAGGGTTCAGACTTTGGGTTATAGTATCAAAGTTATGTTTTTTAGATTTTACTTCTAGGGTTCAGGCTTCCCAATTAGATTATAATGTTTGGTTTTAAAAAAAATTAAAATAAAATTAATTTAAGGATTTATTGAGTATTGTAATATGTTGAGAGAATATGTTAATGTATTAAAAATTTATATAAGGAAATATTAATTTTTTTAATTAATTTTTTTAATTTAAAATATTTAAAAAATTAAAAAAAAAAACTATTAATTGATCTCCTACACAACACGCACAAATAATCAGTATTCTTAGAATTATTTCTTATTGAAGGAAAAAAATTTTACAATACATCATAAATGAGACTAAAATATTAGACGAGTAATAATATCTTTTATATTTAAAAAGAATAAGTAACGATTATAAAAGATCCGTCTTATTATCTTTTGTAAATACACGAAATTAGTAAAATCTTTCTTGAGATGAGTAAATTTGAGATTTATGAACTGCATAACATCATTACGTTGTACTATATAAAATTTTTTATAATCGTATCCGGATTTGAGCTCAACTAATGTCAGAGCTGGACGGTCTTCTCTTCATTCGTCCATTGATAAATCTAAAAACAGGTTGACGCTCTTCAGTTAGTCAATTTCTTAAAATTTTCCGTCTCTTCCTGATCCGCAAGGCCTAAGCAGAGCAAGTTAACGCCCAACAACTAATAATATAAATTAAAAAATAGTAAATTTTTAAATGGTAAAATAATAATTTTGAAACGTGAGGCTACGAACCCATTAATATTAAGCAGTTGAGTGAAATGCGTTATTCATTTATTTTGTTGGGTTGCTGAAAGGGATCGACCACGTGGCGACAAATAATTATCATTTGATTACGCTAAAAATGATTACCAGCAATCGTATCGCGGGTATAAAGAGTGGTAAAAAGAGAGTAATACCCGTCAGAATAGTTTGTTGCGGGACTCTCCGTCCTTTCCAACGATAACGTGACACGTTCACAAATTCGACGTCGGATACACCGCAGCGCTTCCTTGGTGGACCCGGCGTCGTGCCGCCCCATCGTGGCTGCAATAAATAATAATTAGTAATACACGAAAAGACGTGAAATTACGAGCCAGCGCAGCCACCCGTTCCAGCTTCAGTTTCAGAGCAGATCTTCTTGTCCATAATTTACGTATCAGGTCTATTTTATAGATCGGTAATTCTTGTTGGCCAGAATCTGGCCAACTAGAATTACCTATGCTCCAATTAAAATGCATGCATGTACATGCATGTAATTAATGTACACAGATGATATTACCAAAATACCCATGTGTACACTTGCATGTATTGATTCTAGCTAGCCAGATTCTGGCCATTTAGCATTACCCTTTATAGATTAGTTCATAATAAATTTTATCATTTAAATAGATGAAATTAATCATAATCTATCAATTATTAATTAATGGATCATTCTTTAATCTATAATTTATGGATCAGATGATCCCATCTGTCAATTTATGAAGTTTCGAATCTCCCAATTTAATGGGAAGTGTGTCAGACATCGAGACAGTGAGGCGTTGTGCGTTTTGATTGATTGATAATTTGATCGTCACCTCCGTCCTCCCCTGAAACTCACTGTCACCTTTGACTGGCGCCGCTGCCTCTCCTTGTTGGAGAAAGTGTCAAGATGACGGTAGGGGCAGATATTAGCATTTCTGATGAGGATTTAGTCCTGCTATAGGGCGGAGCCATCCTTGGGTTAAGGTGAGCTCCAGTCCTATCCATTTTTAAAAATTTATAAATAAAATTTTATTTCAGCCCCATATTCATTTTATTTTAACTCATATTATATATATTAATTCCATTTTAATATTTATTTTTTTGAATTATCAAAAATTTTAATTAATTCTAAATTTTCTCTCCCTGTGTGTACAGTTCTATCTGCTACACAAGTAGTTGGTGCAACCACCTTTCTTGTCCCTTCTCGCATGCGTCTAGTCGCGACTTAACTAGTACAATCACAACAAACCTTCTCCTTATTAGCGCGCTATATCTGTGGGACATTGTCGTAGCCGCGGTCACGACCCTGTCGTCGCTACCTTCCTCCCTGACCACGACTGCATCACATTCAGTGTTATCCCCATTGATAATTTTGTTTTCGTTGTTCTTCCTGCCACAAGGTATGTCGACTCCGTCTTATCGTCACGACTTAGCTGCAACCATCGTCGTCGGAATACCAACGTCGACGATCAGCCCAGGTAATTTTAAATCTTGGATACGCCCTGGTCGTGTTGGGGGCAAAAATCCTGTCCAAAGTGCACGACAATGTGCTCCTCTCGCCGGTGAGCAGGTGCGGGATCATCAATGCCGCTTTCGTTGGTGTCCGATCGGATCGCCGCGGGAGTCGCAATGTCTTTCCTATCGGGAAGCTTCTGTAAGTTTGTTTCCACCTTTTTTTTTATCGCCAAGAAGTTCATGCTCAGCTTGCATCCATAGGAATTGATTAGTTGATACGGGATTTTTCACTCCAAATCTGTGCCTTCATCTCTTCTTATTTTAATGGACAGTTTCTTCACAAGATTGTCCTTTTGTGCGATCCGGTCGCTTCGTTCAGTGATACAAGATTCAGTTTTAATACGCTTCAGATAATCAGATCATTAAAGGCATCTGAGCTTGCATTAAGAAGAACAATAGTTGCTGCGTTATTATCTCACATCTTTTAAGTTATCCTTTTACAGTTCGTTCGGATTTTTTAAGCATTCCTTGATGGAAGAATTCATGTGCTTCTCTTGAATTTCTTTGTTAGAACTACAAGTACTTGAATGTCCTATATAGGCTCTTCATCTAATTTAATGTTGATCATCTCTGAGTCCTTGGATTACAGGGATTTGCGATTTATGTGTACAAGATGTGGTGGATGACTCAGAGGATGGGATCGTTTGGACGAGATATCCCATTCGAGACCCAGTTTTTGGTTGTTGAGGGCACTGATGGTTCTCATTTCCGAGAAGGAAGTGAGGATGGTGTGGGCTAAACTGTAGTCTATACTGTCTTCTTACCGATCCTTGAAGGTGCCTTCAGAGCTGTGCTCCAGGGCAACGCCAATGATGAACTAGAGATTTGCTTGGAAAGTGGTAAGCAATCTGTCAATTTCTTTGCTAAATATTTCAATTTCTTGATAAATCTGGAGAAAATTGTTCGCTCTGTAAAAGTTGGTATACCTGTGATTTTGCCATATGAAATTTGAAGGTTCCCATTTGGTTCTAGTGGCAGCTGGCTCAGACCCATTCGAGGTTATTAGAGGGCAATCAAGTGAGTCATTATGAGACAATTGAGTTCATTTTCTTCTTCTTCTTCTTCAGATCAATAGCAAAAAAAGGAGTCGGAATGTAGATCTGGATTTACTCACAACTTCTAGTCAGCTTTGCTAGATGCTTGTAATCTCAAAATTTCTGTTGAACCCTTCAATTGTTCTTCTTGGTCACAAGTAGAACATACCATTAAAATTTACTGGTTAATTTGGTTGTCATGATCTCCTTGTTTAGCTGTTGAATTAACTTTGTTGTGCTAAACAGGATAGTCGAAAAGCACCTGCAGACATTTTCACATCTAGAGAGAAAAAAGGTAAATGATCTCTCTCGTTAGTTCAAATGGGCTGGCATATATTCTCACAAAAATGAAGAAAAAACATCGAGTGAAGTAAGATATCTTTAAATTGTTATATTACAAACTTGTTTTGCATTTTTAAGTGAATTAAATTACTTACTCAACAGATACGTTTATGTGTGGCATGCAATAACTGGGTACTGGGGTGGCTTAAAGCTAGGCGTTGATGGAATGGAACATTATGATTCAAAGATGCAGTATCCAGTTTCATCGCTTGAAGTTCAGTCTAATGAAAACTGTGATTGTTTGAACAGCTTGACAAAAAAATGGCCTTGGCCTTGTCAACCCTAAGAAAGTCTATAGTTTTTACAATGAGCTTCACTCATATCTCGCATCGGCTGGGATTGATGGAGTTAAAGTAGATGTACAAAACATTCTTGAAACACTAGGAGCAAGTCTGCTGATAACATTAGTCTGTTAGTGGGCATGTTTTAATTGAGTTAGTGGAGAGAAATAATAGGGTAATGGATGCAATGTGGTGTTAGTGGATCAATAAGTTGGCAAGTTGAGTTAATGGTGGAGGATAGTGGTTAATGTTGTGGTGTTTGAGTTAGTGGATTTTTTTAATACGTGATGTATTAGCCTATAAATAGAATATGTAATGATAAATGAATGTGTGTGAAAAACTTATTTTTTTATCCTCCTTGTGTCCTCGACTCGTCTATTTTTCTTATCAGTGGTATCAGAGCAAGGTTTCGAAGAGAGTTATGTCTTCTGAAAATTTTGTACAACTTGTCATTCCTCGATTTGATGGTGACTATGACCATTGGAGCATGCTCATGGAGAATTTGTTAAGATCCAAAGAATATTAGACGGTCGTGATTTCTGAAGCAGCAGAACCGATAGAAGGTGTTGCGCTAACAGATGCACAATTGAAAGATCTTAAAGCAAAGAATTATCTCTTCCAAGCTATTGATCGCTCAATCTTGGAAACCATTCTCTGCAAGGATACTGCCAAAGAAATCTGGGATTCTATGAAAAAAAAATACCAAGGTATGACAAAAGCTAAGAGGCAGCAGCTTCAAGTACTTCATTCGGAGTTCGAAATGCTCCGAATGAAATCGGGAGAATCCGTTTTAGATTATTTTTCAAGAATGATGACAATCGTCAACAAAATATGGATCCTTGGCGACAAGACAGAGGATGTTCTCATCATCGAAAAATTTCTTCGATCTATGACACCAAAATTTAATTTTGTTATCTGTGCCATTAAAAAAGCAAATGATGTAACTCCACTTTCAATTGATGAATTACAAAGTTCATTATTAGTACATGAGCAGAAAATCAATCAATATGAAAAAGAGGAGCAAGCATTGAAGGCTTTATCAAAAAATCACTCTACAAATGTGGAACCGCCACATCAGCGACCCCCCTAGAGCCGGTCCCACGGATATGGAGAGAGGTAAATGCAGGTGCACAGCTGAAAGCGCATAGCCGGGACGCTAACCCCAGGCAATGACACCCCGATGATCGAACCCTGGACCTTTCGGCCACGAAACCATGCGCCCCCAGCTGTGCTAGAAAATCACTCTACAAATGGTAGAAGTGATAGAGGACGAGGAAGAGGCAGAGGACGAGGAAGAGGAAGAGGAAGAGGAGGTAGAAACAATAATGATTATGGGAACTAACAACAGAATCAACACCAAAAAAATTATTTTCAAAAAAGAGATAGAGAACGTGGAGGTCATTATTCTACAAGTAATAGAACAAAGTTAGTAGACAAGTCTAATGTTAATGTTACCGATGTCATAGGTATGATCATTATAGATCAGAATGTTATACTAATTTGAAGAAACAAAATGAAGATCAGACTAACTTTGCAGAAGAAGAAGAAGTATCTCTTTTAATGATATGCCATGAGAAAGAGAAAACTCAACGAAATATATGGTATTTAGATACAGGCTACAGCAATCACATGTGTGGAGAAAATAATACATTTTCAGACTTAGGTGAATCCTTTCGCAGTTCTATCAAATTTGACGACAATTTTACAATTTCTGTTATGGGAAAAGGAAAGGTAATCATACAAGCAAAAGGAGATTCTACCCATATTATCTCTAATGTTCTTTTTGTGCCAGATTTAAAGACTAGTTTGCTTAGTGTGGGTCAATTATAAGAAAAAGGATATGAAATTGCTATTAAAGAAGGAGTTTGTCAGATTTAAGATGTAAAGTTGGGCGTAAGTTAACATGACAGCAAATCATATGTTTCTGCTTTATCTTCATACTACATCACATTCATGTTTTTCAGCAAAATTTGATGATGAGGCATGGTTATGGCACTTTCGCTACGGACATCTAAATTTTGGTGGATTGAAAGCACTAAAACAGAAGAATATGGTGATCGGTATTCCTCAAATTACAACTCCTCAAGTTTGTGAAGAATGTGTTGTTAGCAAACAACACCGTAATCAATTCCCACAAGGAAAATCTTAGAGAGCAAAGGCGGAATTGGAGCTCGTTCATTCAGATATTTGCGGACCAATAACACCGCATTCTAATGGAGGTGAAAGATACATAATTACCTTTATTGATGATTATAACCGCAAAATATAAATTTATTTGTTGTAAGAAAAATCTGAAGCCTTTAAAACTTTCAAAATATAAAATACTTGTCGAGAAAGAAATTGGCAACTCTATTAAAGTTCTACGGTTAGATCATGGTGGAGAATATAACTTCCATAAATTTATAAAGTTTTGTACGAATCATGGAATCAAGAGGCAACTTACAACAACTTACACACCTCAACAGAATGGTGTATGCGAGAGGAAGAACCATGCTATTATGAATATGGTGCGAAGCCTTCTAACGACAAGTGGTATTCCTAAAAGTTTTTTACCAAAAGCAGTTAATTGGAGCATCCATATATTAAACAGAAGTCCTACATTATTTGTTCAAAACATGACACTGGAGGAAGCCTAGAGTGGAAAAAAATCGACTATTGATCATTTTCGGATTTTTGGATGTATCGCTTATGCTCATATTCCAGATGAAAGGAGAAAGAAGCTAGATAACAAAGGTGAAAAATACATTTTTCTTGGTATGAGTAATACATCAAAAGCTTATAGATTATATAATCCTTGCACTAAGAAAATCATCATAAGTCGTGATGTTATTTTTAATGAAAAAGACACTTGGCCATGGAATCAAAATGGTGTTAAAAAAATTATCCCGGTTGATTTTGATAATAATGAGAAAGTACAACAGCCTATGGAGGATGAGCAACATGAGGAAGTCAAACAAATTATTCTTATAACAGATCAAAGTTTGGTTGAAGCAGAATCACAAAAGTCACAACGTGTTCGAAGAAGACTAACATGGATGTCTGATTATGAGGTGACTGTAATTGATCAAGGTGATAATCCTCTTACATATTTTGCTTTGTTTTCATATTGTGACCCCACTATCTTTGAAGTGACTGTTAAAGAATTAAAATGGAGAAAAACTATGGATGATGAAATTATAGCAATTGAAAAAAATAATACATGGGAGTTATGTGATCTTCCCAAAGGGAAAAAGACAATTGTTGTAAAGTGGGTTTACAAGACAAAGCTAAATGAACATGGTGAGATTGACAAATACAAAGCACGTTTGGTGGTGAAGGGCTATAAGCAAGAGTTTGGTGTTGACTATAAAGAAGTTTTTGCTCCTATAGTAAGGCATGATACAATCAGAGTGGTGATAGCGATGGCGACACAAAATTCATGGCCTATCTTTCAATTGGATGTAAAATCGGCATTCCTCCATGGAGATTTGAAAGAAGAGGTATTTATCGATCAACCTCCGGATTATGTGAAATTTGGTAATGAGCATAAAGTTTATAAATTATGAAAAGCTCTATATGGATTAAAACAAACCCCATAGGCTTGGTATAATCGTATAGAAGCATATTTTTTGAAGGAATGCTTTCAAAAGTGCTCTTTTGAACATACTCTTTTTATTAAGATTGATGAAGGAGGAAAAATATTGATAGTTTGTTTATATGTAAATGACTTATTCTACACTAGAAATAGTATATCTATATTTGAAAATTTTTAAAAATTTATGATGAAAGAATTTGAAATGTCTGATCTTGGTATGATGCAGTATTTCCTTGGTATTGAAGTGGTGCAAGCTTCTGTTGAAATTTTTATATCTCAAAGAAGATATGTGCAAGAAATTTTGGACAGGTTTCAAATGAAAGATTGTAATTCTGTAAATACTCCTTCTAAGTTTTGAGTGAAGTTACATAAAGATATTCGAGGAAAGAAAGTTGATGCCACACTTTATAAATAGATAGTGGGGAGTTTAATGTATTTGATAGCAATGAGACATGATATTATGCATGCTGTAAGTATGATTAGTAGATACATGGATTGTGCTACAGAAATGCATCTCTTAGCTACAAAGAGAATTTTTCGGTACTTGCAAAGCACTAAAGAGTTTGGGTTGTTTTATAAAAAGGGAGAAAAGTCAGATTTATTTGGTTTTACAGACAATGATTATACAGAAGATCTAGATGATCGAAAAAGTACATCTGGGTACATTTTCATGTTCTTCGAAAAAATAATCAATCGTTATATTATCATCCACGGAAGCTGAGTTGTTGCTGCAACATTTTGTGCTTGTCAAGCTATTTGGCTAAAGAAAATTCTTACAGAATTATATTTCAAAGAGAATGGACCTATTCAGATTTATTGTGACAATAGTTGATCAATAAAACTTTCTAAAAATTCAGTGCTACATGGTTGAAGTAAACACATAGATGTGAGGTATCATTTCCTGAGAAATCTCACAAATGATGAAGTCATTAATCTTATTTACTGCAAAAACGAGAATCAAATTACTGATATACTAACCAAGCCTCTCAAATTTGCTACGTTTCAAAAGCTCAGAAAGCTACTTGGTGTTTCTACATGGAATTTAAAAGTTTGACTCTTTTTAAACTGATTATTACATTTGGAATATCAGTTTAAGGGAGAGATTGTTGATAAAATTAGTATGTTAGTGGACATGTTTTAATTGAGTTAGTGGAGAGAAATAATAGGGTAATGGATGTAATGTGGTGTTAGTGGGTCAATGAGTTGACAAGTTGAGTTAATGGTGGAGGATAATGGTTAATGTTGTGGTGTTAGTGGAGTTAGTGAGTTTTTTTAATATGTGATGTATTAGCTTGTAAATAGGATATGTAATGATCAATGAATGTATGTGAAAATTTTATTTTTTATCCTCCTTGTGTCCTTGACTCGTCTATTTTTCTTGTCAAGGTCACGGTGGAAGAGTAAAGCTAGCCAGGAAATACCATCAAGCTTTGGAAGCCTCTATTGCATGAGCCACAACACTGATAATTTATATAGTTAAAATTCTTAGTTTCTAGCACGGAAAAGGTTTGTTTTTTCCAAATTACTGATTGGCGAACAACTTTGTTCGATCTCTATACAGCTCAAAGAGAGCAGCTATTATAAGAGCTTCCGATGACTTCTGGCCAAGAGATCCAGCTTCTCACATTCTTCACATTGCATCCGTTGCATATAACTCTGTTTCCTTGGAAAATTCATGCAGCCTGACTGGGATATGTTCCATGTAGCAAAACAAAAACTTTCGATGTGAGGTGATATGGAGCAATGCAATTTTTTTGTTGTGAGAAAACAAAGAAAGCTTTATATTGATCATGCCTTTCGATGCCGTGACAAGCCTGGGAATCATGATTTTGATTTGTTACAGAAGCTTGTGCTCACAGATGGATCGATCTTGAGGACGAAACTTCCAGGAAGGCCTACGAGGGACTGCTTGTTTTCAGACCCTTGTAGGGATGGCAAGAGGTGAAAATGTACTTCATATGAGTTCATAGCACTCTATAAATAGGATATCTTCATACAAATTGGTGCATCAGCTAGTCCTTCGAAAATAACTGTAGGCTCCAACCGAGTTGAGTTCGCACACGAGAAGGTTCATTGTCTGGTAACATTTTGCATAGATAACCCACAAGAGGATTCATACATGTGGAACATAATTGTTGAGTTTTAAATTCCTTGATTGGGAGGCACAATTGTAATATGCTTGAGTAGCAAGTATTTGACATAGATTTAAATAAAAGGGTGGATGATATCTCATTTAAAATTAACTAGATTGCTAATTGATTAAATGTGCAATTAATATATAAAATAGGCAACTAGCAATAAAGTAAGTAGGATATCATTTAATTAATGTATGTTTTCAAATTTAAAAATCTAGATGGAAATTTTAAAATAATCGATTTTTTAGCAATTCGATTCAATATTCAAATTGATTTTAAGAATAAAATCAAATTACTAACTTTTGTTTGCAAGTAAAATTGCTCTAAATATGCTAATGCCGAATTAGGGGGAGAGCAACACTTCTATTCAATCAAAATAATATTAATTCAAAATTTTGATTTTATTTTGGAAGTTCTATTTTTTTTATAAAAAAAATATCAATTATTTCGATTAAATCAGCTTGATTTCCGCTTTTAAATTTTGAAAATTGATTAAGCTGATTAAATTTATTTTTATTAAATAATAAAAATATTAAGATTTCTTTTTTTTATTGTATTAAATAAGTTTTAGTATATTTTTTTATTTTTTAAAAAATAATTAATTCAAATTGATCGATTTTATATAATTCAATTTGTTAGATTTTAATGATAATATTTGATGAATTTGATTAGTTTAAAAAATCAATTTATTTGATTTTGGATAATTCAATCTGTTTATGTTAAAAAAATAACAATAAAATAAAATCACATAAATTTTAAAATGAAAAATTCTCAATTTGAAATAAGGAAATATTGGATTTTTTTTATTAAACCAAAAATAAAATAAAAATAGAAACAACCTTCAGTAAATTTGGAAGACAAGATATGATTTTGATAAATTACCAAATTCTGGATCGTGCATGAAATATTCTAGATAACTTCGCCCATATTTTACAGTTCCTTCCTAACATTTATATTCCTTCGTCCGACTTAATTATTTGCCGTATCGAAAACATGATCATTAATTTAATTAAATTAAATTTCCAGCTATATATATCTTAATTGCGATGAGAACGGGGGAGATATCGAAGCAGAACGAGTCGGAATTCAAGAAATTCTTAGGCAGCTGCTTCGCGTCGCGTCGCGTCCTCCATCAATCCCGTCCTAGCCTCCAAACAAGTACTTATTTATAGTAACTTCGAAATTTCAATTTCGATCGACGACGGATCCAGCGATGAGCAGAAGCAGCAACAACAGCAGCAGAAAGCGAGGACGAGATCATCAGGAGGGCGATCAGAATGATAGATCAGAAGAGAAGAGGGGCGCCGCGGTTCTCCGGCCAGTGGGGATTTTTGAGTTCCCGTGGCAAGTGATGGATCCCGATGGCAGCAGCAGCAGCATTTGGAATCACCGGCGCGTGTTCTTTACGTCTCTCGTCGACGGGTGCTCCGCCTCCATCGGCGTCCCGGGCGACCGCCTGTTCGCGGTCGGATGCAGCTTCTTCGGCCTTTTCGACGAGGCGACGCCGTCCGACGATGAGACCGACAACGACGGTGATTGCGACGTCTGGAGCTACGTCCTCCGGCACCCGCTTCTATCATAGTAATTTCTCTATCATCGTTTGTTCATTTTAAAAAAAGTATATATATATATAAAAAAAATTAAAAGAATTCTATTAGAGGTGTCAATTATTCATTTTTAATACATTGTAAAACACAAATTATATATAAAAAAATATTTAAAAAAACACAACATAAATTATATATAAAAAAGATATAAAAACTATATATAAAAAAAATATAAAAAACATGACAAGCAAAAGTGATAAATTCAATATCTGACTTATGCTTCAACTTGTTTAAATTTGATTTCTTAAGATATTATCAATATCTTAATTTAATATTATTTTAATTGTTTAAAATTGTTATATTTTAAATTTGTATAGTTAGTTATTAAACTTAATAATATAAATTTATTTATATTTTTTAAAATTTTCTTTATTTATTTAGTGCATTGATAAAAATTTTATTGATAAATATGATTTATAAATATTTTTTATGAACATTAATAAATTAATAAATATAAACATTTGATTTATTTAAGTTTATATGAGAATAAAAGATCGAATAAACCGATTGAATCAAAATTGAAAATAACAATAGATAATTATGTTGTTAGCTTGGTGTTTCGGCATGGAGATTTTTGACGTCCCATGGCAGAGGTCCCATGGCACGTGGTGGATCCCGATGGCAGCAGCATTTGGAATACGGCTGGACGAAGTCTCTTTAGCCTTTTTCGATGAGACATCGTCCAACTATTATTTTTAATGATGCTGTAAAACATAAATTATATATAAAAAGATTAAAAAAACAACAAAATTATATATAAACATTTTGTACATTGATAAAAATTTTATTGATAAATATGATTCATAAATATTTGTTATGAACATTAATAAATTAATAAATATAAACATTTGATTTATTTAAGTTTAGAGGAGAATAAAAGATCGAATAAACCGATTGAATCAAAATTGAAAATAACAATAGATAGTTATGTTGTTAGCTTGGTGCTTCGGCATGGAGATTTTTGACGTCCCATGGCAGAGGTCCCATGGCACGTGGTGGATCCCAATGGCAGCAGCATTTGGAATACGGTCGGACGAAGTCTCTTTAGCCTTTTTCGATGAGACATCGTCCAACTATTATTTTTAATGATGCTGTAAAACATAAATTATATATAAAAAGATTAAAAAAACAACAAAATTATATATAAACATTTTGTACATTGATAAAAATTTTATTGATAAATATGATTCATAAATATTTTTTATGAATATTAATAAATTAATAAATATAAACATTTGATTTATTTAAGTTTAGAGGAGAATAAAAGATCAAATAAACCGATTGAATCAAAATTGAAAATAACAATAGATAGTTATGTTGTTAGCTTGGTGCTTCGGCCGATGGAGATTTTTGAGGTCCCATGGCACGTGGTGGATCCCGATGGCAACAGTATTTGGAATACGGTCGGACGAAGTCTCTTCAGCCTTTTTTTTCGATGAGACACCGTCCAACTATTATTTTTAATGATGCTATAAAACATAAATTATATATAAAAAGATTAAAAAAACAACAAAATTATATATAAACATTTTGTACATTGATAAAAATTTTATTGATAAATATGATTCATAAATATTTTTTATGAACATTAATAAATTAATAAATATAAACATTTGATTTATTTAAGTTTAGAGGAGAATAAAAGATCGAATAAAGCGATTGAATCAAAATTGAAAATAACAATAGATAGTTATGTTGTTAGCTTGGTGCTTCGGCCGATGGAGATTTTTGAGGTCCCATGGCACGTGGTGGATCCCGATGGCAACAGTATTTGGAATACGGTCGGACGAAGTCTCTTCAGCCTTTTTTTTTCGATGAGACACCGTCCAACTATTATTTTTAATGATGCTGTAAAACATAAATTATATATAAAAAGATTAAAAAAAACAACAAAATTATATATAAACATTTTGTACATTGATAAAAATTTTATTGATAAATATGATTCATAAATATTTTTTATGAACATTAATAAATTAATAAATATAAACATTTGATTTATTTAAGTTTAGAGGAGAATAAAAGATCGAATAAACCGATTGAATCAAAATTGAAAATAACAATAGATAGTTATGTTGTTAGCTTGGTGCTTCGGCATGGAGATTTTTGACGTCCCATGGCAGAGGTCCCATGGCACGTGGTGGATCCCAATGGCAGCAGCATTTGGAATACGGTCGGACGAAGTCTCTTTAGCCTTTTTCGATGAGACATCGTCCAACTATTATTTTTAATGATGCTGTAAAACATAAATTATATATAAAAAGATTAAAAAAACAACAAAATTATATATAAACATTTTGTACATTGATAAAAATTTTATTGATAAATATGATTCATAAATATTTTTTATGAATATTAATAAATTAATAAATATAAACATTTGATTTATTTAAGTTTAGAGGAGAATAAAAGATCAAATAAACCGATTGAATCAAAATTGAAAATAACAATAGATAGTTATGTTGTTAGCTTGGTGCTTCGGCCGATGGAGATTTTTGAGGTCCCATGGCACGTGGTGGATCCCGATGGCAACAGTATTTGGAATACGGTCGGACGAAGTCTCTTCAGCCTTTTTTTTCGATGAGACACCGTCCAACTATTATTTTTAATGATGCTATAAAACATAAATTATATATAAAAAGATTAAAAAAACAACAAAATTATATATAAACATTTTGTACATTGATAAAAATTTTATTGATAAATATGATTCATAAATATTTTTTATGAACATTAATAAATTAATAAATATAAACATTTGATTTATTTAAGTTTAGAGGAGAATAAAAGATCGAATAAAGCGATTGAATCAAAATTGAAAATAACAATAGATAGTTATGTTGTTAGCTTGGTGCTTCGGCCGATGGAGATTTTTGAGGTCCCATGGCACGTGGTGGATCCCGATGGCAACAGCATTTGGAATACAGTCGGACGAAGTCTCTTCAGCCTTTTTTTTTCGATGAGACACCGTCCAACTATTATTTTTAATGATGCTGTAAAACATAAATTATATATAAAAAGATTAAAAAAAACAACAAAATTATATATAAACATTTTGTACATTGATAAAAATTTTATTGATAAATATGATTCATAAATATTTTTTATGAACATTAATAAATTAATAAATATAAACATTTGATTTATTTAAGTTTAGAGGAGAATAAAAGATCGAATAAACCGATTGAATCAAAATTGAAAATAACAATAGATAATTGTGTTGTTAGCTTGGTGCTTCAGCCGATGGAGATTTTTGAGGTCCCATGGCACGTGGTGGATCCCGATGGCAACAGCATTTGGAATACAGTCGGACGAAGTCTCTTTAGCCTTTTTTTTCGATGAGACACCGTCCAACTATTATTTTTAATGCTGCTGTAAAACATAAATTATATATAAAAAGATTAAAAAAACAACAAAATTATATATAAACATTTTGTACATTGATAAAAATTTTATTGATAAATATGATTCATAAATATTTTTTATGAACATTAATAAATTAATAAATATAAACATTCGATTTATTTAAGTTTAGAGGAGAATAAAAGATCGAATAAAGCGATTGAATCAAAATTGAAAATAACAATAGATAGTTATGTTGTTAGCTTGGTGCTTCGACCGATGGAGATTTTTGAGGTCCCATGGCACGTGGTGGATCCCGATGGCAACAACATTTGGAATATGATCGGACGAAGTCTCTTCAGCCTTTTTCGATGAGACACCGTCCAACTATTATTTTTAATAATGTTGTAAAACATAAATTATATATAAAAAGATTAAAAAACAACAAAATTATATATAAAAAAAATAAGGCAAGCAAAAGAGATAAATTCAATAGTTTTAAGTTATTTTGATTGTTTGAAATTTTTATATTTTAAATTTCTATAATTGATTATTAAGTTTAATAATATAAATTTATTTGTATATTTTAAAATTTTTATTAAGTATGTTGATAAAAATTTTATTAGTATATTATTTATTTAGTATGTTATAAAAATTTTATTGATAAAATATAATTTATAAATATTTTTTATGAACATTAACAAGCTAAATACTATTTGTTTAATTTAATGAATTTGTAAATTTATTTATTTAATAGATCTTAAATAAATATATATAAGTTTTTAGTAATTTAAATATTAAATTTATTCATGAATATTTAATTAATTTACCTAATTGATCAAAATTAAAAATTCAATTTTATTATTTTAAAATTTTGATTTTTTTTTAATCGGGTTACAGCTAGATTTAGTAAAAGATCGGTTAAATTAAATTAATCGATCAAAATTAAATTTATTAATTTAAAATTTTGATTTTTTTTAATCGACTATTTCAATCAAATCGATTCAGTCTCAATTTTTAAAATTTAAAATCCAATTCAATCAAAAATAATAATAGATAGTTATGTTGTTAGCAATCGTTCTAATCAACTACTACATTTAAAAAAATAGAATAAAATGACAGAGAAGCGACAACATTGGAAGAAAGGCATCGCTTCGCTTTAGAGGCTAGCAGGGGTGCTCCGATTGATGGAGATCTTTAAATATAGATTTGTTATATCAACGGTCTTATGGATATAGAGAAAGGTATATGTAGGTATATAGATGCATAGTAAAGTAAATCTCAGATTGTCAGTTTCTGAAAATCGATCTTTGATCGTATCACATGTCTATCGTCTATTTTTACACCTTGGGATCCGATGACGATCTTTGAGTTCCCTTGGCACGTGTTGGAGCCCGATAGCCACAACAGCATTTCGAAAATCTTTGCCACGTGTTTACATCCCTCGTCGAGGGGTGTTCTGCCTCTATTGGCGTTCTTAGAGCATCCGTAACACTGTTAATATTTCAACGTTAATATCTACGTGAATGTACTGTGAATATACTATAACATTAACGCATTCAAAGAATTGAACTAGTTAAATATTTACAGATTGAAAAAAAAATATGTATATATATAATAATATAGTCATGCATTAATAGTTGTAGATGCTCGTAGTGACTCTTGTTCATGGTCGCACTCAACCTTTTCAACCGGGCTATGCTGTCCGACGATGTCATGATCGTGAAATCTGGAGAGTACCTTTTCGACTGGACAATGCTGTCCGATGATGTCATTGATTGTGACTTCTGGAGCTGGAGCTACATCCTCACTCACTCCTTTGTTCATTTTTAAAAATCTAAATTCAGTTAAACAGATTAAATACATCAATTGATTGTTAGATGTAAAAATCAAATAGATTGTTTAATAATTAATTGTTCGACTTGACTTGAAAAATATTAGTCGATTGATGATGAAAAATTAATTATTTCAATTTTCAAACCAATTAATCGATGTATGAAAAATTGATTATTTCAATTTTTAAAAGAGTTCATCAATATTTTATTTCTTCAATTTATTTAATTTTTATTAAAAATTTCGATCAACCAGATTAAGTCTAAAAAAAAATCAATTTAGTCTATTTATTTCGATTTAAACAATTTAATTATTAACAGATTCATCACCTCTATTTATCATGTTTTAAACAAAAAAAAAGTTTTTTTTATTGCAAATCATTCCATTTCTGCATTATACAAAAGCTGAAATTTCAAGTAATTAAATGAACTCCGACGAGGTAAATATTACCTCTCAAAATGATCTGTATGTATCTTCTTTAACTGTGTAAAATTACGAAAATGTGATTATACCAAACCAACCAATAACATCAATGAACACTGTACACTTAGTCTCTGCTCTCCAAGACATTAGTTCAAAAACACTTAAAAGTAGCTACGGACCCAACACTAAAATAGAGATAGATTCTCATCTTCTGCCAGCATTCCCGTGGCGCTGACTCCGGAAATAACTTAGAAGTAATTGAGCCTGGAAAAGTTAAAAGGAGAAAAAAAAATGAAACACATGTTCAACTAACAGCTGCTGTGTTAATATCTAGGTAGGCTAATTTACTCTGGAATAAAACATCAACACAAGTATTAATATGATTAATTTCCATATAGCTACCGTAAAGCAAAAGGAATTTAAGTAGTAGTGCACTGGAAACTATGTAAACCAAACAATTGCAACTGGCTTATATCATATTTTGATACCAAGTAAGCTTGTTTAGACATAAGGAGAAAAAGAGACTGCCCAAAATAAGCTTTATTCTACAAGGTTTTCTTTTTCTCATTGCCACAAGAACAAGCCAATTGGCATGGCTACCAAACATATGTTAGGAATTTAGTTAGTAAAAGTTACGCACTTATGTTATTGTTTATTCACAAGCGCAAATAAATAGACGGTTAATTTACAAGAATTCAAAACTAATAGATGAGTGGAATACTAAATATGGTTATATTGGATTAAGCTACAAGAAAATGGAGAAATACCTTTTCTTTGGCTCGTGAAGAGCCAGCTTGTGATAATGCTACCAATGGGGGCACAGCACCTTCCTGAAGAACGAGCCTACAGTATCTACTACTGTTCATGCATAGCTGAAGCAAAGTTGCGGCGGCATTTTCTTTTCCCCGAGTAGATCCTAACTCAACAACCTCCACGAGTGCTGTGATGCCACCAGCTTGGGCAATGGCAGTTCTCCCTTCTGCTACGGTAGCAAGGTTTGACAAAACAGCCACCGCCTTGTCAACCATACCTGCTGCTGGGTCCATCAGCTCAACCAAATACTTGACGGCTCCAGCCTGCACAATCCGTGCTTTATTCTCATGAAATATCGACAAATTAAACAATGCTGTTGTAGCATCTTTCTTTCCTCGAGGAGTGCCATTAGCTAATAATTCTACCAAAGGTGCAATAGCACCAGAACGTCCAATCCGAACCTTGTTTTCTTCAATTACTGAGAGGCTATAAAATGTTGCTGCTGTGTTTTCTTTTGCTTCCGCGTTACCTGTCTCAAGAACATGAATCAGAGGGCCAATGGAATTTGCATTTCCAATGGCAATCTTATTGTTGTCATTAAGTGACAAGTTAAGAAGGGCTGTTACGGCATTTTCTTGGGTCTTGGGGTCTGTTGAATAAAGAAGACCAACCAACAAACTTATAGCTCCACAGTTTGCAATCACAATCCTATTTTCGATGTTGTGCTTAGCAAGAAGACGCAACTCTCCAGTGGCATTTCTCTGCACGTCCATGGAACCAATTTTTAAATCCTCAATTAGCTTACGGATTTCAGATTCAGCATCTGATAGATCAGACCTGGAGTCCAAAGACTGAGAATGGACATGAGAGGCTGAGTCGGCTGACGGACGTCTCCACATATTTTGACTTCTAGAACGAGCCTCAACGAATCCTAGAGGAAACTTAGGTTCTTGTCGTGGGGCAGAGGAAGCTTGGGAATCCTGTGCAAGTTCACCTGAAGCATCACTGGTATAATAGGTCAGATCGCTTGAAAACTGTGAAATCACATTGGCATCTCCGGGTTGTTCAAGATTGTCATGGATTAGATCCAGTTTTGATTGGTCAACAATTTGGCTGCCAGAACGTGCATTCCTTAGTTCCACACCAGACTCCTGATTGGAGTCAATTGTTGCTAATGGCAATCCTGAATGGTTTGTCTCCAATCCATTGGTAATTTGCAGAGTGGCTAAATTGGAGGAAACATGCGGGGACAATACAGATTTTTCACTAACATAAGTCTCCTGAGATGTCAAACCATTTGATGGATGTGAATCCTTCTGTGAAGATGCTTTACCATAAGATTCAAGAGCTCTTGGAAGGTTAGTATTCATCGCGTGACCAGCATGAGAGACAAGATCATTATCACTCACATCTGTAAGTTCTAGGAATGAAGGAAAATTTGAACTTGTGGAATTCAGTGGATCAGGAAGCCTAATCTCATTTGATTCACACCAGTTTGCAATTAGTGCCTTAACGGTGAAATTTGGGATCAAATTTGAATGCCTAAGTGTTTGACGTGTTCTAGGACAAACATCAATGCCCTGATCAAGCCATTTTTGTATGAAAGCACGCTCATAAGTTTGACCGGATTCTACAATGACAGGATCAGACATCAGATTTAGAGAAAGTGGGCAGCAGAAGTCAGCAGGAACAGAAACACCATTGACAGTGCGCACCTGATGGATCTTAGTATAGCAATCATGCATATAAGTGAAAAGAGCAATGATGTTATCAATGTCCTCTATTTCTAGTAGGGTATTATGGTTGCAACCGAGCTTCACTTTGAGCTTCTCAAGTGTGACAACCTCCAACAGCAATTCTTCATTAGACAACAAGCTCAGAGAGCTTGAAATTATATTTAAATACTCGGAACTGGGGAAACCATTGTCTGACTGATCTCTAATTGCTTTTTCAATAGCAACCGATATTTGTTTCTCATCCAAGAACTGAATTTCCTGCACAGTAAATGGATGTGATTGTAGCTAAATACAACCAGAAAGGATAAAATACAATATCAGGAACTTAATATATTCCAGAAAATGCATTTGAAAACTACAAATTGTTTATTTTCTCTTTTACCTCCATGCATTTTACAGCCATACTATCTTCAGGAGACAGAAGCACAGAAGTAACCAGTTGACATATTTCATGTGTAGAAGAATAAATCTTTGTAACAATGGTTTCTATCTGCAAAACCTGCAGTAAGCAAATAAGTTACAATTACAAGTAAACTGTGGGCTTCAACAGCATCCTAGTTTCTAACAGGGAAACACAAGTTTCTTATATCATAGGTTTTTAAAGATAAAACAGAGTTAATATGTAATTAGTTAAAAGACATTCCACTGATATAATAGTAGAGGTGCAGGTGATAATGCGAACAAACAACAGAGGAACAGAATTTCAATCCCTTCAAACTTATTGTAGTTCTCTTGCTAAAAAAAGAAATAGAATCAAGCTTAAAGAGTCAATATATTGTTTTCCAGTAGTCGAGTTGCCTCTTTGTCTAATTGCAAATAGAAATCACTAAAGAATATTTGATCTGATAATCTACTAGCATGAAAATGAAAAGTTCACATGATAGAGCCAATGACAATCATATAGACCAAGAGTTCGCATGCTAGCTTGTCAACCAAACTCTAAACTGTGTATAAGTAATGATAATGAGGGAAAGATGACAATTGCATGAACTTGCTTTAGCTAGTAAAGATGTTCATGAAACATCGCAGAGAAATTAAAAGAATTATGGGCTTATTTGAATATAATTATGGTAAAGTTCTAAGAATGCAAATGCAATTCATTCCATAGAATAAGCTTAAAGGGAAGATATTAGATGTAATAATTTAACAAGCTCGTCAACTTACAAAATAAATTTTACTCATCAATGGATGCCAACTAAGGATAAGTTCCCTTGCTTTATTAATTGCAGCTTCAAGTTCATCCAACACTTTGACTAGTTTCACATCCAATGATATACCGGAAGCAACAATTTCATCACATACTGGTTTAAAATTCTCAAGGATGTGATTGATTTTTTGACAGTATCTCTGAAGTAATTCAAGTTGTACATTGCTGCTGGAAGATACAAAGCCAAACTCAGTCACACTATATAGTAGTGCCTCTGACAATGGTGGCTCCATTGTATCTACAGAAATGCCCAAAACAGTGAGTACACTCATCAAGATTCAGAACCCCCCAAAGTTAAACTTAAAACCATGCATGAATAGACAAAGGAATTTATATATAATACAATTAAATAACACAAATATTCAAACTTGGCAATTTTACATTAAGTAGGGCATTTAAAACAGTTAATTAAACCAATTAATCAATTCTAGTCATATATTAGTTATAAACCAACCAAGCTTATGACAGATTTAACACAAACATTAAAGATGGAACAGGACCTGTCAAAATGCAACTAATTAAACCCATATTAGTAAATTACCTATGTCCTTTCTCTGTCAAATCACTGGTTTCCCTTCTGTCTTCCTCTCCTTTATAACTTTGAAAAGAAATAGAAATTAGTAGTTAATCATAAATTAAAAAAATTCCTGGAGACTATTTATTAACTTTGCATGCGTGCAGAGAAAGGAAGAGCAATTATTTAAGTACCACCTGTTATTAAATAAGATTACTGGAAGTGTATATTTTAAATAGCATGGATTAAACCAAAATTGTCTGCATGTCAACATTATTTATAGCTACATGAGAAACGTATATTGAATTTGACCACAGGGTCGGAGATATGGTCATCTGCTACAAAGAATGTGTTAGTGCAGAAAGTATCCGACGATCGAACCTATGTTTAATTATGTCAAAGGGTCCAAAGTTAAGTTGTCTTGTGATCTAACAAGTTTGAATGAGCTCGCAAGAAAGTCTAAGTGTTCTTAGGCAAAAGTCCTAGCTGCGGTTAGGCAAGTGAAAAACCCTAGGAGGTAGTAACCCTAGGTCCTAAGGGGCGGTAACCCTAGGTAAGGAAAAGTCCTAGCTGCGGTTAGGCAAGTGGAAAACCCTAGGGAGTAGTAACCCTAGGTCCTAGGAGATAGTAACGCTAAGCGGTGGTAACCCTAGGCGGAAAGTCTTGGCGGGTCGACAACTTCAGGCAAAATCCTAGAGTCGGGGACTCTATGTTGAAATCCTGGTGTCGCGAACCAGGTGGAAGTCTGGACGGGTCATGAAGCGGACGTCCAGCATGAAGACCGGAAGCTTCAGACACTGAGCAAAAGTCCAGTTGGTCTGGAGGATCAATCTGGTAACAGGTAAACTCAACTGAGAGGAATAGGTGAGGATGTGTTCCCCGATGAGGGAACAGTAGGTGTCGGTTCGACCTAGGATTTCCGAGAAACTCAAAGTCAGAATCGGACAATCCGAAGACTGTCAAATGTTTTATTATTCATATCTTTATTGTACTAACTTTGTTCTGTAGGATATATGTTGTGTTTGGACTAACATACCTTACAGGAACGGTGAATCACAATAAAATGCTCGGATGAACAATGTCCAAGGCGCCTTCGGGGTTGTTGGAGGCGCCTCGGGCGGCTTGGCTGTAGCTGCGCAGGAAGCAGGGTAGAAGGCGCCTTCCAAGGACGCTGAATGCGCCTTCCAAAGACGTTGAAGGTGCCTTGGACAGCTGATGGAAGGCGCCTTCCAAGGACACTGAAGGCGCCTTCAGGTGGATAATCAGCGATCGCAGCGGAGATTATCGACGACCGAGATTTGGGGGATAAGAGTTCGTTGAAGGCGCCTTCCAAGAAGCTTGAAGGCGCCTTCAACGACCCTATATAAGCAGGTCACGAATTGATGCATGGTAGACTTCAAATTGCAATCTTTCTACTGTGCACTGCTCTACAAGATGAACCTCTACTCGGTAACGTAACTCTGGCAACCGGGCGACGCTCAGCTGCTGTTCCGACAATTGACGACTACTTCCATAATCTTTTATTGTCAGTATAATCTTTTTAAGTTCAATACTTGTAATTAATCTTGTAAAGATTCTCGAGCTTATAGTGATTGTCCATCGAAGGCGATCAACAATTGCGGGCCATGGAATATGAGTCGACACGGACTCTGAACCAAGTAACCAAAAATGTTAGCGATTGCTTTTAGTTTACTTCTATATTCCGCTGCGTATTTACAAAACGAACGAATTAGCCACGAGCGCTATTCACCCCCCTCCCCTAGTGCTTTTCGATCCAACAATTGGTATCAGAGCGGGGTCGTTTCGAATCGGTGAAACCACCATTCAAGCAATTTTTTCGTGGTAATTTTTTTTTAATTTTCGGAGTCAATCGGAATCGGTAAAATTGCCGCCTTCCGATCTGTTTTTTCGATCGAGTTCTTTCGTTTCTCGAAGTTGGTGCAAACACCACTCGAGTTTTTATTATATTCTCTTGTTCCCGCACTACTAATCTAAGACCAAGTCTTGGAATCTTTGTTGTCCTTTTATTGTGTGCGAGATTCTATTTCAATTGCCCATCAAGAAGGCTATAGCATAGCCCGCCCGTCTCTCTTCTCCGGCGAAGACTTCGACTACTGGAAGGGCCGAATGGAGTATCATCTGAACACTCAGGTGGAAATGTGAATAATAATTCAGACTGGATTCACATGTCCTACCGAAGATGGAGTCCTCATCCCCTGCGACAAATGGGACTCACCAACCCACAAGAAGATTGAAGTCGATGCAAAAGCAATCTGCACTTTCCAATGTGGCCTAAGCAAAGAATAGCTGAACCGGGTTGGTCCCTTCAACAGTGCAAAGGAGTTGTGGGAAAAATTGATCGAGTTGCATGAGGGCACTTCCGACACAAAGGTAAGCAAATGAAACTTAATTTTGAATAAGGAGTTATATAATATAAAAATGCAGGAAGGTGAGTCAGTGAGCCAGCTTCATGCTCGCATACAAGATCTACTAAACGAACTCCACACAATCGGACAGAAGGTTGAAAATCGCGACGTCATCAGGTATGCATTAAATGCATTTCTAAGGAACACCTTGTGGGCATCCATGGTAGATGTTTACAAAGTGTCTAAGGATTTGTCATTAATCAAATTAGACGAATTATTTTCAGAATTCGAGCTTCATGAACAATCTAATACTACTCCGGCCGAGAAAGGTATTGCTTGGATTGTGGGAACAAGCAGAACGCGGTAACCAAAAGCAAAGCGCAGAATCGAATCCAAGTCCGAAGATGAATCGGACTCAGAAGACGACGAAATTACCGCCGAGCTATACGGAAAATGTACAAAAAGAAGAAGGTGACTCAATCAAATACGAAGGTCAAGTCTGGAGTTACATGCTACGGCTGCAACCAGAAGGGACATTACAAGTCGGACTGTTTGAACCAGAAGCAATGAAGAAGGAAGTCCTTGAAAGCAATGTGGTCCGAGTCCTCTGATGATTCCGACGAAGAACACAAGTAAACAAGCTACCTTGCTCTACCGGTACAAGCGTACGTTGCTGAAACCGAGTCCGAGTCTGATATCGAGAGCGAATCGGAAACCAAGTCCGAGAGAAGCTACGAATCTGTATCCGTTTCCAAATGGCCTAATCACATTGTAAGCTCTCTAATTTCTGGTACTAACGTAAATGATTTACAAAATTTAGTTTCATATTTATTAAAGAAATTGGCCAAATCCAACGTCCGAGTCAAGTCACTCCAAAATGAGGTAACAATCCTTAAGGAGGAGACTAACCTAAGTTCTTTGACTGAGCAAGTTTAGGAAGAAAATTCCAATTTGAAAACTCAAGTCAAAGAACTCAAGGACTCATTGAAACGGTTCACTTTGGGTTTCAAGAATCTTGATCTGATTCTTGGAAAATAAAGGACCGTATACAACCGAACTGGGCTTGGATACAAGGTCAAACAAAGATTTAGATCCTACTTATCATTAGTAAATCGATCAAATAGAAAATTAGTCCAAGCATGGGTCCCTAAGTCAAACTTGATTAATCAAGTTGGACTTGGTCAATATTGGGTCCCCAAGGATCAAATCCATTATCTTGATAGACCCTATCAAAGCTATGATCCAGGGGAGCCAATAGAAAAATAATTTTTATCAATAAATAGATTTGTTTGATACTTGCCTCACTGCTTTCATTATGCATGCTTAGATTAGAATAGATAAAGATCTCGGCTTGATTCACATTTGACTTGTTAGACCTAGGAGTTCCAGAAAGGAAATTAAATATTCAATTTATTTGAAAGGATTTGTCTAAAAGTGGTGGATGATATCATACCCAAGAAGGTCTAGTGCCTTGCCATAGTCTGGAAGTCAATCATTGAAATAAATATTTAATTGACTACCTGAAAAACCTTAGTCTAACTCAATTATAAATCAATCCTTAGATTGTAATTTAAATTGAATATTAAATTAACCATCTCACAAAACTATTAAAGTTCTATTATTGAAAATCTAGAAAAGAGGGTGATGGACCTAGGTTTAAAATAGTTAAAATTAATTCAATTAAGTTAACTTGATTAATTTCAAAATCTTACTTAATATTATAATTATTTATAAAATCATAATTAATTTCAAAATTAATTTTAAAATCTTAATGAATTCAAAAATCTTAATTATTTGATTATTAATTTTCAAATCATGATTAATATGTAAGTTTATAATTAATTTTCAATATATCTTCAAAATCTTCAAAATTTTAATTATTGTCAAATGTTTAAATCTAATTAAACTCATATTTTAAAATCTGAAATTTAAACTCATTGAAAATTCAAACTTATATTTTAAAATCTCAATATTTTTAAATATTGATAAAATTAAATAAACTTAATTCCGTAGTGTGTGTAACTGAACATGTTTGATAACCTAGAATTGATGACATGAAAAATTAAGAAAAAAATTAGAAAAATAAATAATAACTTTTATATTTATTTTACATGCTTGGACTCTAGTCTCTTCAAAATTTTTAAAGCATTAATCAAGGGGGAATGAAAGGAAGTTAAGGCATTAATTTTTTTTTTCAAAATTCCAAAGTTAAATTATTTTTCTTTGAAAAAGTTGAACTATTTTTAAATCTAAGTGTTTATCAAAATATTTTTAAAGCTAAGTTTTTATCAAAATTTTTAAATCTAAATGTTTATCAAAATATCTTTGAAGCTAAGTTTTTATCAAAATTTTAAATCTAAGTGTTTATTAAAATATTTTTAAAGCTAAGTTTTTATCAAAATATTTTTAAATCTAAGTGTTTATCAAAATATTTTTAAAGCTAAGTTTTATCAAAATATTCTTAGTGAAGTTTTTATAACAATATTTTTAAAAGCTAAAAGTATTTCTATCAAAAGTTTTTTAAGCTATGTACTTAACTAAGTTTTTATCAACTTTTTTTTTGCTAAGTACATAACTTAGTTTTTATCAAATTTTTTTTTAACTGAGTTTTAATCAAAATCCTTTTTAAGCTGAGTACTTTTAACTAAGCCTTTTTCAAAACCTTTACAAAGCTAAAATTTAGCTAAGTTATTTTTTTTTTTTGAAAAAGCTAAGATAGCTTCAAAACCTAAGATTAGCTAAGTTTTTTTTACAACTAAGTAATTTTCAAAGCTAAAATTTAGCTAAGTTTTTTTTTAAAGCTAAGTATTTTCAAAGCATTTCTAAATTAGCTGAATGTGTTTCAAAACACTTATTTTTTAAAAGCTAAGTTTAGCTCAGTTTTTTTTTAAAAAAAGGCCGACTCACTTTCAAACGGTTAAAAATTAGCTAAATTTTTTAAGTGTTACCCTTTAAGGGGAGCTTAAAATAGAATAAATATTTTTTTTATCTTTACATGTAAAACTACTCTCTCAACTTAGTATTATTTTTTATTTATGTCAAAGGGGGAGAGAAAAGTCAAAGTTAAGAATTTAAACATAACTTTTATGAAACGGGAAGCATAAGGGAGTTTTTTTACAAATTATTGTTCATGCTTAAATTCCTTTATTTATTGTTATGTTTTACTTAACTTTGAACTGTATTGCCATAATCAAAAAGGGGGAGATTGTTGGTGCGGGAAGCAAGAACGATCGAACTTGGGTTTTGATTATGTCAAATGGTACAAAGTTAAGTTGTCTTGTGATCTAACAAGTTTGAATGAACTTGTAGGAAAGTCCTAAGTATTTTTAGGTAAAAGTCCTAGCTGCGGTTAGGCAAGTGGAAAACCCTAGGGGTGGTAACCCTAGGTCCTAGGAGGCAGTAACCCTAGGTCCTAGGGGACGGTAACCCTAGGTAAGAAAAAGTCCTAGCTGCGGTTAGCAAGTGGAAAACCCTAGGGGGTGGTAACCCTAGGTCCTAGGGGGTGGTAACTCTAGGCGAAAAGTCTTGGCGGGTCGAGGGTTTCGACACTCAGCTGCTGTTCCGACAATTGACGACTACTTCCATAATCTTTTATTGTCGGTATAATCTTTTTAAGTTCAGTACTTGTAATTAATCTTGTAAAGATTCTCGAGCTTATAGTGATTGTCCACCGAAAGCGATCAACAATCGCGGGCCTTGGAGTAGAAGTCGACACAAACTCCGAACCAAGTAACCAAAAGTATTAGCGATTGCTTTTAGTTTACTTCTATATTCCGCTGCGTATTTACGAAACGAACGAATTAGCCACGAGCGCTATTCACCCCCACCCCCACCCCCCCTCTAGCGCTTTTAGATCCTACAGAATGCTTCGCAAACAAAATTGTTGAAAGTAGCACATAATAGAGTAGAATCAAGTGTGGCCAATGCACTAAGGAGTCCAGTTATAAGAAACATGGGAAGAAATTATTGTACCAGTAAAAGTAAAAATGATAACAATACTTGTTGGGCTACCTTGTAGGGCCGAGCTACTTTGTAAGGCTGAGTTGTTGAGTTACAGAGTCGGCCGAGTTGTTGAGCTATCGAGTTGCAAAGTCGGCTGAGTTGTCGAGTTCTCGAAAACAGAGATGCTAAGACATGCGTTCAACACAGTTTCTTTAAAACAGATTCGCCCCCCTGCAGCTATGCTTCGAGGTCATGTTGGGCGTCTGTTCGAGGATACAATAGGAGAAACCACGTAGACAACCAAGTACTGGTTGTTAGTGGCGAACCAAGTGTGTACTTGATTGCTATCACGAAGATTCTACCGAGTGAAATGCACGACAGGGAGAGAAGTTTTTAGGGAACGAAGGTGGAAACTTTTGCATCCCTATGCTCATCGTTAAGGCTTTCATCCCTACGCTGCATTGAATGGTCAAGTAAAGGCGATTTAATGCCCAAGGTTAATGCCAACCACCAACAATTAAAGGTCAGCTATTACTCTCTAGGTCATTAGGATTCAGGGTAATGTTTCTGTTACACTCTTGAGCAAAAAGATTTGAATGGCAAAATGTTGAAGTTAGGAATTTAAAATTATTAAAAGTTAATGCGTTGCTTTCAAAGGCAAGGGTAAATCAGTGACAAAGGGGAAATGAGGGGGAAATAAAAATAAAAAATTCTAAGAGATACTAGACGGGTTCTAATTTAACACCTATTTCAAAGTTTTATGGGTTGAGCCGACGGAGGGCGACTTCGCTGGGGAAAAGCTCGTCGATGACACAACTCCTCCAGGCATGGGAACTCTCGATGGCAAGGCAAGTAGATTTCCCCTAGTAGGTATGGGATGAGTGGTTCTTCTTGTTGGCTTGCAAATCAAACTCGATGTTGACCTTGCTTCGGTGCAAGGGTGTTTGCTTGATTTTTCTCTTGTTCTGTTCCAAATTTCAGAGATGTAGGATGTTTTTCTTGACGATTTCATTGCTTCCTTGTAATGGTCTTGTTCCATTGAAAAGGGTTCAGGATTCATAGATGGGTTTCAGTTTCTTGCAATGCTCTTCGAGAGGCTTTAGTACTTCTGGATGTTGATCAGATTTGGGAAACGGGGTTTGGATTTGATAATGTACTCGTTCCTCCTCAAGCTAGCAGCAGATTTGGTAGATTGCAAATTTGTTTTCGTTGTTGTATTGCTTCTCCATAATGGGTTCGGTTGTTCTATAGCAGATTAGGAGATTTTGAATGGTTTTCCTATGTAGCACCTCTTCCTCATATGGGTTTCAATCTCCTGCTACATATTTGGGTAGATTGCAAATTCATTTTCTATGTTGCATTTCTTCCACAGATTAGTCCTGATTTTCTATTGCAGATTTGGAAGTTTTGAGTAAACTCGGTAGTAGCAATTTTTCCTCATAAGAGGTTTGTTTTCCCTGCAGCAGAGTTGGTTGAGTCCAAATTGTTTTTGAGGTTGTATTGTTTCTTCATATTGAATCCGGTTTCCTACGGCAGCTTTGGGAGTTTACGAATGGGATTTCTTTTATGTTGTGTTCTCTTTTCTGTTAACTCAAGTTTTGGGACAGCATTAGAAGAATAGAAATTTGTGTGGATTAAGTAGTTGTTCTTTCAATATTGCCTAAGATATCTAGATGGGAGGAACTATGCATGTTTGCGTGTATGGAATGATATAATAGAGTATGTATCTCCTATTAGGATAATTCAAAGATTATGTGCGTGAGTGGTGAAAATACGGGATGGGTGCCTCGGAATGAGCTCCGGGGAGGGCCCTTCCAAACATGACTAATAATGCAATGTATGATGGCTCTGGCCAAATAGATATAAATTCCCTTAAGAGGTACCTCTCGACGGTAACATGACTAATAACGCAATGTATGATGGTTCTGGCCAAACAGATATAAATTCCCTTAAGAGATACCTCTTGACAGTTTATGATCAGGGACCAAATGAATGTGCTCTACTGGTGGTCGCCACATTTGCATCATGTTTATTTTTTTGGGTTATGTTTAAGTATTCTTTCATGTGTGTAAGTATGCCATGCTCGATGCTCTTTGACTTTATTCCTATCAAATGAATGTCTAAGTTTTCTCTTAGGTATAAGTAAGTTCATACTCCTTATTTCCTAATTTCTGCACTCAATCTGCTATTCATGTCATTTACCTACTAGTACAATTTACTTGCCGGGTTCGTGGACTAATGAAATAAATGATGCAGGTTGCGGAGATGGCACTAAGGATGTGGTAGGGGACATGGAGGTGGAGTAACTGAGGAGACGAGGTGGAATGCACAACACACTGTCAGGGGTCCCTAGAGCATGTTATACCATTTGGTCTTTCAAATTGTGCTATGGATATAAGTTGGAAACTAATTGTTTGCTTACCTAGCATGAGTTCATAAAATTTTCCTTTGACTGTCGTATGTTCGGTTTGAGGTTCATTGGGCTGAAAGTTTTCCTTCTTTTGATTTTTTTAAAAAAAAAGTTACTTGTGGTGTGTTATAATTATGGTGTTACAAGTAGACTGTAAGGGTCTTTTCAATTGATATCAAAATAGTCGTTCCTAAAGGACAATGTGTGCATAAAATCTCATCAACGACTCGGATACTTCCGCCTTCAAGTCTGTAAGATCTACCTTTCAAAAGTTATAGTCATGAATCTAATTATGTACTTTAGCTATGATATGTACATATAAATATGCATATGTGAGGTAATGACGGAGATATTTTGGGACATTTAGGTTATGACTACTAGAAGAAACAACGGTGAAGTTGGTGGATAGAACAATCAGTTTTTAGTAAGTCCGTTTTTCGTGGGACTTACTGTGCTCCTACAAGAGTAAAGTTGAATTCATGGGGAGCAGATTCAGCAACTGATGAGAGCTAGGGAAAATGAAAGTGCTTTCAACCGCCCCACAGTTAATGTGAACCCGGTTTACCGACAGTTCGACTGAGTCCAACAGAATTCAAGGGTATCACCGACCCAATTATTGTGGAAGGATGGATCCAATCATTGGAGACGATTTACGACTTCATGCAGCTCACTGAAGCGGCAAATTTAAGTGTGCGATATTCATATTACGTGATGATGCTCAGTTTGGTGGGAGGATGCCCGTTCTGCGATGGACTTGACTACTTTGACATGGGCTGGTTTTAAATAAGTGTTCTATGGGAAGTACTTCACAATGGCCAGCAAAACCCAACTGGCAAGGGAATTCTTGGAGACATGACAACGGTTGAATATGTCAAGAAGTTTGAGAGAGGACGTTATTTCGTGCCCATGGTTGTCGAACAACCACCAGAGGAGCTGAAACATTTTATCGAAAAGTTGAGTGTTGCAATCCGACATGATGTCAAGCTGAGCAGGGTTACCACACTTAAAGCGGCAGTGGATCAGGTATTGATGTCAGAGAGAGACAGGAATGAAATGATAAAAGATGCACATAACAAGAGGATAAGTTACCAAGGAAGGGAACAGCAAGGGTCAAGTAGAAAGAAGCCTTTCCTGTTTAGTTTCAAGGAAAGCAGCAGAATTAGACTCAGACACGACAACGACCTCAGGGATCTCGACCCGCCGCTGACGGCACTATCCCCAAGGTTAACGACAGGGTTTCGTATCCCAAGTGTGGGAAAGTTCATGTTGGGCAGTATCTGATGGGTTCGAATGCTTGTTACATGTGAAAGAAATCAGGACACTTTGCTAAAGACTGCCCCTAGCTTAAGGAACCAACCAAAGGAAGAGTATTTGCTATGACTCAGGAGTAGGTCAATCATCAATTATGATTTTTGTTGCCGACCTACCTGTCCATGCGTTAATAGATTCCGGAGCTACCCATTCTTTTATATTTGTGTCATATATCGCAAAGTTGGGCATTAAACCTAATAGAATGACGATGGAATATAGTGTTTCCTTACCCTCAGGAGAAGAACTGCACAACAATAATATGGTCAAACATGGTGGCTAGATATTAATGGAGTCCACAAAAAATTGGTAAAATCTTAGTTCTTGATTTTGGAACCAAAGTTTTTATTTAAACCAAAAATCTAAGCCATCCAATAGTAATATGTTTAAAAATAGAGGTTTATTTTTTAAACCCAACAATTTAGTCGGGATGCCCTAAGTTGAGTATGTGGAAAGTAGACGAGCACTTGCACCCATTCTGAAGACGATGGATTACAGTGACAGAGTTTTGCACCAAAACCTAAGAGAGAAGTTATGAATCAACATAATATTTTCCAAAATGTAAATGAAAATTCTAGATATAATTAAAGAAATTATTTGTGATCAACATTTTTATAGTAGTTTATAATAAAATTCATTTTTTAAAATATAATATGTTTTAAAAATATTATGTTGAAAATATCAAAAGCATGAAAATAAACAAGTTGAACTATTTTCATAAAAATGAAATTTTCTTATAAATTGCTATTAAAATGATGCACGAATAGTTTCTTCATTTGTATCATGAATTTTTATTTTTCTTTTGGAAAATATTATGTTAGACTCATGACTTCTCTTAGCCTTTGATGCAAAAACCCCTCACCTTGATCCTTTGTCTTCACAATGGCTACAAGTGCTCGTTTACCTTCCTCAAGCCCAACTTACCAATCTCACGCAATAAATTACTTAACAAAAGGTAGACAAATCATCAAGTAACACATCATCATTTAAGAGTTAGAACTTCGTTGTGGTGCTACCATGCTCATTTAATACCCCTCTTTGTTTGATTACCATCATCAATGAATACCATCTTGGTTGGTCCTCTAAATTAACAAGACCTTCGAGCAAAGGGGAGAACCCATGCATAATTGACTTAGGTGTCGATGACTTCTGCTGTGATGCCACATAATTCTAGCCCCAAACGCATCGAGTGCGAGGGAACCATTTAATAACAAAATAATAATAATAATAAATCTGAATCATCGAGCTAGTTTCACGCGGATTCGAGTATTCGACTCTCCGACGCAGGAACAAATAGCAACCACCAAAAAGGATCAAGCATTTAAAGATGTATAGAAATAAAAGGCGAATTAGTCGTTCGAAAAACTAGATACCTAGCGAAGAAAGAGGCTGAGTAAGAGCTAACCTCCTGTTCCGACAGTGGTCTGCGCCGCATGAGCTGCTCGATCTGCTCATCGAGGTTGGCACGGCAGCTGGGCGCCTCTGCGACCCCGTTCGAAACCCTAACAAGATCTCCTCGCCCACTGCGAATCCAACTCCCTCGCTCTTCCTCTAAATCTTCCAGGCGAGCGGCGCGCAAAATTAAGAAATCGTTGCGCAAAATTGTAGAAAAGAGATATTCCTCACAAATTTAAGCTAAAGAAAACTCCCTGAAACCTGCGAGGATTAGCTGTTATCAGTCGCGCACGTAGCGAACGATCAGTTTTTTGTGCGCAAGAAGCACCAGACAATCGTGGTCCCGGGAAGAACGCCCTTGCCTTTCCTGTATGCTGTCCGGGACAATGTTAGGCCGACGAGGATTGGAATAATTAATACCCCCAAATTTAAGCTAAAGAAAACTCCCTGAAACCTGCGAGGATTAGCTGTTATCAGTCGCGCACGTAGCGAACGATCAGTTTTTTGTGCGCGAGAAGCACCAGACAATCGTGGTCCCGGGAAGAACGCCCTTGCCGCTGGCTATTTTCCTGTATGCTGTCCGGGACAATGTTAGGCCGACGAGGATTGGAATAATTAATACCGCAGTCCAGTGGCTAGTGACGTCACTACATCACAGACTCGGTGATGTTGGATAATTCAATCCGATCAAAAGAAACCTGATTAAATATAAATTTATCAGTTGATAATCGGTTGTTCCAATTATGAAAAATTTATCGTCCGGGCCACGTAAAGCGGTGAGATGTTTTCCTAACTAATTACGTATGCACGGTCCATTCCCCACTAGAGCGCAATGTGAAATTAATTTTTTTCTATGAAAAGACAACCCTTGACTTAAAAAAAGTAAAATAAAATAAAATTATCATAAAGTCATTCTCAATAGTTTTTTTTATAAAATATTGATTTTGTTGTAAAAATAATCTATTTTAATGATTTAAAATTTAACGTATATATATAATATACGTTGTTTTTTTCTATGAAAAGACAACCCTTGACTTAAAAAAAGTAAAATAAAATAAAATTATCATAAAGTCATTCTCAATAATTTTTTTTATAAAATATTGATTTTGTTGTAAAAATAATCTATTTTAATGATTTAAAATTTAAGGTATATATATAATATATGTTGTTGACGGGTGATGAGAAGTGTGGTGTATTCTATAGCATAGTTTAATTCTCACGTATGATATATTTACGGTAAATAAGAGAAAAATCTCCAATCATAATTGAATATAAAAGGTCCAAAAACGAATATAATTCTTCTTAAAGTCAGCATTTTATATTAAAATCGAGTATATTTTCTATCAAAATTGTCCCTCTTATTTGTTAGGTATAAAAAGTCTAAAAACAAGTATAATTCCTGTTAAATTCAGCATTTTATACTAGAATCCAGTACTCTATACTAGGATCGAGTATATTTTCTATCAAAATTAACCTTCATATTTTTTTGTACAAATAGTCTAAAAATGAGTATAATTCTATTAAATTCAGCACATTAAACTAAAATCGAGTATATTTTTAGGTGAAAAAAGAATCGTACTCAATTTGATATAAAATATACTAGATTCTAATTTAATATACTGAATTTAAGAAAATTTATACTGATTTTTAGACTTTTTGTACTTAAAAATATCATGCGTAATTAGGTAAATATGTTTGATTGGGGAGTGAAAAAAAAATTTATGGATGGGGACTGCATGCAAAGATTTATTTATCACTAGGGACTGCATGCAAAATTACTCATATATTTATATTTATTGAACTAATTAGTAAAATTAGAATATCATGTTAGGTCATGAATTTATAGAATATGATCAGATCATCTTTTTAAGATTAATCAAGTTGTAAGATCTGATTGATAATATAAAAAAATTAATATATGTTGTCCAATAAATTAAGTAAACCGTTTATTTTAGTTTGTGCTAATTTTTTTTTAAAGTAATTAAGGTATATAATTTTTTAAATGGATTAATCTTGAAGGTGCCAATATTATTTCTTTATCCCCGGTCCTCCTAAATTATTAGTCCCTAACCCCTATTATATTCTTAAATATATTTGAAAAAATTATTATCATTCTTTTTTAATCTGTCTTCTCCATTAATACGATTAAATTAATAACTAGATTATATTTAAATAAAAAACCTGAGCTAAGCTAAATCAATTAACTTTAAAAAAAATGGGACTAAACAATCATTCCAGTGTTTTAATTAATTTAACTTTGTTGTAAAATTATATAAATAATTATATATGAAATGGAAATATTATTAATCTTTTATTTTTTTTCCTCTCTCTTTCTTACATGTTGAAATGAATATATACTGATCCTGTCCGTGCACTGAGTCGATGAAAACTGAGGACGTGGCGCTCTCTGCTACTCCCCGGTGATCTTCACACCGACGTAAGCCTCCGATGAACCTGCAACCAAGTCGGGTCGGGAAGGAGTTCTCGGTGGCGACCCTCCGACGCTCAAGTTAGACGATGGCGAGAAGAAACACAGGTAAAATAGAGACTGTGGCTACAGTAGAATAGGAGAAAATCATACCTCCGTCGAAGTCCGAGGGTCTTTATATAGGACCCCAAAGAGGCGCGTGCACGCTTCCCAAGGTATGCATGTTTCTCAAAACATACCTTGGAATAGCTATGTCAGAAAAGCATGTCTGATGTCATACCTCAATGGTCTGAGCATATCTCTGTCATTGCAGCGGAAACTTCCTCCGTACGATCCTTGGTACAACCCAGCCATCGACCATGCTGCTTGTCGGCGGCAGACGTCTCGAGAATGATATCACTAGCTACCCCTTTTGTCCTCTTCTAAGCACTTTGTCTTTAACCAGGTCGATCGGGCTGATCGTTCGGCCTCCCGGGCGCCCGGGGTATACACGCACCTCGAACCGGGTGAGACGGTCGATCGGTCACATACTCGGATTGGGCATCGACTAGTTGTTCTGCCGTTCGGCCTAGCAGCTCAATTACTTGGCATAGCGGTTCCTCTATAAAGGAGCTTGTGAGCGTCGGAAGCTCAACCCGAGGTCGAGCTGTCTTCGTGTCGGCCCGGGGTCTACCCAGGCCGGTCGGCCAAGAGATTCCTCCCTGCTCGGCAGGACCTTTGAGTACTCTCCCGTGCCATTGACCCCTTCCTCTACGGGCCCCCGATCCTTACAACCGGATCATATACATATATATTTATAGGTACATAATCATCTTGAAATTCCTCATGAATTTACATAACTTAGGAGGTTATTTAGAGATAATAGGTTATGTAGATGAGGGAGTTTATGAAGTATTGGGGGTTATGGGCATCCACATACTTTATTTTACAACACTCCCTCTTGGACATCCATAATTAAGGAATCCGCCTCATTAAAACCTTACTAGGAAAAATCCAATAAGAAAAAATCTAGTAAGGAAAAAGACTTTGTTATTCTACAACTATATCACTATAAATTTATTGAACAATATAATATGGTATAATGAAAATTTACTCCCCTATTTAAAATATCATTTGAGATTTCTCTACTGCCGCATTCCAATACCATGTACTAATTTCTTAAATATTGTTGTAGGTAATGTTTTAGCAAATAAATCTACCAAATTATCGCTAGAGCGAATCTATTGAACTTTAATATCACCATTTTTTTATAGATCATAAGTGAAGAAGAACTTTGATAAAATATATTTAATTCTATCCCCTTTGATGTCTTGTTCCTTTAATTGAGCTATACATGCTGCATTGTCTTCAAACAATATTGTTGGAATTTTTTTGTTAATAGTTAAATCACATTTTTCCTTGATATGTTGAATCATTGATCTTAACCAAACATATTCTTGACTTGTTTTATGTATTGCAAGTATTTCTGAATAATTAGATGATGTAGCAGCTATGGTTTGTTTGATAGATCTCCAAGATATGGTTGTTCCACCATATGTAAATAAATAACCAGTCTGAGATCAACCTTTTATGTGGATTAGATAAATATCCTGCACATGCATAACCAATTAACTCTGAAATAGACATATTAGAATAAAATAAGCCTAAATCGACGGTACCTTGAAGATACCTAAATATATGTTTAATTATATTCCAATGTTTATGTGTTGGAGAAGAACTATATCTTGCTAATAAATTTATAGCAAATGTTATATCTGGTCTTGTATTATTAGCAAGATACATTAATGCACTAATTGCACTTAAATATGGTAATTTAGGACCAAGCAGTTCTTCACCATTAAAAGGATCTTTGTTCATATCAAGCGATTGAATAACCATCGGGGAATTTAATGGATGAGTTTTATCCATATAAAATCGTTTTAGAACTTTTAGTGTATAAGTTGATTGATGGATAAAAATTCCATCTACAAAATGTTCGATTTATAATCCAATACAAAATTTCGTTTTTCCTAGATCTTTCATCTCAAATTCTCTTTTCAAGGTATCAACTGTATGTATAAGTTCTTTAGGACTTTCAATGATATTCAAATCATCAACATATACAAAACTAATGATAAATTTTAGTCCATCATTTTTTATAAAAATATATGAACATATTGGATCATTTTTGATATTTATGTTGCACCAAATAATCACTTAGACGTATATACCACATACGTCCAGATTACTTCAATTCATACAAAGATCTTTGTAATTTAATGGAATAAATATTTTTAAAATTTGAACTTGATGCTTCTGGCATTGTGAGTCCTTCAGGGATTTTCATATAAATATCATTATCAAGTTTTCCATATAAATAAGTTGTTACTACATCCATCAAGCGCATTTCAAGCTTTTATTGTGCTATCATACAAAGAAGATATCGAAATGTGATTGCATCCATTGCAGGGGAATATGTTTCTTCATAATCAATACCAAGTTTTTGAGAAAAACCTTGTGCCATTAAACAAGTTTTATATCTTTGATTTTATTTTTTTCTCATTTCGCTTTCATACAAAAACTCATTTGTATCCTATACGGGTTACACCTTTTGGTGTTTGAACTACAGGTCCCAAAACCTCACATTTTGCAAGTGAGTTTAATTTCTCTTAAATTACATCTTTCCATTTTGGCCAATCATGCATACTACGACATTGTTCAATAGATTTAGGTTCTTGATCATTATTTTCATAAATAATTTCAAGCGCTACACTGTATACAAATTCATTGTCGATAACTAATCTTGATCAATTTAATTTCTTCCCTATTCTGACATAATTTTTTTAGATTTCTTCATTATTTTCAAGTATCTAGACCTCTTCTGGAGTTTTATCAATAGTTATGTCAGTTATCTCCATAGGAGACCTAGGCGCTTCAAAATGAGCATCTTGATTAGTTGCTCTTTTTCTTTTTCGAGGATTTTTATCTTTAGAACCGATTGGTCTACCATACTTCAGGCAAGTAGTAATCTCCTTAATTGATTGTCCAATTGGTACATCAATATGAGCCGGAGCATTAATAGCTAGTATATGTGACTTAGTCACTCTTTTCAAGTCAGTGAATGCATCAGACAATATTTGATTTGCAAATGTATTATTCTTTGAGCCCCAAGTTCACATTGATTTGTACGAGGATCAAATTGCTATAATGATGCATGCCAAGTGACGTCTTTGGGGAACTCTTTATTTTCTCCCTCTAGCTTTGGAAAAAGTGCTTCATTAAAGTGATAGTCGGCAAATTGCACCGTAAAAACATCTCCTATTATTAGTTCCAAATATCTTATAATTGAAGGAAAATCATATCCAATATATATTCCTAATTTCCTTTGGGGTCCCATTTTAGTGCATTGTAGTGGGCTAATTGGCACATATACTGCACATCCAAATATTCTCAAATAGGATATATTAGGCTCCTAATCAAAAGTCAATTGTAAAGGGGAGAATATATGATAATTGGTTGGTCTGATAAGTATACGTGTTGCTGCATGCAAATAGCATGCCCCCAAATGGATGTAGGGAGATTAGTTCTCATAATCAATGATCTAGCTACTAACTAGAGGCGTTTAATAAATGATTCAACTAAATCATTTTGTGGATGAACATAAGAACAGGATGTTCAACAGTTATTCCAATAGACATACAATAGTCGTTAAATATTTAGGATGTAAATTCACCAGCATTATCAAGACGTATTTTCTTGATAAAATATTCTAGAAATTAAGCTCTCAACCGAATTATTTGGGCGAGCAATCTCGCAAATGCGAGGTTGTGAGTTTATAATAAACATACATGTGAACATCTTGTAGAGACATCAATTAGAACCATAAAATATTTAAATGGTCCACATGGTGGGTGAATAGACCCACACATATCGCCTTGTATACGTTCCAAAAATGCAAAGGATTCAATTCCAACTTTAGATAGTGAAGGTCACATAATAAGTTTTCCTTGAGAACAAGTACTAGCACATGAGAATTAATTAAATTGAAGAATCTTCTAGTTCTTTAATGGGTGTCCATGTGAATTCTTGATAATTTTTTGAAATATTATAGAACTAGGATGTCCCAATCGGTCATGCCAAAGTATAAAATCATTTGAATCAGTAAATTTTGGGTTTACTATTGTATTTGTTTCTACTATATATATTATTGTATAATACAAACTAGATAAGAAAGCAGATAATATTTCATATACATGTTTATTACCCAACACTAATTTTGTAATATAGAGATATTCAATATTCTCATCATATGCCTCAATGTGATATCCATTTCGACGAATATCTTTAAAACTTAGCAAATTTCTTTGAGACTTAGGAAAGAACAATGCATTGTCAATAACAAATTTCGTTCCTCCAAATAATGATATATTAGCTCTTTCAGAACCTTCAATAATATTTATAGGACTAGATATTGTATTAACATTACTTTTCACTCATTTCTAAATAAGGAAAATATTTTTTCTTTCTGAATATAGAATGTGTCGTTGCACTACCAATAAGACATAAATCTCCATTATTGAATCTAAAAGTCATGATATTCTTCATTAAAACAAAAGAAATACATAATGAGAAATAACTAAAAGATTACTACAAAAATATAATAGTAAATGAACTAATTTATTTTAAAATATTTGATCATTTTAGATATTTCCATAAATATCTTCATTTCCAATCAAATTGTCTGTCCCTCCATCAGGGTCTGCAAAAAAATCAGAAACATCCAAATGTGTTGTCATAGAAGCACCAACAATTGTGCTATTGTCTTGAAAGACAATATTTGTCTCTGTATCTTTTACTTTGCCCTTTAAAGAGGCTTGGTAGAGATTAATAAAGTATTTTGGCATACGACAAGTATGTAATCAATGTCCTTTCACGTCACATCTATAATATGAATTTTCTGGTTTATTTTCATCATTATCTTGTCAACTTTGAACTCTTTTACCATTGTCATTTGTCCACTTTTTGTGAACATTATTGTTAACCCACTTCTGGTGAGTTATTGTGTTTCTTTTATTATAACCATCATGATTTTCTTGAGATCGATCATTTCCGTATCTACGACCACGCCCACGCCCACGACCATGATGAAATTTTTATCTGCACTGTCGTTTATCATTTTTACCAGTTATATATCTCATTCACTTCAGGGATTGGACTAGCACCAGTTGGATGGGTCTCATAATTTTTTTATCAAAAGCTTGTTATTTTGCTTAGCCACAAGAAGATATGTAATCAACTCAGAATATTTCTTGAAACCTTTCTCTCTATATTGCTGCTACAGGAGCATGTTAGATGCATGAAAGGTAGAATATGTTTTTTTCCAACATATCTTCATCAGTAATTTTTTCACCACATAATTTTTAATTTTGAGCTAATTCTAAACATTACTGAGTTATATTCACTTACAAATTGAAAATCTTGTAAACATAAATGAATCCATTCATAATGAGCATTTGGAAGAATCATGATTTTATAATGGTTATACGTTTCCTTCAAATTATTCCATAGCTCAAGTGGATCTTTAATCGTCAAATATTCAATTTTCAATCCTTCATGAAGATGGTGACGAATGAATATCATTGCTTTTGCACGATTTTGTAAAGATTCCTTATTTTCATCTTTTATGGTGTCTCCAAGACTCATAGTATCCAAATGAATCTCCGCATCCAAAATCTATGATAAATAATTTTTCCCGAAATGTCAAGAGGCACCAACTCTAACTTTGAAAGATTGGACATAGTGAGAATCTATTACAAAGAAAACTAAATTATTAATAATAATTATCATACATCATATATATTTATTAATAAATGATAAAATATGATATAATCAGAAGATGATTTTGTAATACTTAATTGTAAAATATTGTAAATTTTTTGAAACGTTGCAAGTCATGTAAATAAGTAACTAATTAATATTTAATCGGACAATAACTAACAAATCATAAAGGAATTATAAATTTAACTTCTTGGCATGTGAATAATTTTGATGGATATATATATATATATATATATATATATATAGCTGGATTAAAAAAAAATAAAACTATCGTGCTGATAATGTATTGTAAAATTATATAAGCAATTGTATATGAAAATGAAATATTATTAACCTTTTCTCTTTTTCCTCTCTCTTTCTTATTGAAATGAATATATACATATGCATTTATAGGTACATAATCATCTTTAAACTCCTCATAAATTTACATAACTTAGGATGTTATTTAGAGATGATAGGTTATGGAGATATGGCCGTTTATGAAGTATTGAGAGTTATGGGCATCTACATACAGCTTCACTTAATTATATTACTACATTTTTTTAACAATGCTATATTTATAACCCTAACATTATTCAATGAAACCATGGTCATAAATTCATTTATTTAGCCTTGTTGGTAGGTAATTTAACTATGGGACGACACATAATCTGAAAGGAATTGTGAAAAACGTTTGGAATGAACCTAATTAGTTTTTGCTACAATTTAACTATGAGAAGACCTTTACCATGATTAAATACTTAGTGTATCTAAGAGATATTTGAAATGGATATTTATCTAAATGTCTCCCAATCTCAAATATTCCTCATTGGGAAGTGATATTATTGAGGGGATTTGAAATCACATGCTATAGAATTGTACTCCATGATTTTTTCTCTTTATTTTTTTTAAAATTAAAAGATATATTTAATGGTGGAATTTGAGATATTTGAGAGTGAGAGATTTGATAGGTGAACTTTATAAATATTTAGTTTATATGATATTTGATTATAAAATTTGTGTGATATAAGTGAGATATTTATTTTTGGTAATCAAGGAATCTTATTCTCGGAGGTGACCAGCTTTGTCCGATCCTCTAAAATTTTTTATCGATGATCTATATAAATTAAGAAGTACTAATGAAGACTCATCTAGATAGTGCGTCACAATTAAAATTTAAATTTTAGACCCCTTAGTTAGTTACTCATTGAAATATTTAATTAAATTAATAATGTAGATGTGAAATTATAAATATCTAGGAGAATAACTGTAATGCTCGTAGGTATGCAATAGATAAAAGGCGAGAGCCGAAGGCTACCGACCTTTTAAATTAGTCGGTCCGTATGAGTGGATAGGTAGATTATAAAATAAAAACTATATTATTCCCATAATCATCAGTCCAACATTGCGCGGATCAGCATTCAGGATAAATAATCATTGGGAAGCCGATTGTACATGGGACCACGTTCACTTCCATTGTTTTTTACACACAAAACCCGATCGTTTTCCGCATATTGTGCTTGGTAGATTTCAGTTAATCCGTACCGATTTCATCGCAATTTCTTTATTTTTTTTTTATAAAAAATCATTTTCGGATACGTGGGTGTAAGATCCAGATATTTTCCTCCCTTTGGTTCTTTTCCCCACCATTTCTTTCCCTTTGCTCAGTTGTCGTCGAGGGACATTTAGTTTCAGAGGAAGAGCGAGGGAGTTGGGCTCGCAGGTGGCGTGTAGATCTTGCTAGGGTTTGGATTCAAGGAGGAGAGAAGAAATGAGCGCGAACGCGGTCCCAGCGCCTAGCTCCCATGGCAACCTCGACGAGCAGATCGAGCAGCTTATGCAGTGCAGACCACTGTCGGAACAGGAGGTTGGCTCTTTTGGTGATTGTTTTTTGTCCCTGTCTCAGATAGAGTCGAATCGTCGTGGATCTCTATGAATCGGAGTTTATTTTTGTTAGTTTAATAAATAAAAAAAAAATCTGAGTTCTTTGCAGGATATCCGGTAATATAGAGGATTTAGGGTTCTTCCATTTGATCGGGCCTTGTTTCCTAGGAGTTTAGGTTTATTTCTCTACTGCATGCCAGATCTTGTAAATAATAAAATCGATGGTATCAGAGTTTCAATTATTAGTTCGCGTGGCTGTTTATTTTCTTTTGACACAAGTTGATTGTTATTTATATTTTGCTTCTATAATGCACCTCTTGCACGAGGGTCGAAATGTTGTTATAATTGTTAACATGAACTATCATTCAACAAAAAATTACACTTATTTCCTTGAGAAAGTATTCTATGCACCCTTGTCTGCAAGTCACTGCGTCACATACAAATGCACAGTTGTATACTTCTTGGTCATTAATGGATTCAGCTATTATAATATAATTTATTAGCTAAATCTAACTGAATGTCTTGAAGAATAAACTAGCGTGTAGATGATGGATATGGTTCATCTTTTAAGTTAATTGAATACAAAGATCTGATGAATGAGAAAGGGAAGATGTCTCTTTCTTATGTCTTGTTGCATGCGAATGGCACTTGAAGCAATGAGGAAAATAGCATGTTACTGTTTAATTGGTTCAAAAAATATGTACTATAGTATAAATAGTTTAAACAAATAAGCCCTTTTTGTAAGTTTATTCTATAAAGTGGTGTCTTATTTACTTCAATAGATTTAAAAAAGAAGCATTATTGTAGTAGTAATTTTTTATTAACTAAGTTTATAGGGGTAGCTCAGTTATTCTTGACTCAATAGTTGTCCATGGTTAGAAGGTGTTAGCCCGAGACAAATGTGTAGAAAAAGAAATGATAGAAGGTGATTTGTAAAAGTTTACAGGATTATTCAGACAAAGAGTTCTTTATCTCCAATTATTGCGCATCAACTAGAGATCTGGCATTCTCTCTCATCCAATACTAGGACATATTGAAATATGGCTTATCCTCACAGATGACCTCCCCATGTATTTTTAACCACGGACAATTATCTGCTTCTGTAGAACCTTGATTGGAAAAAAATATAAGGATGATTATTTACAAAATAAGATGACACTGGGTCGACCTTGGTATTAGATTTAGCTGCTATAGCACCAAAAGATAATTAACTATCTCAACCAAGAAACATCATAGAAAGAGAGTGAGATTGCATAAACATCACGCTTTTATTCCTTTTAACTAACAACTAAGAAAAGTTGCCTAGATATGCTAGATTAATCAAATCTAGTTTAATTATGTTTAGACACAGCTCTCTGTATTTCGTAGCTTTTATCAAGTAATCATTTCAGTTGTTTCAAGACATTGTTGGCATTGCTGGCTTATTCTTCAAATTTGATTTTGCTATTGTTGTATAGGTTAGAGACTTGTGTCAGAAAGCCAAAGAGGTATTGATGGAAGAAAGCAATGTGCAGGTGAGGAATACTTTTGGGCAGCATCCTGGATCACATGCTTCTTTTTTCTCTCAATATGCTTCTTTGAAGGGGAGCCTTGGCGCAACGGTAAAGTTGTTGCCATGTGACCAAAAGGTCACGGGTTCGAATTCTGGAAACAACCTCTTGCAAAAAGCAAGGTAAGGGCCGTAAGGCTGCGTACAATGGATCCTTTCCCGGGACCCCGCATGGCGGGAGCTTCGTGCACCGGGCTGCCCTTTTTATGTCTTTGAATACATTGTCTGTGTATTTTGATTTTTCTTTGACAGTTCAACTTTCACATGTTTTGTCTTCTTTAAAAGAAATCTGGGGTTCTTTTTAATTTTCTTTGACAGAACCGGTATCACATTCTATGTAGACTAAGAAAATTCTGATAATGCCTAAATGCAAGCTAAAATTTATATACCTTTATTATTATTATTTTTTACTTATTTGTTGCACGTAAAGCTAGCAGAAAATTGTGACCAAACTGTATTCATGATAATTGGCCAAATTACTTGTTCTTCATAATATCATATGATCAGAACTTGGTTAGATCTCACTGGTTAGGCAATTCTTATATAATGGTAAGAGTAGTAGCGAGTTGCAAGGCGAGAGTTTGTTTAATATGTGATGTTCTACTTTTCGGAAGTTATGATATTATAATTGGATGTGGGATTAATGTCATGATAATTTGATAGAAATTATCCACAACCATAATAATAATAATACTATAAGAAAATATCACAGAAGCAAGATATGCATTTTATACCTTTCTCAATTAATAGAACAAATCTATAAAGTGTAAACAAAATCATATTGTACAAGGAAGAAAAGCTCTAAATAGTTTTGACAAAAGAATAAAATACAACAAGATGTATAGTAACAAAATGGTAAATGAGATGAAAGATAGGTAAAACATGAAAACAAATCCTGTTTTTCTGAATGTTTGTGACAATCTCTGAGCAACTTTATACTTTGTCTGAAACCAACTAAAACTCCAAAATCTGTCATTCTCTTGCCTGTCCTTGCATGTAAAATTGGAGGTCATTGGAAATGTGAAGTAAACACAAATTGTTAAGTGGGTAAATAGGAAAAATGTACACGAATTATAATCTTAATTAAGAATTCAGCAGTTCAAACGAGTTATAATTCTCATTTCAACTTTAGGGCTCTACTAGAGTATGGGCCACGTGTAGAATATGTGACCATGCCCCTGTGGCATCTAGGACTCTGATAAAAATTAGGCCTAGAGATTTTTATTTTTTTATCCATTTATAACAACCATTTGTCTCGTTCAGGATTTTCACCTTAAGTGTTATTCCACCTGTATAGAGAATGTTCATGGATATTATTGTAGTTAGAGTACTCCTTAGTGGTTGTATTTTAATGAGTTTGATTTGGGTGGATCTGTGATGCATCATTAGCACTCTCTTGCTAAACTATTATCCTGCTTGGGTTGTCTTTAACTGTGTAGAACTTTCATGCAATATTGGAGAGAAGGGAATATTGATGATCAGTTTTTCTTATGCAAAAGAACCCATGTTCAAATTACAAAGAGAATAAATTTGTGCTACTCTATCGAGGTTGTTTTTTTCCTATGCAATGCACCTCCCAAATCCCAATGCAACTCAGGAATATATGCAGTTGCTTGGGTCATCTTAACATGATCTATTATTGCAAAATGACTGTCCTTAAATGCAACTATACTTTTTTGTCACTGATCTGTGATCTGATCAAATGCTATGTTCCAGACATCCTGCTTATATAAATATATCAAGTCCAAATGATTTTCAATAACTGTTGCAGTCTAGATGAATATTAAGATTTTTTTTTTAAAAAAAAATCATATTTAGTTAACTATCTTTTGTATGACAATTTTATTTACTTTTTCATTCGTCTTGATTGTGATTTTCTGATTCCCTTGACATGTAAGCTATACTCTGATTCCCTTGACATGTAGGCTATACTCTTCATTTTTACTTCTAATATACTCAATGGAATGATTAGACCCATTTAGTTGACCTCAATATCTGGGGCACAAAGCTTATTTTTTTTGTATAGTCGACATAATAGGTAAGGATCACCGCTAATGCAGCTACTTGACCTTACTGCAGCCAGTGAAGAGCCCTGTGACAATATGTGGTGACATTCATGGGCAATTTCATGATCTGGCAGAACTGTTTCGAATAGGAGGCAAGGTACTACTATCTTTGATGGTTGATGAACAATAGCAGTAAATCATTGCATTGGTTAAGTCTTCTTGTATACTTGGTTAAAATTTGGGATATAAAAGGAGGAAAAGATTTTATCTCTCGTTTTCTTGGAAGCAAATTAAAAAGACAATGGAGAAGGTGAGGGAAAACATCTAAGTTGCTAGGATACTTTGGTTAATCATTGTGCACATATCATCATAACACAACCAAAATAAGAGTTTGACATGTTTGACACTTAGATCTAAATATTAAACATATTATACTAGTCATCACCAGTCAACTTACAAAACCTGAATGTGGTCTGCTCATTTATGGGCCATAACCTAATCCATTTAACTTAAACCTAGATGCATCACGTAGTGCAAACAAGTTGTATCATCTTTTTCCACCCTTCCCTAACCTGCTCTGTTGTTATCCCTTCTATGATGATGAATAAGGCCCATAATGATTTCATTCAATGGAGTCCCAAATCCTTGAGTGTATATATCTCAGTAATCAATTTCTTAAGTCAAACTTTTTTGACTGATTATATTTAAGTGTGCAAATATGCTATTACACACAGCAAACTTCTTAAGTATAATCACTGTTCTATTTAAATATGATAAAACAACTTTTGCGTCATTGGGTTGATTGTCTCTTTCCATTTTTTCCAGTGTCCAGATACAAATTACTTATTTATGGGTGATTATGTGGACCGTGGGTATTATTCTGTTGAAACTGTTACGGTAAGAAATTGTATATTTGTTTTACTATAGATTATTTTGTTTTTCTGTGTACATATGATACCACTTTTCTCCTCTATAGTATGGCAAGATCATAATGTCTATGGGGTATTTAATTTGTACACACTGAAATACTGAATATATCACTTTCTAGGTTTCTCATATGAAAACATCATCATGATCATCAAGCTTTGTTAGTCCCAATTATTTGAGCTTGGTTATATATATCTTATCCTTTTGTTGTACCTCTATGCAAGGTTATATTTTTTTAACATAAATCCATCAAAAAGCAAACTTTTTTTCTATAGTTGTTTGGAGGATAATTATGATGACTTTTATACAATGCATATTTATGTTTGCCTGTTATTTCTCATTGAAGGGTAAGTATGTTTCAGCTGCTGCTCCATATGTATGTGCATGTGAATATATCATGCACTTGAACTTCAACTTAGAAGTCAATACTGTTTAAAGTATTCCTTGTTTGGCAATCTAAATTTTGAGTTCAAGGAACCTTTACCTTTTTTTTTTTTTCTTGTTGTCTGTCTGTGCCACATGTCTTATGAGGTCCCTCGTTGGCATCAATCTAGAGAGTATCTTTTTTTAAAAAGTTAATTTTGTGAGCTTTATTGATATTTTTCCTGCCTGAGACCTGCTGCTTTCTATGTGATTTTCCATGCTGTCCTATTACCACTAGTAATACTAGTCATCCACGATGATAGATACCTGGAACCATACTTTAATTTCTAATGTTTTGTTGACTACGTTCATATTTTGCATCTCAATTATAGGTTGCATGATTTAACATGACTTATATTGAATTCAAATCAAACATGTTTTTATTGCAATGATATTAATTTTCTTTCATTTCCTTTGTGAAATTATGGTTTTTAATTGTTCTATAACTTAACACACTTGGATGAGTATCTGATGTATTGAACTGGCCTATTGGCAATTAAGCTTTTGGTGGCCCTCAAGGTTCGATATCCTCAAAGAATTACCATTCTCAGAGGAAATCATGAAAGTCGTCAGGTACACATGTCAATGCGTTTCTCAATTAACTCAATGTTTATCATATTTTGTTTTGATGGAAGGACTATAGATTAAGATGTGATAAACAAGCTGACTAATGAATATTTGTGGATCTTTATTTATTTTTTTGTTTCAAATATATTGCCCCTGTATAAAATAAATCCATGGTATCACATTGCAGATTACTCAAGTTTATGGATTTTATGATGAATGCTTAAGAAAGTAAGTTCTCACCTTTTTGCTTAGGTTTCACCGTCATCAATGTCCCATGTTTACTTGCTTATCTCATACTTGGCTGTGTCTAACATTTTTTTCTTAATTTTCATCATATTCAATGTTATCTTGTTGACTTGTGTGTGTAACTCACGTTCAACATGGATTGCTTATGTATTTGTTCTGTGTTTGTCATTAAAATAAAAATGTTACTAACTAAGATCTCAAGTCAATATCTCCTTACTAGTCTTGAAGAAAGTGATACTTGTGAAATCGTTAAATGTTCTAGCAAGTAATTCACACTTCTCTGGTTGTTTTTTCACTTCTTTTTCCCAATGACTATGTGGTTCTGATTAAAAGAAATTACAAGAACAACAACCCATGAGTATCAAGTATCAACTATTTGAAATCAGCTGCATGGATCTTATTGCTGCATTGAACCTATAAGGTGGTTCTGGCCTTTTGAAGTGACACATCTATTACAAAATGTCCTTGGTTCAATGTGTTGTTCTTTGTGGGTGATTAATATTACAATGAATATTTAGCTATAATACAGATATTGGCTAAGCTGCAGGTGCATATATTGTAAGGGTCTGTTTACTTGGATGGAAGATATGAGGGCAGGAAGGAAAGAGTCACGAAATTACACATGGAGCTTCATTATTTATGTATATCTTTTTGTCACTTTTCTACTCTTTCTTCTATGCTCCATTCAAGTAAACAGACCCTAAAAGTATCATCTTTTCCATCGCAATTGAATCTGTAAAGCATCTCTATTTTTTTTTTTACCATTCATAGTCATGAAGCATCTCTTTCTTCTATGCTTTCAATATTTTTTGGATAGTATTGAAAGCAAAACCATTAAAAGTAAACATCAGGCATATCAGCAAAACCATTAAAAGTCAACATCAGGCATATCAATTTCATCTTGTTCTAGTTTTGTAGCTATTTGTTCTACTTCAGTTCTTTAAGTTGTTTTCTTTCATACAGATATGGCAGTGCAAATGTATGGAAGACCTTCACTGATTTATTTGATTATTTCCCATTGACAGCCCTGGTTTGTACTTTAAACATTGCCTACTAATTCCTTGTATTCCATATTTATTCTGCATGGTAGTATTCAGTATTCACTTTGATATTGGTATTTATTGCTTCACAAAACAAGAAATATAGTTCCTTGATTTTTTTTTAATCACACCAATTATTATTAGTTTTTTTTTTATCACACCACAGTTCATTGTTGATGATGATGATGAATAGACTTGTTGATCCCATAATTATTACCTCATGAAAACAGCTACCTAAATTTATTAACAACCGCTTTTCTGTTTTTCAGGTTGAATCAGAAATATTTTGCCTGCATGGTGGGTTATCTCCGACTATTGAAACCCTGGATGGCATACGGAGCTTTGATCGTGTTCAAGAAGTTCCACATGAGGGAGCTATGTGTGATCTTTTATGGTCCGATCCTGATGACAGATGTGGTTGGGGTATTTCTCCTCGTGGTGCTGGATATACATTTGGCCAAGTATGACTTTATGTTTTGGGTTTCTTATGATTGTGATAGCTTTATCTTTACTTGGCAACTTTTGGGTAATTTCGATCTCAGGATATATCCGAGCAATTCAATCATACTAACAACCTTAATCTGATAGCCAGAGCACATCAATTAGTCATGGAAGGATACAACTGGGGACATGTACTTACCTATTTTATTTTATTTTATTTTATTTTTTTGTTCTTCTGCTCAATTTTTCAAAGATCTGATTCTTACGGTTGGTTTTATTCCAAATAGGACCAAAAGGTGGTTACGATATTCAGTGCCCCAAATTATTGCTATCGGTGTGGAAATATGGCTGCCATTCTGGAAGTTGATGACTGTAAAGGTCATACATTCATTCAGGTAAATGAATATCTATTCTATATTGGTGTGTTAAAGTTGATATTTATTCGTGATTTATATTATTATTCATCTGGATGTTGTTGAAGGCAATAACGCTAGAAATATGGTCAACACTGTCTAAAAGTTTGGGCATTTAGATAAGGAAATCAACAAATTGATGCCATGAAAATTGTGTCAGTTGTACCGTAAAATAATGTTATCCTCAATTGTCTATGCTCGACGAATGTGATTAATCGCAGAGTAATGTAGTCATTATCTATTCTTCATCCTAATCGATTTTGTAAATAGATAATCAACAACTTTCATAATAAATGCGGCTTTCTTTTGCAGTTTGAGCCAGCCCCCAGGAGAGGAGAACCTGATGTGACTCGCAGAACTCCTGATTACTTTCTCTGAGTCAGCTAATTAGGAGTTACATTCTTGATCTCTCTCCCAGCAATTACTGCTCGCTAATCTGCCTTGTGGTTGCAGGCATTTCAGATCCTATGACCAACTCAATATTTGTATTCCAAACTGCCAGAATTTGGTGGTGTTGATCGAATCTATGTAGATTCATATGTTGAAAGCAGCACGTCCCAGCCATTAAGTCGAGAGTTCCATGCAATTCCTTCCCATATCCTTCTCTCTATTTATTTTTCAGTTTTTAAATCCTGTAGAGGGTTCGATTCAACTTGCGGACTTCTTTAGCAGATTCATAGATTCATGTAACCCTTCCAGTGCTTGTCCATGAATTTCTGTACGTTTACTGCCCTAGCAATGACTTGTCTTGGTAGAATAACAAGGCTAGAACCTTGCTTCGTTCTCTCGGTATGATCGTCTTCTATATGAGCCCCCAGTGTTTGACCCAATGAATCCAAGCACATAGGAAACCACTGCAACGAGTGTCTGAAATTGATGCTTTGTGGTTGATTAGGCTGAAACAGTCTAAATTAAATGTGTTACCCAGCAAGAAGTATATATATATGTAGTAATTGTGAATCAAAATAGAGTATATATGAGAAGTGGCACCGTGAAAAAAGTGGTACCATGTAAAAAATGAAAGAAAGTTTTAATTTTTTTAGTCTGCCTACAAAATAACTTACTTATGTGACATAATAAATCTCCTTAATTAATTAATTAATATAAACAGAGTGGACGCTTGGCAGTGCAGCTAAGTAAATATAGAGAGACAAACTTTTCATGAATATGGCAAATAATACTATAAAAGTTGGTTTTGACAGGGGGTTTGTTGAACCAAGCAATGTTTCTTGCTTCAATTGAACAAAGAAAAGCAAATGAACCACACTGATGTCATGATGAAACGATTTTGTTCTTTCTTTTCACGTGCCTACCTATTTATATTATAAGAATTCAAAAACCAAAATAAATGACAGGTTAATATGTACTAAATATGGGACTTGTATATTTTTATTATTAAATATAAAATAGATATTTTTATAAATACAGCTGTATACTAAAATTCTACTTACTATATATGCATAGCTTATAATTCAGTAAATATAACTCGTACAATACTACTAATAAAATTTGTACTGCAACTTTCTCTCTTTTTTTTTAACAAAAATTAAAAGTATTATTTTATTAGTGCATATAAATATATACATACATATAATGTCAGAATTGATACCATAAATATAGTTGCAAGGGTAAAATTATCTACACTTTTATTTATTATATATTAATTGTCCTCTATACTATTATTTATTTAAATATTAATTAAATGTATTTATTATTACATTACTGAGTTGTGTATAATACTAATGATTCTTATTTATTAATTGCAGAGACGTTTGTAAACTCGCGTGACAGGTCGTGAAGTCGCGGCCTTGCCATAAGTAAAGCAACTAGAACTCGAACTCGCTGCGTTCGGCGCGAAGTAACTCACGGCCTTGGCGACCGCGAACTGCTGCGAACTGGCGAAGCAACTCGCGGCGTCCGCCGTGGAGTAACTCGGCCTCGTCCTCGTCCTCGTCGCAACTAATGAGCTTAATTTATTTGCCGTTCCGTCACATTTATTATAATAATAATATTCCGTAAAAAGGTAATTTCAGTAAACCCAATTAAATGATCTAATCCAAAATTTTCAATTAATAATCTAATTTTTGCTGTTAAAAGGTCATTCATCTTTCTGTCGTCATCCTTCTCCCCTGTCGATCTCCATGTCTTCTCCGTTCTCTGTCTCTCTTCGTGCTCAAGGTAAAATCCTTTTTCTCTGTTTACTCTGACGACACACAAGCGAGACTTGATGTATTTTCACGGTAGCCGTGAGTTTGCAGTCTCGCCGCGTCGCTGGAGTTCATGGCAGTTTGCGGCATCCCCACGAACTAGTGTTGACGTCGGACGAGGCTCCAAACCTTGCAGGTTTGCCGCGGCGGCCGTGAGTTCGTGGAGTCTCCACGAACTTGCGCCAACCTAGCCGCAGTGGTCGTGAACTATTTTTTTTAATAAATAATCAGCTGTTATTATCTGTTACTCCTAAATTCTTAATATTTTATAATTATTTTAATTAAATTGATATTTGTGATTTTTGCACAGGATGGATAGTAGTCAATCGGGTACCTCTCGGTTCAGACAATGTCCCACGCAAATAATTAAACTGATTTTTTTTATATCAATAGTCATTATACTTGGTTTAATAATTTTAATGTTGATCCTGTACATTATCGGCAAGAAATGCTACTGCAAAATTGAAGAAGATAACGAAGAAATTGAAGAAGAAAATGAAGAAGAAATAGAGATAAGGGCATTTTAGGTTGTTTAGTCCAGTAGTTATGATTTTCACTGATTAGTTATGATTTTTATAGAATTATATTTGGATATATATATATATATATATATATATATATATATATATATATATATATATATATATATATATATATATATATATATAGGTGATGTATCATTGTAATTATTTTGGATATTTTGTATTTGTCTTTCACTTATCATGCACTTTTAGATACTTATGATTGTGAGTACTTGATATTTGGATAGTTCTCCTTGTATTTTGATTTGAATTTTCGAGATTTGGACAATTATGATTATGTTTTGTATTATATTTTGGATGATTTTATGCCGTGAGCTTATTGTATGTTGTGAGAATATTGTATGGATTATGATATATGTATAAATTGTATTTGTGTTGCCATCGTTAGTGATGGTTTATATTTATATGAAAATTGTATATAGGATATGTGGAAAACAAGAGCAAGTTTTTTAATTTTTTTTTACTGTTTTTACCGACGGAATTCTAATTTCGTTGGTGATTACCGACGGAATACGTTATTCCATCAGTAAAATATCGATTAGCTAGCACAATAACGGTTGTGATATATTGCCGATGGAAATTGTCATTCTGTCGACAATCACCGACGAAACCGAGAATTCCGTCGATAAATTCCCGACGGAACCTGTCATTCCGTCTGTATAGACCTCCAATGGAATTCTCGATTTCGTCGGGAATTAATGACAGAATAACTAGTTTCGCCGAGAATCACCGACGGAATGACAAGTTCCGTTGGTGATTTAACGACTGAATTTTATTCAATCGGCAACTTCCGTTACTTGCCATCCACTCCTTGCCGATGGGAAAAGTGTTTAGTTGTTAAATTTTACCGACAGAATATATTGTTCCATCGGTAATTACTGACTAAATTTCATTTCCGTCGATAAATTACATTGTCGATCAAATTACTACCGATATCATAATTAATTCTGTCGGCATTCCGTCAGTAAACCCAAATATCGATAGAATATCGTTGGAAAATTCAATCTTTATTCACTATTATTTTTATGGTAGATGTAGGTTAATTTGTATACAAACTCAGTTCGGAAAAAGATGGAGATGAGACAGAAGTAAAGTAAAGTGTTAGAGATCACCATCACGTGACAATTTTCAGGAGTCTATATTGATACATTCACCATTACCACTATTATTGGATATCCAAAATATAATGCAGGTATTTTTTTTACATGTAAAATTAGTTATATATTACAATTTTTGCTGTTAAAAGGTCATTCATCTGTGAATGCTTTCTGTCGTCATCCTCTTATCTATGTGTCTCCTCCGCTCTCTGTCTCTCGTCGTGCTCAAGGTAAAATCCTTTTTCTCTGTTTACTCTGACAACACACAAGCAAGACTTGATGTATTTTCACGGCAGCCGTGAGTTTGCAGTCTCGCCGCGTCGCTGGAGTTCATGGCAGTTTGCGGCATCCCCACGAACTAGTGTTGACATCGGACGAGGCTCCAAACCTTGTAGGTTTGCCGCCGCGGCCGTGAGTTCGTGGAGTCCCCACGAACTTGCGCCAACCTAGCCGTAGTGGTCGTGAACTATTTTTTTTTAATAAATAATCAGCTATTATTATCTGTTACTCCTAAATTCTTAATATTTTATAATTATTTTAATTAAATTGATATTTGTGATTTTTGCACAGGATGGACAATAGTCAATCGGGTACCTCTCGGTTCAGGCAACGCCCACACAAACAATTAAACTGGTTTTTTTTATATCAATAGTCATTACACTTGGTTTAATAATTTTAATGTTGATCCTGTACATTATCGGCAAGAAATGCTACTGCAAAATTGAAGAAGATAACGAAGCAATTGAAGAAGAAAATGAAGAAGAAAATGAAGAAGAAATAGAGATGAGGGCATTTTAGGTTGTTTAGTCCAGTAGTTATGATTTTCACTGATTAGTTATGATTTTTATAGAATTATATTTGGATATATATATATATATATATAGGTGATGTATCATGGTAATTATTTTGGATATTTTGTATTTGCCTTTCACTTATCATGCACTTTTAGATACTTATGATTGTGAGTACTTGATATTTGGATAGTTCTCCTTGTATTTTGATTTGAATTTTCGAGATTTGGACAATTATGATTATGTTTTGTATTATATTTTGGATGATTTTATCTGTGAGTTTATTGTATGTTGTGAGAATGTTGTATGGATTATGATATATGTATGAATTGTATTTGTGCTGTCATCGTTAGTGATGGTTTATATTTATATGAAAATTGTATATAGGATATGTGGAAAACAAGAGCAAGTTTTTTAATTTTTTTTACTGTTTTTACCGACAGAATTCTAATTTTGTTGGTGATTACCGACGGAATACGTTATTCCGTCAGTAAAATATCGACTAGCTAGCACAATAACGGTTGTGATATATTGCCGATGGAAATTGTCATTTTGTCGGCAATCACCGACGAAACCGAGAATTCCGTCGGTAAATTCTCGACGGAACCTGTCATTCCGTCGGTATAGACCTCCAATGGAATTCTCGATTTCGTCGGGAATTAATGACAGAATAACTAGTTTCGCCGAGAATCACCGACGGAATGACAGGTTCCGTTGGTGATTTAACGACTGAATTTTATTCAATCGGCAACTTCCGTTACTTGCCATCCACTCCTTGCCGATGGGAAAAGTGTTTAGCTGTTAAATTTTACCGACAGAATATATTGTTCCATCGGTAATTACTGACTAAATTTCATTTCCGTCGATAAATTACATTGTCGATCAAATTACTACCGATATCATAATTAATTCTGTCGGTATTCCGTCAGTAAACCCAAATATCGATAGAATATCGTTGGAAAATTCAATCTTTATTCACTATTATTTTTATGGTAGATGTAGGTTAATTTGTATACAAACTCAGTTCGGAAAAAGATGGAGATGAGACAGAAGTAAAGTAAAGTGTTAGAGGCCACCATCACGTGACAATTTTCAGGAGTCTATATTGATACATTCATCATTACCACTATTATTGGATATCCAAAATATAATGCAGGTATTTTTTTTACATGTAAAATTAGTTATATATTACAATTTTTGTTGTTAAAAGGTCATTCATCTGTGAATGCTTTCTGTCGTCATCCTCTTGTCTATGTGTCTCCTCCGCTCTCTGTCTCTCGTCGTGCTCAAGGTAAAATCCTTTTTCTCTGTTTACTCCGACGACACACCAGCGAGACTTGATGCAGTTTCACGGCAGCCGTGAGTTTGCAGTCTCGCCGCGTCGCTGGAGTTCATGGCAGTTTGCGGTGTCCCCACGAACTAGTGTTGACGCTGGACGAGGCTCCAAACCTTGCAAGCTCGCCGCGGCGACCGTGAGTTCGTGGAGTCCCCTCGAACTTGCGCCAACCTAGCCGCAGTGGTCATGAACTATTTTTTTTTTTATTAAATAATCAGCCGTTATTATCTGCTACTCCTAAATTCTTAATAATTTATAATTTTTTAATTAAATTGATATTTGTGATTTTTGCACAGGATGGATAGTAGTTAATCGGGTACCACTGGGTTCATGCAACGTCCACACAAACAATTAAACTAATTTTTTTATATCAATAGTCATTAAACTTGGTTTAATAATTTTAATGTTGATCCTGTACATTATCTGCAATAAATGCTACTGCAAAATTGAATAAGATAACAAAGAAATTGAAGAAGAAAATGAAGAAGAAATAGAGATGAGGGCATTTTAGGTTGTTTAGTCTAGTGGTTATGATTTTCACTGATTAGTTATGATTTTTACAGGATTATATTTGGATATATGTGTAGGTGATGTATCATGGTAATTATTTTGGATATTTTGTATTTGCCTTTCACTTATCATGCACTTTTGGATACTTATGATTGTGAGTACTTGATATTTAGATAGTTCTGCTTATATTTTGATTTGAATTTTAAAGATTTGGGCAATTATGATTATGTTTTGTATTGTATTTTGGATGATTTTATGTTGTGAGCTTATTGTATGTTGTGAGAATGTTGTATGAATTATGATATATGTATGAATTGTATTTGTGCTGCCATCGTTAGTGATGATTTATATTTATATGAAAATTTTATATAGGATATGTGGAAAACAAGAGCAGGTTTTTAAATTTTTTTTTACTGTTTTTACAGACGGAATCCTAATTTCGTTGGTGATTACCGACAGAATACGTTATCCTGTCAGTAAAATATTGACCAGCACAATAACAGTTACGATATATTACCGACGAAACCTGTCATTTTGTCGGCAATCACCGACAGAATCGGGAATTCCGTCAGTAAATTCCCGACGGAACCTGTCATTCCGTCGGTATAGACCTCCGACGGAATTCCCGATTCCGTCGGGAATTAACGACGGAATAACTGGTTTTGTTGGGAATTGCTGACGGAATGACAGGTTCCGTTGGTGATTTAACGACTAAATTTTATTCAGTCAGCAACTTCCGTTACTTGCCATCCACTCCTGGCCGACGGGAAAAGTGTTCAGTTGTTAAATTTTACCGATAGAATATATTTTTCGATTGGTAATTACTGGCTGAATTTCATTTCCGTCGATAAATTGCATTGCCAATCAAATTACTACCGATATCATAATTAATTCCGTCTGTATTCCGTCAGTAAACCCAAATACCGATAGAATATTGACGGAAAATTTAATCTATATTCACTATTATTTTTATAGTAGATGTGAGGTTAATTTGTGTACAAACTGAGTTCGGAAAAATATGGAGATGAGCCAAAAGGAAAGTGAATTGTTAGAGGCCACCATCACGTGACAATTTTAGGAGTCCATATTGATATATTCACCATTACCACTATTATTGGATATTTAAAATATAATGCAGGTAATTTTTTTACATGTAAAATTAGTTATATATTACAATTTTTGCTGTTAAAAGGTCATTCATCTGCGAATGCTTTCTGTCGTCATCCTTCTCCGTTCCGCCTGTCTCTGTGTCTCCTCCGCTCTCTGTCTCTAGTCGTGCTCAAGGTAAAATCCTTTTTCTCTGTTTACTCCGACGACACACCAGCGAAACTTGATGCATTTTCACGGCAGCCGTGAGTTTGCAGTCTCACCGCGTCGTTGGAGTTCATGGCAGTTCGCGACATCCTCACGAACTAATGTTGACTCCGGACAAGGCTCCAAACCTTGCAGGCTCCCCGCGGTCGTGGACTCCCCATGAACTTGCGGCAACCTAGCCGTAGTGGTCATGAACTATTTTTTATTTATTTTTAATATATAATCAGCCATTATTGCTGCTCCTAAATTCTTAATATTTTATAAATTTTTAATTAAATTGATATTTGTGATTTTTGCACAGGATGGACAGTAGTCAATCGGGTACCACTCGGTTCAGGCAACCTCCACACAAACAATTAAACTGGTTTTTTTTATATCAATAGTCATTACACTTGGTTTAATAATTTTAATATTGATCTTGTACATCATCCGCAAGAAATGCTGCTGCAAAATTGAAGAAGATAACGAAGAAATTGAAGAAGAAATAGAGATGAGGCCATTTTAGATTGTTTAGTCCAGTAGTTATGATTTTCACTGATTAATTATGAATTTTATAAGATTATATTTGGATATATGTATAGGTAATGTATATAATTATTTTGGATATTTTGTATTTGCCTTTCACTTATCATGCATTTTTGGATATTTTTGATTATGAGTACTTAATATTTGGATAGTTTTGCTTGTATTTTGATTTGAATTTTGGAGATTTTGGCAATTATGATTATGTTTTGTATTGTTTTTTTGATGATTTTATGTTTTGAGTTTATTATATGTTGTGAGAATGTTGCATGGATTATGATATATGTATGAATTATGTTTGTGTTACCATCTTTTGTGATGGTTTATATTTATATAAAAATTGTATATAGGATAAGTGGAAAATAAGAGCATGTTTTTTAATTTTTTTTACTGTTTTTTATAGACAGGATCTCAATTTTGTCGATGATTACCGACAGAATACACTATTCCGTCAGTAAAATATCGACTAACATAGTAACAGTTGCGATATATTGCCGACGGAACCTGTCATTCTGTCGGCAATCATCGACAGAACCAGAAATTTCGTCGGTAAATTCCTGACGGAACCTGTCATTCCGTCGGTAACTTTCGACATAAATCCCGATTTTGTTGGGAATTACTGACGGAATAACTAGTTTCGTTGGGAATCACCGACGGAATGACAAGTTCCGTTAGTGATTTACTGACTGAAGTTTATATATTCAGTCGGTAACTTCCATTACTTGCCATCCACTCCTTGCCGACCGAAAAAGTGTTCAGTCGTTAAATTTTACTGACGGAATATATTGTTCCGTCGATAATTACTGACTGAATTTCATTTCCATCGGTAAATTGTATTACCGATTAAATTACTCCCGATATCATAATTAATTTCATCGGTATTTTATCAATAAACCTAAATATCGATAGAATATCGATGAAAAATTTAATCATTATTCACTATCATTTTTATTGTAGATATCAGGTTAATTTGTTTACAAATTGAGTTAGGAAAAAAAAAGGGAGAGGAGATCCAAGAAAGTGAACTGTTAGTTTAAATTGTTTCTCAGTGGAGAATGTGCAATGGGCAGTAGATTTCATGCAGAGTATTGACCCATTCAACTTCACCTCCTCTCTTTATGTATATATAACGTGTTTTAAAAATTAATAAAGAAATTTATTTTTGACCGTTCAGCTGGATAATACTCAACTTGGCTATAAAAGGAGGTCTTGATTAAACACTTCGACAATGAATTCTGACAATCCTTCTAGTGCTCGCTACTCTAATGACAAATTCACGAAGCCATAACGCTCCTCAGATGACCAAAAGCATGCCTCTCCAAATTCTAAAGTCGTTGGTATAATTATTCATAGTGCTTTAATCATATTATCATTGTACTTTATCTCCGTACTTGAATTTTCAAAACTATAGTGATTGTCTAATGAAAGTATTCTCAAGTGCGAGTTTTGGAATAGGAGTCATCACAAGCTCTGAACCAATTAAATCTTGATGTTTGTGATTGCTTGTTTTTTTCTTTATTTCTGTTGTGCATTTGGTATTTTGCGAAAATATGAAAACGTCACGAGTGTTATTTATCCTCTCCCTTCCTCTAACACGTCTCGATCCTAAAAAGAGTCTTAGTTGATGTTGATGGTCTGGTTAAACTCATTTTGAATGAGGGATGTAGAAGTAATAAGTTTTAGATTATTTTCTAGGATTTATCTTTCTTCTTAAATCTTAATAACTTAAGTTCTTAGTTAAGTTGTTTATACTGTCTTACCGGTTCATGGCTTGTGTTGTCTTTTGAACTTATTTTTCAACATGTGGTAATTTATTTTCTAAAAGTGTAAGTCTATGATGTAAGGATAATAATAATGCTATCGTGGTATTATTTTATTAGATTAAAACTTTATCTCTTTTCTATTAACTTCAAGGTTACAATATATATTTTCTATTGTTTTTGAAAATTATTTTAAAAAGTTTAATGCTTATTTGTAATAGGTATTTTAAAGTCCAATTTATTCATTTATATTTGATTTTTTTCAACTGTAGTATGTAAAATCCTAAGTACTTATGTTATCTGAGTTTTATGTGCTGCAATTAAGTCTTTATTCAATCATCAACATGTATTTCATTTTTTTTTTATAAAAAAAATATATGTAATAATAAGAAGATGGATAAAATATGAATAGCTAAGGATATGGAGATGAGGATAAAAATTAAATAGCCAATAAATATAAAAATAAGTATAAGAATGAATATAATAAATAAAAATAAATACAGATAATATAAAATCTAATCTAGGTTCTATCTATTGTCATCCCTATTCGGACGGAACTCTACTCTTGATTGAATTTCTTGGAAGAGTTTTTTTTTTTTTTTTTTCAGCTGTTGGATTCCATCAGAATTTGATCTCGACCGTTGGTATTACAGAATAATCATCGGCCGGGCGTGATTAGGTTTTGCTCAAATCCAACGTCCGACTAAGGGGCCCCTCCCATGGAGGGCCCACATCTTATGTCCACTTGAGAGGCTCACCGATTCACCCGACGAGTCCGCTTTACCGCCCTTGAAACTCCGTTGCGTTGCCTCCCTTGTTTTTTACCCACCCGAACATCGCTCTCAACTGCTGCGTCTGCCATGCGCCATTTTTCGCCTTCCTCTCTTCGACGCCCTGCGCTGCCGCCGAAAGTTCCGATTTCGTCTCCTCGGCTTGCCCATTTTCTCGCCGTTCTCGGTAGATTCCATCGTCGCCCAGCTCTTCTCCTTGCTGCCGATTTCTCCACCGAGGTTTGATTTCCGATAAATCCCTCTTCGGTTGCCCTGTGTCTGTCGTATTTTCTATCTCTTTCGCACCGCGAGCAATGGGTTATTTTGATCAAAATAAAGATTTGATATACACGCATTGCTTAGGTGAAGAATCAGATGCGCATTTCGATCAAGTTGTTTAAGTGAGGTGATATTTAATTTGTTTGCGTTTAGGAGTTTTTTTTTTTTTTTTTATTAAAGTTGGGAGATCATAATGTCACCAACTTTCTACTGGATGAATTCAAATAAATATTATTGTTTTTCACTTGAGGATCTGATTTCACAAAATCCTGCATCCTGGACTTAATATTTTATGTTAATAGTACAACTTTGCATCCTATAACAAACGACCGTGTATTTACTTTGGGTTTGGTTGCTAATGGTTGAAACTGTATGATTCCTTTTGTTATTTGGAGGGACTGATTAGACTAATGCTATCAGCAAGAAAACCTATCAATAAGGAGATCTTGCATGTGGGAGATTGATACATTGAACCAAAAAGGCACGAGTGGAAGAGGAAGACTTACTGCTGAAAGATTTTTATCACAAAAACCTGACTTGCATTGCGTCTGTCAACTTTAACATCTATTTTTCACTTTTCATTTCATGGGTTTTTTTTTTGTTCATTTTTCCTTTGTCAATAGCTTGTTTTCTATTTGCCTTCTATAGCCACATGTTTGTCTTGGATTTGACATAGTTCTGAGCCTGAGCACTCCTAAAATTGCCAAGAACTCGAACGAAGTGGGTTTAGTACATTACAAGTGTAAGCAATTTGCCTGAGGTGAATAGATATGCGACTTGGAGGAATGAGGTAAAATTGGGATGCAGGATATGGTTGAGTTTTTTTGGCTGAATGAGGTTAGCCTGTCTAAGATGACTGTAGGATTGAAAAGAATTTTGATATCTCCATAATAGTACGATATTATCCACTTTGGGCTTAAACCTTCATGGTTTTGCTCTTGGGCTCTACCCAAAAGATCTCGTGCCAATGGAGATATCTTTTTCTTATAAACTCATGATCTTTCCCATGTGTTTTCAATGTGAGAGTATGTTTGCAACCTTGCAACCCCAACAATCCCCCCCTCAAACAAAGGATCACAGAGTCTCCCTCAAGTATCGAGTCACTCTTGACCTGCTCAGGTCTACCCTCGAACATCGGATCACTCTTAACATGCTCAGAGTCTCCCCTTAAGCATCAGATCGTTGACCTGCTCAGGGCCTCCCTTACTTTGTTAGGTTTCACCCACATGGTTCGATCTTGGATCATGAATCTGGCTTGTGCTTCTTCTGACGATTAGTCAGGTGAAGAGCGGCCTCCTCCTGATACCAATTGTTGAGACCAAAAGAAATTTAGATATCTCCATAATAATATGATATTGCCCACTTTGGACCTAAACCCTTCCAATTATCTTTCACCATGTAGCCTCCAATTTGTCTTCCCGGGTCTTTTAGCCAAAACTAGCTAATAAAAGATCTTAGTAACCAGGTCTAGGCATATCAATTCATTCTGTTTTTCTTGTTTCTTTGAATTTGCTAAAAAAATGCACCACCTAATACTTTCTGAGAAGTCTGGAGTTGTTAATGCTGATTTGTTCAATTACTGTCATTTTTAAAAAGGAGGCATGGAGACAAATGCTGTAGATTCCAAAGTGGAGATAGACACTAGAGCTCCATTCGCATCTGTTAGAGCAGCAGTTAGTCTGTTTGGTAATGTGGCAGTTAAAGGTGACAAATCTCCTGGGAGAAAGCCAAAGGCTGCAACAATCGAGGTATGGTCTATCTGCTATGTACTAGAAATTATAATGAATGTTTCAGTGTGTATAAATTCTTGTCCTGGTGCATATGTATCTAGTTCAGTTAATATGCCCTTCACCAAAGAATTGGATGCAAGCTAATTTCATATAATTAGTCAACTTAGGATGAATGGAAGCCAAAAATTTGATTAGACCTCACGAAGTGTTTTGACTTGTCATGGACCCTTCATTTGTAACAATAAATTAGTTAAAGGAAAAAGAGTTATACATCTAAATCGAGAGCACTTGCAAGAATCTAGTGACTACCCAAACATCCTGCTGAACTGCCTTCATTACTCATCCTTATTCTTTTCCGAAATCATTTCAGTTGCTTAAGTTAATATTGTCTTTTAACTCTTGCCTTTTCACAACTGTCAGTTATATTCAACAATAGCTTATGCTTTTAACCATAATCCAATAAGATTTTTGTGAAATCATATAATCTTATTCTCTTGTGTTTTGACTATCTAAGAGACCAGTACTACCACATTTTTTAAAATCAGAATCTTAATATCATGGTATGACAAAAGCACCTTTGGTTTTTGTGCTGTATACTTCTTTTTTTTTTATTTCTCTAAATTTTTCTTGTTTTTAACTACAAGGATTTAATTCTTGGATTTTCTCTGAAATTCTTGCTAATTCTGATTTTTCGTCTTCTTTTTTCATACAAGATCAGGCTATTACTACTTTGGGTAATGCTAAGACCCCTATATTGTCAGATAATGCTCTAGCTAAGGATACCCAACTTCATTTGGCTAAAAAAGAGCTGAACAAGTATAAGGAACAACTTGATGTTGCTACAAAAAGTAGGATTCAAGCACTTGCTGAGTTGGAGAGGGTTAAAAAAATTGTTGAAGAACTCACCGAGAAACTCAATGCGGCAAATGAGGGAAAGGAGCAAGTTCTAGAAGCAACTGAAGCTGCCAAAAATCAAATCAAGACACTTGATGCGGGTTCTGTCGAGATTGCTGACCAGGATGGAAGCTGGGAACAGAAGTTCGATAGTTCAAAGGAAGAACTTGCAGTTGTCCTCATGGAGCTTGATTCTGCAGAGGAAGAACTTATAAAGATCAAAAGGGACTCTGAGACATTGGTGGAAGCAAAGCTCTCTGCCATTCAGCAAGAGGCTGAAGCGAAACAGATTTTTGATGCTGGCGTTCAGAAGGTGACTGAGCTCTCCAAGGAGCTTGCTTTAATTCAGGAATCACTTACCTATACTAGCCTTGCCACTGAGAAAGTCCAGCAGGAAGAATCAAAAATTGTCTCAGAGCAAGTTGCTATTAAACAGTCTTACAAACGATTGCTCGACGAAACTGGACAAAAATTGACGACTTTAAAGAAAGAGTTTGATCCTGAAGTTTATATGAACCTGAAGGCCAAGCTAGAAGAGACAACTTCTGAGATTAAATCAGTGCAGAAGGAAATTGAATTTGTTTCATCTGTAGATTTAAAGTATGCTACATCAGTGGCTTTGGAGGTGGAAGGTGCAAAGGAAATTTTACAAGCACTCGCCCAAGAAGAAAGTTCACTTGTGAGGTTGTTGCATTCTCTCAAGCTGGAGTTAGAAGCTGCAAAGAGTGAGCACATAGAGCTTGAGGATAAATATGAAAAATCTAAATCTCTTGTCAGCAATCTTCAGCATGAACTTCAGAAATGCAAAGCCGAGCTCGACGTTGTCACTTCTTTAGAGTCGCAAGCAACTTCAACATCTGATGAGCTAACATCTGCCCTTCAACAATTGTCATTCGACTCTCAGAAAATTTTGCAGGAAGCAGAAGAATTCAGGAAACATTCTAAACAGTTTAGGGCCGAAGCTGAAGCAGCCCGAATAGCATTATGCGAAGCAGAAAAGCAACTGCAGGTTGTTTCGAAGGATGCCAAAGAGGCAAAATTGGCAGAAGCAAGAGCTCTAGGTCTTACCAAAGATCTATCTGAGCATCCAAATGTTTCTCAGGCATCATCTACTCTTCAGTCCGGGTCTACAATAACAATCTCGAAAGAAGACTACCAGTCTTTAAGACGCAAGGTGGAGTCGTCCGATGAGTTCAGAGACATGAAGGCTGATGCTGCAATAGCACAGCTGCAAGTTGTCAAGGCCAATGAGGATGAGGCAATTAAGAAACTTGAAGTAGTTCAGAGGGAGATTGAGGAATTGGAGACGGCAACACAGGAGATATTGGACAAGGCAGAAATAGCTGAAGCTGCACAGAAAGCTGTCCAAGGAGAGCTGAGGAAGCAGCAGGAAACCGAACAGAAGAAGGCATCAGAGAATGTATCAAAGATACCGGTCGAGACACACGAGTCTATAGAAGAAGCATACGTTACAGTACCCTCTGTTCAGAATGCAAAGCCAGGGGAGAGGACTGAAGAGAATCGGAAGTTCATGAAATCGGTGATCTCCAAGAAGGTGCTTATGCCTAATCTCACCGGTTTTTTCCATCGCAAGAAGAGTCAGAGTGATGTTGGCTCACCATCTTATCTCCCCGGCGAGAAGCCTTTATAAACCACGGTCTATGTGTGATCTGATAGTTTTCCGGCCCGGAGAACAGTGCAGAGTTATGCTTCTTGTATAGCTTTGAAGGTTTTCTTTAACAGGAATTCCGAATTCTGTCAGTTGCTTAGCAGTTGCAGTTGTCAGGGAATCGATGCAAACATTGATTCGTTGAAAATGTGAATGGAATAAAGAGGTAGAGAAGATAAGATTCTATTATGAATGAATTTTTAGTCTCACATCAGGAGTCTCTTGACTTTATTGTTAGTTTAGATTATGACACATGCATTGATGTTGTGAGCATATGCATGGAGATAGGTTCTTTTTTACGTGTGGATAAAGCTGCAAATCTAGAGTCTGGATTTGCATTGAATCAAGTTGGCTCGTGTGTGAGCATGACTTACACGCGTCGAATGTCGGACCGATTGAAACAAAATTTGTCCAAATGAATGAACCTATATTTTGCCACCTAAATCGCCTGTTGCTACATGTTCAAGAGTATAACAGAAATATTAAATACATTAATAACGATTCTATAACGTTTCGACAATAATAATTGATATTAAATCAATTAATAATGATTCTGTAACGTCTCGACAATAATGGTTGATATTAAATTCATTAATAGTGATTCTGTAATGTCTCGGTAATAATGACCGACTTTTTGTATGAAAGGTAAATTATATTTCATTAAGAAAATAGTATAAACAAACACGTGTCCAAAGATAACCCATCATTTCTGATGAAGTATCAGACTAGGTGGCTATCCACGGTATGAACTTAAAGGAAGCCCACATACATGTAGGTGTACTCTCACTGCAGCGAAAAAAGGATCTCTCCAGAGATCCTTGCGAATATCGTATACTACATTCTTGCTACTGTATCACATAGAATCGTTATCTTTGTTGTGTGCCTAAAGCAATCCCGATAACAACTTGTCTTTGGATGTAGATCTAAACACGATCAAGTGTTCACACATCTACGGTATCCATACGAACACGCTCTTCCGTTAGTCTCACGAACTCACAATTCAAAGAGAAACCACCTTTGCGGTGCTAGCCACTCTAGGAGGTTTGGCCAAGAGAGGATCAAGAGGGAGAAGAAGAATCAAAATCCATCTCATGAAAAGAATTCTAAAAGCCTTTTGTACTCATCCAAGGAATACCAAAGGTTTGTGTCTCTTAGTCTTCTTTTGATTAATGATGAATTAATTTCTATTAATATTCATTAATCTTAATTGATTGTATTTAGTAAATTGGATTAACCTTTAACCCAATAAGTCAATCCATATCAATTAACCTAATAAGTCTAGTCATCTTATAATTGGCTCTTAGGACTAATATTAACAATCTCCCACTAACACTAGTGTCAATCACTATAAAGATGATACCAACACCTTGGATTAACCCATTATTCTTAAGGGTCATAATCATTTAGTCAAACTAAATTAAACTCATCTCCAAAACAACATGTTCTTTGTATATGACCCAATAGACTCTCGTAACATTGGCAATGTATCTAAACCACTTTAGATACATAAGCAATGAGTGACATCTAGCAATACATCATTGCTACCCAAGTGACGAGAATGTCAATATCCAACCTAACTTGTCTGTGCCTATTATCTTGTATAACAAAGTGCTCCTCGGGGAGATCCTTTACCTCATCTAATTTCTCATTAACTCCAAGGCTAGAGGGCAATTGTCTGTGATAGTCTTGCCTTTGATAAAAGCTGTCTGGGTTGGGTGGAAGATATGCTCTACAATATCTGCTAGCCTATAGGATAGTAGCTTTGAAATTATCTTGTAGAAGACAGTGCAACATGAAATTGACCTAAAATTTGCAACCCAACTAGCTTGTGGCACTTTAGGCACCAAGGAAATGAGAGAATGATTCCACTGCTTGAGTAGTTTCCCACGCCAAAAAAATTCATTGGCTGCTACCACCAAATCCCAAATCCATTTTAATAGTATCCCATGAGTGTTTGAAGAATTTGGCTCCATATGCATCCGATTCAGGTGCTTTTTAGTCACCGATGCTGAAAAGAGCAATCTGGTTGAAAGGGGTTTCTTTGAATGCTTGTGCCAAGTAATCCCTGGAATACGTCCATAAACTCATCCACAATCTCATTCAGACTAGTGGTGCTACCACCATCCCTCCTCTCAAGTACTACTATCTCTCTTCTTCAATTTATTCTTTTTACTAGTGCATGGAAGTAAGTGGTATTTCGGTCAAACTCTTTAACGTATTTGCACTTTGTCTTCTGTGTTAGGACCAAAAGTAGCTAGAGGGGGGGGTGAATAGCTCGTCGCGTTCGCTCGGTGCGCTTCGTTGCTTGGCGTTGCTTGTTTCTTCTTGGATGTGCAGCGGAAAATACAAAGAAACAGCACACAACGCTAACACGGTTGGTTTACTTGGTATCCACCTCACAAGAGGTGACTAGTCCAAGGATCCACACCACACACGCACCCTCCACTATGAAAACACTCCTTTATGGTAACTACCAAAGGCGGAGAAGCCCTACAACACTCTCAATACAAGAAGAAGAAAGGGAAATACAAGTTAAGCAAAAGCTTACAAGATGTGCAGTAAAAACCCTAACCCTAACTTCTTCCTCTTGCAATGGATCCGCCTCTTGACTTGGAAAGCCTCCAAGATCCTTCAAGAACTGGCGATCACGTGCTTGTAGAGAGCTGTGGAGAAGCTGGCGAAGAGCTGAAGTGAATCGGAGAAGTAATTTCCGAAGGAATCGAGCGCCTGCGGCCTTTATCGACGCCAACGGTCGGATCCCGATCGATTCAAATGTTCTGAATCGATCGGGGAGGCTTTGGATCGATCCACGGATCGATCCAGAGCGCCTCTGTGCTCTGGAAATAGCGTCTGGATCGATCCACGGATCGATCCAGCGCTTGTCGCGCGAAGCAGCATCGTCCCGATCGATCGGCTGATCGATCGGGACCTCTGGATCGATCCACTGATCGATCCAGAAGCTTTCTGTTCGCTGGGAAGAATCTGGATCGATCCACTGATCGATCCAGAGCCTGGATCGATCCACGGATCGATCCAGCACTTGGTTTTTGCCCAAAACCAAGTCCCAAACCTCCCTAACCAACATCCGGTCAACCTTGACCTGTTGGTACATCATGCCTAGCATCTGGTCACTCCCTTGACCTGCCAGGGCTCCCCACCAAGTGTCCGGTCAATCCCTTTGACTCACTTGGACTTTTACTCATCGTGCCAAGTATCCGGTCACTCCATTGACCTACTTGGACTTCCACCAGATGTCTGGTCAACCTTGACCCATCTGGACTTCCTTCCTTGCCAAGTATCCAGTCAATCCTTTGACCTACTTGGACTTCCCAACACCAGATGTCCGATCATCCTTGATCCATCTGGATTTCCCTTGCCTGGCTTCACTCACCAGGACTTTCACCTAGCTTCACTCACTAGGGTTTCCATCTGCCTAGCTTCACTCACTAGGACTTTCACCTGGCTTCACTCACCAGGATTTCCTTCTGCCTAGCTTCACTCACTAGGACTTTCACCTGGCTTCACTCACCAGGATTTCCTTCTGCCTAGCTTCACTCACTAGGACTTTCCTTCTGCCTAACATTCCAGTTAGGACTTCCCTTCTGCCTAACATTCCAGTTAGGACTTCCCAGTGAAGTATCCGGTCAACCTTGACCTACTTGACTCTTCTTCAATCAAGATCTTATTGTCAAACATCTAAACCCTAACCAAGACTCAGCTTGGTTAACCAGGTCACCCTTGACCCTAACCAAGTGGTATCAGAGCAAGGCTGCTCTTCACCGGAATCATCGCCGGAAGGGTCAAGCATATCAAGAAAAGCTAGAGGGTGAAGAAGTTGGAGCAAATTCTTCAAGTTCAAGACTTCATCAAGCTCAACTTCAAGATGCAATTCCAAGATGGACTTGGATTTGACACAAGGGTGGCTCCACCTTACACTTCCACAAGTTTTGATTCTTGGAGATCAAGAATCGAAAACTTTCTTATGATGGAGATAGAGCAATGGTTTGCTCTAATGGAAGGCTTCAAAGCTCCAACGAACTCCAAGGGCAAGCTTCTAAAGAAAAGCAGATGGAGCTCGGAGCAAATTCAAAGGGGCGAGGCAAATGACAAAGTGACCAAGCTTTTGGTCAACTTATTGCCTAGCCACATCTTGGCTCAAGTTGGAGAATTCGAAGATGCCAAGGAGCTTTGGAGCAAATTGGCCAAGCTTCATGAAGAGATCCCCTCCACTGTACGAGATCAAGAAAAATCCAGAGAGGGTGACTCTTTGGAGCAAGACCAAGAGGAGGATTCCGAGGTTGAGAGATGCTCAACCTCCGAAGAAGAGGAAATCCAAGAAGCTTCATCCTCAAGGGAATGCAACGAAGGGAACAAGGAGGGAGCATACTCCTTGTTTCATATTCAAGATGATGAAGCCTCCACCTCTAGGATTGAGGGGGAGCAATCCTTGGTGACACCGGATCAAGAAGAAGGAGAAGCTTCTACATCCGGGTCAAGAGAAGAAGAGGAGGAAGAAGCTTCTACCTCCACAAGTCAAGAAAAATCAAATGGAGGAGAATCAAGGTCCGATCAAGAGGAAGCTTCTACCTCCGGATCCAAAGAAAAAGATGCCACCCCTACAAGCAAAGGTATAAATATTTCAATTAATAATAAAAATCATATTATATGCTTTGAATGTAGGGAACATGGGCACTACAAGAGCAAGTGCCCTAAATTAGTCAAGAAGAAGGGCCAAGTGGCACAAAAGGGCAAGGTGAAGCCCAAGGAGACCATCCCAAACACAAAGAAGAGCAAGGAGCATATTATATGCTTCTCTTGCAATCAAAAGGGGCATTATCGTAGTCAATGCCCCAAGGGGAAAAAGAAGGTCAAGGCTCAAGGAGGCACTAGTCAAGGGGGAGCCTCCAAGGTAAAGAAGAAGGTAACATTTATTGAGCCTACTCCTTTACATTATGGTAAAAAGCATGATAGGTCTAACTTTTATCCTTTTAATGCAATTTACCATAAGAATAGAAAGCATGAGGGCTTTAAGGAGAAGAATGTGGCCCTACATGCTAAGACTATCACTCCTAGGGTTAGGAATGTAGATAAAAGTCTAGGCAATAACTCTAAGGATTTTAGATACAAGCCTAGAAACCAAAATGCTCATGGACTTAATGAAAAACCAAATTCTAAGGATTTAATGATAGAAAATCAAGTCTTGAGATCAAGACTTGATAAAATGGAAAAGACCCTAAAAAGGATGGAAAATATCCTAAAAGGGCAAAATGAGCAAAACCTAGGGCTAGGAAAGTCAAAGTCATCAAATAGCCATAGAGGTTTGGGATACAAACCAAAGGCTAAGAAGGATGTGCCTAGTTATCATAGGGTTCCATATAGTTATGGAACAAACCCTAGGTTTAGTGGTCAAGTCAAGAATATTAGGGAAGTCATCCCTAAGAGTATTTTTGCAACCAAAGTGACTAAGACTTCTAAGAAGTCTAAGAAAGTCACTAACAAGGTCACAAGGGAGGCTATCCCTAGGGTTGACCTAGAAAATGTGACCAAGGCTTCAAAGAAGCCCAACAAGGTCACTAGGAAGGTATCTAGGGAAGTTATCCCTAGTGAGTACCTAGAGCATCCAAGGAGTACCAATAGGTGTTGGGTTCCTAGGAGCATCTTCTCTACCCCATAAATGGGTTAGAGAGTGTCAACTCCAATTAGAAGGGCAGTTAACCCAACTTTGAGGAAATTGACACTCAAGGAGCATTTTCAAGGTTTTTGTTAACCTTTGAAAATGAAATGGAACTATTATTTACTCCTTGAAAGAGTAAAATGTGCCTAGTGGTGAAAATTTGATTTTAATCTTAAAAGGCACATATTGGGAAATTCATAAGAGCTACCAAGTTGGGATTTTGGTATGTTCTTAGGAAATTTAAGGCAATCCGGGCCTTAACTTTAAAGTGCTACTCTTGTGGAAAAATGAACTATGCCAACATTTGAGGAATATGCTTAATTTCAATTGGCATAAATTAATCAAGGGAATTAGAAATGCTAATTTAGGTTTTGGCGTTTTCTTGAAGCACTTTAGGGCAATCTAGGTTTAAGTTGTAAGTTTAGCTAAGGTTTTAAGGATACTTAGATAGTTAATCTAGGTATATTTTATTTATGCTAAATCTTGCCATGATTGTTTGCCCATCATATGCCATGACATCATGTCTACTTTTGCATTCATGACTTATTATGAAAAATACAAAAATACCATGTCATGACATTCATACATCATGTAGTTATAGGATATTTTCTTTTGAAAATTATTTCCTTTTGATGTATGCCATAACATTATCATGCATTAAGTTTAATTTCTTATAATTAAGGATAAATGGCATTTAACAACACTTATTAACATGTGACATCCTAGGTGGATGTCTAATATCTTTGAAATGCCTAGATAGATATGCATGATCCCTAGAATAGGGCAAAACCAAAATCTTACATCTCACAAGGACTATAAGATGACTTGTATGTGTTTTAGTGCACATTAGATACAAGTGAGATGTTAGGAAGATGAACAAAACTCAAAATGTTGATTTAGTGCATTCTTTTGAGTTTTAGGTTCATCAAAACACATAGTTATGTGTTTTCCCATCATTGGGAAAGCTAATGTACAAGTCATGAGCATTATGCCCAAGGAACATGATGGGATATTGGTTTTGAAAATGTTTTTAAAATGTTTTTGGAAAACCTTGGTGAAGGCTATCTTTTGATAGTAATCACCATTGAATAGTTAGACACAAACTTGAAGAAAACACTAAAGTTTTGCAAGTTTTCAAGTTTGTGTCAATCTTTGAAAATATGATGTATTTTCATAGAAAACTATTTTCCTTGATAATATATGCCTAAACAATGTCTACACGAAATTTGATAATTTTTGGATTTTTGGAGAATTTTCTAGGGGTTTCTGAAGTTGACTGAGATGGAATGGCAGTAACTATCAGAGCTCTGGGCGGTCCTTGGATCGTTTGGATTGGCTGAATCGTTTCATGGAACGATTCAGAAATCTTGGAGCTCGCTGGATCGATCAGCCGATCGATCCAGGTAGTCTGAATCGATCAGTGGATCGATTCAGAAAGGTTCAATCGATTGGAACCCAACTCCAATCGATCCAAGTTGCTGATTTTGGCTGGGAAAGCCTGATTTCAGCACTTTGAACCTATTTTAGTCTAGGTAACCATTCCAAACCCTTAAAATACATTTGTATACATAAAAAGGGTGTTTTCGTGTTGAAAACAAGGATGGAATGGTAAAGGAAGGCTAAGTTGAAGTTTAGGTTGAGGTTTGTTTCAAATTTTGAACATTTGAACCTCAAAACTTCTAAATCTGGGTTTCCTAAAGGTTTAGGGATTCCAAGTCATTGTTGGTGCAATGACAGAAGTTACCACCATGTCTTTAGGGGGAGGGACTCTTTAAAGACATGAAAATTATTTTTCATGAACCTTGGAAGGTGGTTAACCTTCTGTTGTGAACTTGCTCAAGGTTGAGCATTTAAACTTGAAATTGGGGTAAATGGGGAGTGGATATCCTCATCATTTCAAGTGGCAACTCAAGTGGTTGAAAATGCTCAAGGTTGGGTATTTGTCAACATTGAGTGAGAAGTTAAGGATAATGAAGGGTATGGGACCTTCAATATTGAGTTGATCACATGAGTGAAATTGTGATCACGATGAGCAACTCTTCAGGGGGAGAGTCTTCAACAAATGGAGTTGTTGAAGTGTGCCCAAAATTGGAGCATAGGTTGATGTGTGTCCAAAGACGGGTTGATGTTTTTAAGTGTGTTGATGTGTGCCAATAGGGGGAGAATGAAAGGAAGAAAGTTAGGTTTTCATTACCTAGAGGGAGTTTGCCCTCTTAGGGGGAGAATGAAAAGCTTAATTTATGGGTTCATTACCTAGTGGCATGAAGAAGGAGGCGAGGCTATAGGATTAGCCTAACTTACATGTGGGATTGTAAGTGTTATTGTGGTATTGTCAAACATCAAAAAGGGGGAGATTGTTGGTGCAATATCCCTCAGGTCAAGGGTGACCTGGTTAACCAAGCTGAGTCTTGGTTAACCAGGTCACCCTTGACCTGAGGGATATTGCACCAACATTCTGGGCACAAAATAGGTAGTTTGCTCGGTTTAGTTGATCGTCTTGCTTCTGGAATAGCTTCAAAAGTGTCTGAGATGTACTCTAACGGTTGTAAACAATGTAGCCCCTCCTGTACACGACTTGCTCTTTCCTTGATATGTTGAAAATGTAATCTATTAAATTGCTTAAATTCTGCCTTCAGACTATCCAATTTTTGTTTGAATCTGTACTGTGTCATGCCTCTATGTGTTCTTGAATCCAAGCTTGCCTATTTACTATCCACCATGGTGCTATAATCCTTATGAGTGGTTCATATGTTGTAGAACTTGAACAGTTTGTTAATGTGCTATGTTTCTCCCATGATGGTCACTAGGCATGGTGTATGATCAAATTTGTGCTTAGGTGTGAGAAATTCTGTCATTCCCCTCATGTCTTGTTCTAGTCATGTTTGGTTGACCATAAATCTATCAAATTTGCAAAAACCCTAATATTTGACCATGTGTAGGGGCACCAAATTTATGGAAGGTTTTCTAATCCATTTTATATAACACAATCCCAGAAGTCCGCAATTTGGCAAGATGTAATTGGCATGCCACCTTGCTTATCCTCAACCAAAAGGGGAGAATTGAAATATTCAAGTAAGATCCATCGTGCTTCAAGTTCTGCACCAACAGCATTCAGACCCTCCCATAATCTCCTCCTACTACCTATGGTAATCAGGCCATATACAAATGTAATGACATAGTATTTTTGTGTCATTTTGTAAGTGAGAATGTCATGTATGTACTATTCATCAAAACTAGTATATCAAAGCTAATTTTCTGAGGATCCCAAATAACTATCATTCCGCTTCTAGATAATCCAGCCCCTATATGGTGTTTCCTTTCCAATTGTTTGAATCTTCTGCATCTCAATTCCTGAAAAGCATGTTCCATTAGTTTAGTCTCCATGATACCCATCACTACCAACTTGTGTTTTAGAAAGAATTCCTACATTTCCTTCTGTTTGGGGGCTTAGTTGAAGCCCCTCGCATTCCAAGAAGCTATCTTCATGTGAACGTAGACGGCCGAAACTGCCTAGCCACTTGATTCCTAGTTTGAACCTCATCATCCATACCATCCTCAATGCTTAACAGGGAGAGGCTAGATGTATCCCCTACTCTTCCTTGCTATTTGCTTGGCAGGAATCTATTCTTTCTCTGCCCAAGAACTCCTTTTTTCCTTGAGCTCACTAAAGGGTGGTGCTTGCTAGTATTCTGGTGTTTTTTGGCCTGTGGTATGTCCATATGAGATCCCTGCTTGACTTTAGACTCCATCTTAGTGTCTTCTGCTTTCTGGTTATGCAAACTTTGGTGATAATTTGAGGTTGGGAATGCTGAAACAAATTCAAGTGCATGCCCTAGTATTACACTGATGTGTGCTTAGTTTGCAGGAAGTTGTCTTCTGGCGGCTCTAGCTCTAGTTTGCATTGTCCATTGCTGCTTAGACTCATGTTTTGTGCTAGTATAATTGGGAGCATTTAGAACTATTCCTGGTAGATCCTGTCATCAATGATGGGTAGTCCGTGATCCTTTCTAGATCAGCTTGCATTAGGCTGTCATCTTGCTCACCCCTATCCCTAGAATTAGTGTCTCCTCCATGGTGATCAATCCCTGATTGTTCTTCTACTGTGTCACTAGATTCAATTACAAAGTCAGCATGCTCACTGTCACCCACCGTTTTCCCAGCCCCTTCCTCTAGCCTTTCTGGTCTCTGCTCTATGTTTCCTGCTATATGATGCTTGTATTCTACTTGATATCGGATCGTACTATTTGATTTTTGTTTGACTATGCTTGCAATCCCCATGGTTGCATTTTCTATGCCATCTGATAATGCCATTTTTGTGTGACTATTTTTTACAATAGAGATTTGATTGCTCTCCATTCGTGGTAGCAAGGTGGGAGTTTCACTACCACGTATGGTTTTAGTTATGCCCTCTCCACCAATATTATTTTCCTTGTGGTGGCCTTCGTTCCTTGGTCACAACTAAGTGTGTTGGTATATCCCCAGGGGCAGGTGCCCCTTACTGTAGTACACTAGTTTCTTCTCATGGGGTGGCCTTGAAGTCAAATCCACTTGCTTTCTTGGGCTCTGTGCATTGCTATCAATTCTTGTTGCCTGAATGTTGATCCTTCCCTCTAATTTTCCCACACTTGATTGTTGCAATTCTCTTAAAGCTTGAGCACCAATTTGAGGAGTGAAGGACTGCATGTTGACAGAATTTACAGCAAGTCTTGTATCATGTCATAGTGTAGAGAGATAGTTTGCCTCAGATTGTGTTTTTCCTGTTGGTGAGCTTGGAATGCACAAGTTTAGTTCCTATTTTTTGCATTTTAAAACCTACTCTTTGTTGTACCCGTTGCAGTGAGGAATAGAAAGGCTTTTCTAGGGGTAAGTATTTTGCTCCCATAGGTGCTTTCTTGTTGATCATTCCTAGCAACTCTCGGTTTGTAATCATTTGGTGCCCTTCCTGGAACCCTGGTTGAGAAATTAGTGGCCCCCCTTAAAAAAAAAGATAGATCCGCTACCTTAACGACCCCCTAGCGCCGGCCACATGGATATGGAGGGAGGTACATGTATGTACACAGGCCATATGCACATAGTGGGGTAAACCCCAGGTCGTCAGTTCCTGAGAATCGACCCCTGACCATTACACTAGAGATGTCATGCGTCCACCGTCTGTGCTACACCCTGGGGGCAAGTGTTGCCCTTCAAGTGACTTAGCCGGATGATACTTAGTGTGAACCTGCTAATACTGTGTTGTGCCATTCCTAGATATCACAAGCCCTTTGCCTTTAGTGATAGCCAACTGCTTATCTGTCACTGTCACTGGGATATGTTTTAGTCCAGAGGTTGCTTGTTGATGTTTCTGTGATAATTTGGTTTGTTGTGGGGTGGACCCGCAGGTGGTGGCTCGGGATGCATTCTCTCCAGCTTTGGCAGTGGGATAAGGGTTGACTGCAATCAGTGTTTGTGTCTAATGCTTCTATTGCTGGAATCTGTTCACACCCTCAGATTGTAGATGGAATGGACCTAAGCCAGATGATCCTTGAGTTCCACTATTGCCAAGTAATCCTTTACTATTATGTGTCCTTTTGCTGGTGATTACTTAGCAATTTAGCTAGTGGGGTCGGTTTCAGGTGCAACTTGGTTGTTGGTGATTCATTGGGAAGGATTGTTAATAGCATTAGTGATTGCTCTGTACTATAGTTTAGCTTTGGCCACCCTCTATACATTTAGATCTCTCTGCCACTACTTTTGTAAATTGTATTTCCAGTGCCACTGTTGAATGACAACCAATTCTAAATTTGTAGATCGCAAGCCAGACTATATCGAGGCCTGTCACATTAGGTCAATTGAGCTCTATTGGTTACCCTAGCAGCACAATTTATTTTCTTTATTTGGCTTTCAATCCTTCGAGAGTATCTCCCAACTTAAACTTGTTCAGTTACAGTAACTGGCTATCCATCAATTTCAGTGATCAGCGGTTGCCTTAGAGTTAGCTATTTCCCCCCTTTGTGGGTATCAATTCCAGTAACCAATGGTTGCATTGGTTGTTGCTACCTTTGGTGAGTAATTTCCCGTTCCTCTATACAGTTATTAGTCCTTACTTCCTCTATGCATTTCTCATTCTTTGTTGCGTGTTTTTCCCCTACTAAAATTTTCTTTTTCTTTTCTAGTGGCTATGCTTCAGTTACAGAGTGCATAATATTATTTGCAGTGCCATTACCTATTGGTATTCATGATGTTGGGCAATCCTTTTGGTGGTTCCCTAACTAATTACAATTAATGCAACATTGAATGGTCGACATTAAACCCAACATTGGATGGTCATTACAGACTATTCATTGTAGTTAAGTTATGGCAATTCAATGCAGCTAGGGGTGAGCCCTCTTATATAAGGAGGTTAGACCTTGAGTAAAGAAAGAAGCAAAAGTGATAATAAAAGAATTCCTCCATCTTTGTTCCCCGATTTTTTTCCTCTTAGTCATGCACCCGCTCTGTCGAACTACTCGTGATAGCACTTGGGTGTATTTTCAATTCATCACAAGCAATCAATGTTTAGTTGTGTGAGTAGTTCTGCATTGTATCTTGGAAAATAGACGACCTGAGAGAAACTCAAAGAATAGCCGGAGGTGGGGCGAATATGTTTTAAGGAAACTACTTGAAAGCATCTCTCGATCGGCAACTTTATCTCCTAACTCGGAAACTCGGCTTCCCGACTCCTCTTGACGTATCCCAACTTGGTGACTCGGTTTACCCACTCCACACGACATCTCTTGACTCGACGTCCACTCGGGAGTTTACACTCAACAGTCTACACTCAGGAGTCTCCACTCTACACTCGGATTAGGTAGTAAGCAACCATCTTCTAGACAACCTAGCAGCTCAGCCTAACTTTCAAGGTCAATAGCCTGAGATTATCTGCTCAAGTCATCTCGATAGATAAGTTGGAATTGATTTTGTGTAATTTCAATTTAGCTAAACTTTCTATCTTCGACAATAGATTGTCCAACAATCTTGAAACAGACTCTATTCTGTTGAGATGACCACGAAAATGATTGAGATGCAGCAGGCTCAACGTGTGAAGGCCCCCTCTGCCCTGATTATAAATGTTCCAATCAATCACGGGAAAAGGCCAGAGAAGTTCACTAGGTTGAACTTCAAGAGGTGACAACAAAAAATACTCTTCTACTTGATCACACTCAATCTAGCTCAGTACTTGAATGAGAACACATCCAAGCTTGCTGAGGATGCTGATGTTCAGACCATCAGTGTAGTAGAAGCATTGACTTATTCTAAATGATTATGCTGAAACTACATACTCAATAATCTTACCGACTTGCTATACATTGTGTATAGCATGAAAAGAATGATTAAGGAGCTGTGGAAGTTCTTGGACAAGAAGGGCAAGACAGAGGATGCAAGGGTGAAGAAATTCATTATGGGTTAATTCCTGGACTATAAGATGGTTGACTCCAAGACAGTGATTAGCCAAGTCCACGAGCTTCAGGTAATTTTGCATAAGATTCCCTCAGAAGATATGGTACTGAGTGAAATCTTCTAGGTGGCAGCAATCATTGAGAAGTTGCCTACTAGCTAGAAGAACTTTAAGAACTACTTAAAGCACAAACCGAAAAAGAAGTAGGAGGCCAATCTGAATGAGCGACCAAAAATGGACGATCTCTATGTTGTGGTATCCAAACTGAACCTAGTGGGTTCAAATCCGTGATAATGGTGGATCGATATCAGTGCTACTAGACATATTTGCTACAACAAGGAGCTGCTTACAACTTTGAAGAAATCAAAGATGGAGAGAAAATGTTCATGGGGAACTCAACAACCTCAGACATCATGGGTCATGGAAAAGTGATACTGAAGTTGACCTCTAGCAAGGAGTTAACTCTCAAAAATATATTGTATATTCTGGAGATTTGGAAAATCTAGTGTTTAGATCATTGTTAAGCAAATATGGCTTCTATATTATTTTTGAATCAGGCAGATTTATTCTATCCAAAAATAGAATATTTTTAGAAAAGGGTTATGTAACCGATGGGTTGTTTAATCTCAATATAATGGCGATTATGCCTAATGTTAATAAAACTACGGATTATTTTGTTTATATGCTTGAGTCTTCATGTTTATAGTATGGTAAACTAAGACATGTTAACTACGATGTATTGTATAGATTAATTAACATGCAAAACATACCAACATTCTACGTTGACCCGAAACACATGTATGAAATCTGTGTTGAAGCAAAAATGACAAGGTCATCCTTTTAAGGTTTTGATAATGATTTGGAAGCGGATCATCCAGCACTCTCTGGGAGAATGGAGTGACGATCCGTTTCGAAGAACTGTCGCTAGCCACTATCTTCCCTTTGCACTTATCATGTACCGACGATTCCCAGAAGATTCCTGGGGAAATTCCTTTCGACCTCCTTGTTCCAAAGGGGTATAGAAGAATGTTTTAGGGCGTTAAGATGGGGAGAGAGGAGTAGGGAATAGATGAACCAGATTAGTTTCCTCCATCCCCCTTTCCCTTGGATGAGCAGTCGTTGATATAACAGGATTTGGAGCTCTAAGCACCGTACCTCCAGTGTTGGTTTGATGTTGTTGAAAATGCTTTTGTGCTTTGGCCTGGATGAGCAGATCTAGATCCTCTTGCAATATAGAAATACTATTAAGTTTTCCAGCTTCGTCCATCTTCGTAGCTTCAGATTCAGGTGAATAGTTTCCACAGACGACGCCAAATTTGATCATGTCTGAAATCTACAAAGTGGTGCACTGGCTCCAATGAACGATGATTTCTGATGAAGATGATCTCCTAAAGATTCAGAAGAACCCCAGATGTACCTCTTTTATCGTTTATGACTCATATTCTTGATGAAGTATGCATAAAAACACATCACTATAACTGAAGAAGCTTCTAGAGAATGTTTCCCGCCAAATTTACCAGGTTGTCACACCTGTGTGCTATCTTCTGTTTTAAATGTCCCGGTCGGTCATTTAAGCCGGTACCATATATGTTGAGAATATCTTCTGTTAAGAATGTCTTGGTCGATCATTTAAGCCAGCCGCATATATGTTGAGAATACCTTCTGTTAAGAATGTCTCAGCCGGTCATTTAAGCCGGTTACATATATGTTGAGTACACCTTCTGTTAAGAATGTCTCAGTCGGTCATTTAAGACGATCGCATATATGTTGAGAATACCTTTTATCAAATATATTTTGGCCGAGAATGTACTATAAGCTTTATAAGGCTTAACGCCTTTAATCTCGGTCAGGCTTTGTCCGGTCGAGCGTATATAAGCACATCGGTGCTCGCTCGGCCTTCACTCGGCTGGTAATATGCTGAAAGCTGTATGAGGCTAAATGCCTTTGATCTCGGTCGGACTTTGCCCGGCCGAGCGTATATAAGGACATCGGTGCTCGCTCAGTCGTCACTCGGCTGGTAATATACTGAAAGCTGTATAAGGCTAAATGCCTTCGATCTCGGTCGGGCTTTGCCCGACCAAGCATATATAAGCATATCGGTACTCGCTCGACCTTCACTCGGCTGATAATATACTGAAAGTTGTATAAGGATAAATGCCTTTGATCTCGATCGGACTTTGCCCGGCCAAGCGTATATAAGCACATCAGTGCTTGCTCGGCCTTTACTAAGCCGGTAATATACTAAAAGTTGTATAAGGCTAAATGCCTTTGATCTCAGTCGGGCTTTGCCCGACCGAGCGTATATAAGCACATTGGTGCTCGCTCGGCCTTCACTCGGCCAGTGATACGCTAAAAGCTTTATAAGGCTAAGTGTCTTTATGCTCGGTCGAGCTTTGTCCGGCCGAGTATATATGAGCGCATTGATGCTCGATCGGCCTTAACTTGGTCGGCTATATACCTCTCCTATCTTTCTCGATCTTGACTCCTCCTTCATTCGACAGGCTGACCTATCCTAACCCATATCACATGGATTTCCTTTCTAGACATAACTTTTATAGTGACCCATTCATTTACACTTGAAGCATTCAATGTGCTCCTTTGTTTTCTAGACTCTTGGCATCGGTTCCTCCTTTGCCTCTGATTGTGCAGATCGACTCTTAGGATATTTACTTTTGTAGTATCCTTTTTCACTGCACTTAAAACATGATATGTGATCTTTAAATTTTAAATTCACAATTTTACCTTTTAAATTCTCATTAGAATTCTTCCCCTTGACTATTGTTGTCTCGTATGTGGATTCAGACTCTTGTTTTGACTCAAATTTGGATCCATCTGACTCCTCATTAGCCATTAATGCAATGAAAACGATTTGGTCTGGATCTTCTGAGTCAAACTCTAATGATGACACATACTAGGATCTTGATTCAAATTCTTTTTTATCTTCTAGCTTTGATGGGTCCTCGTGAAACTTGATTAGCCGAGTCCTAAGTTCGTAGGCATTTTTGTACTTTCCTAATATACACACAATTTCATTAGGCAAAACATTAATTAACATATTTGTTACCTTTGTGTTTGCCTCTCAGTCTCGAGAAGGTTTCTTTAATGCTATCCAGTTATCGAGACTTTCACTTCCTATAAACCATTTCATTGCTCGCCTTCAGTAGTTGAAATCATTTTGATCGTATGGTAGAGGCTTGTAGATATTTTGTCCTTCTTGATGAGAGTTTGCCATTCTGTTATAGAAAAAAATGATCAAGATTTTCAAGACTTTATCTTGGGATTAGTAGTGCGGGATAAAGAATAATAATAAATAAAAAGTTAGTCTACAAAAAAAATTGCTAGAAAAACTATTAAGCTTTTTTAAAGCAACCTCGCTCTGATATTAATTGTTGGATCGCGAAAGACGAGAGAGGGGAGGTGAATCTTATTCATTCGAAATCTTTTCTTTTCATAATAATAAAAACAAAAGAGTTAAGCAGCGAAAATAAAAACAAACAAAAACAAAAGACAAGTTTTCTTTTTTACTTAGTTCGGAGCCCAGCCGACTCCTACTCCAAGGCCCGTGATTTTTTATTATTTTCGTTGGGCAATCGACAAAATGAAGAAATAGTACAAGTGTGAATATAATATGCAAGTAAAATAAAGATACTGACAAAATAGAAATGAAGATGAAGCTTGGTTGTTGGTGAGCCTTCCAACGTAGTAGCAATAGGAGCTTACACACAGTAGAATTATGAGCAGAATGAAGCAAGATGAAGAATTGTTGTATTGGCTCGAACCCCGAGGCCTTCTTTTATAGGCATCGTTCGATCGACTGAAAAATTGTTCAGTGGACTAACCTCCTATTGGTCAATTGAACTCTGCGCCCTTCCTTATTTGTCACGACATGATCCGTCTGATCTTGTAAATGACATTGTTCTATCGACTGATCCAGCTGAATGATCAACCGAACCTGAATCTTGCCACTTCTACGTCGATTCGATTGGTCGACTAAACGACTTATTCGGTCGGCCTATAAACCCGTGTTTCTAACTTTGCAGAACTCAATCGTAACTGTGCCACGTTGGCTCGATCGGTCAACCGAACCTGCTGTTCAGTCAACCAAACCCACGATTAACCCAAAATTTGTTCAATCCGCAAAACAAAGTTAGCGCAACAATAATATAAACAAAGTTAGTGCAATAATAATATAATAATAGTTCTGCAAAATAGATTTAGACAGATATATATAAGTGCATGAATGAGACAGTTAGAACTGTCTTGATCTTAACTTATAAACCTTCGTTGATTCTTTAGTTGGATCAGCTCTTAAGGTTTGTCCCTACCGGGACACGACCACACCGCACTCCCTCCAGGAGCTTACTTCACTTACTTTCCAAATATATAGTCCTCCAAGCTTGTTTGGACTTTCTCTATACTTAGGTTTACAAAATCCGTTGGTTCGGTCGACCGGAAACCATTTGGTCACACATGCTTGAAGTTCATGCTACTCCAAGACTTTTCACTATCTAAGGTTACCTCCCCCTAGATACCTAGGGTTACCTCCCCCTAGATACCTAGGGTTACCTCCCCCTAGGGTTCTATTGCTTGGCCTCATTCACTAGGGCTTTCACCACCTATCTTCACTCATTAGGGTCTAGCTTTACTAACTTTCCAGGGCTCAAGATATGATTATGTTCAAGGTAGACACTAGTTATCACAAAGTTTTCATCAATCCAAATAATAACATTAATTTTAGCTTTGCAATTCATCTTAGCAAAAGGTAGAGGGTATAACATTTTTTTTGCTTGAGATATTATCTTACCATATTTGGCACATCCAATAGAGAGATGTTTTTACTTCCCACCATCTCCATTTTTTCCATCTAATTTGGATATGCCAAAACTAACATTTTGAGCATAGGATTTATAAAAATTATGGACCTCCTCTTCGGATGAAAAGGCTATTCCAATTTTAAGAACCTTGACTTCATTTAAATTAGATGGATCTTTATGCACATACTCGTTGTTATTCTTTGCCTCATTTAAATCATTTTTGCCTTGCTCAATGACACTTTTTTCACCTGCATTTATATAAAAAGTCAAGACAAGTATTTTAAACATAACTTGTTTACTAGTGTCTAAGAAATAGAGATGTGGAATTTATAGAAGCCCCCAAAAAATGTTCAATCAGTATAGACACTTTCATATACGCAGCAGCCACTTCAGATGTTATAGCACTCTCAAACCAAAAGAAACCTAATTCTCAGCCATTCTCCAACCCAATAATTAAGAGATTAAACTATCTAATACATACTCAGATGTTGTAGCCTTGAATTTTGAGGGGAGTTTGTCACTGCCTAGAATTTTTCAATCAGCTTGAAGGGAGGGTACTCATTTAGAGGTCGCGGCTGAAGGGACGGGAAGAAGGGGATGGAGTGTATAAGCCAGAGCAACCTAAAGGCAGACAGGTTGAATCCTTCGTTGGGTTTGAAGCCTCCTTCGCTGTGTTTTTTCTCTGGGAACAAGGGAGACGGACCGCACAATTTCGCTTTGCTCATTGAGTTCCTTCAGTGAGCAATTTGGGTCCAATGATTCTCTTCTCTTTGCCGCCTCGCTAGGAGGAAAAGAAAGAAGAATTTTCAGTGAACTGGGCTTCGTTTTAGGGCTTGATGTTTGAAGAGGAAAGAAAGAAAGGAAGAACATGAATGAAGCAAAAAAATGGGAGAGAGAAGTTTCATTCGCTGGGCTAAGCTGGAAATTTACATGTCGGAGCCACATCGTTCACGACCTTTTTTTTACTTTTTTCATTTGCGTTCTGCATCATTACTTATATTGAAAATCAAACTATTAAATTACATATTGATATTGATACTGTATTCAAATTTTTAGTATATCAATATAATTCGATATATTTTGATACAGTATGCATCCTTTTTTACCTTGTTTTTTTTCTCCTACTATTGTAAAAGAATTATATAAGTGCTTGCAATGTATATAAAGAAATAATAAACATTTACTCTAAATTATCATATGATCATCGTCTCTCCAACATTAATCATCTTGGACTGTATTTAAATGCTAGTCTTTGTCATTCATTACCTGTATTGTATACAATTTTATCCTAAGATGAATAAAGTTAAAATACTATTTATCATATAAATATACATTTTTCACGTGAATACGTGATGCCTAATGCCTTGAGCCATAGAACCGACTAGTAACAACATAAACGATGTTCTTTTACTTTCATCATTCTTGATCACTTTTTCTAATATTTGACAACTTATCCCTTTCCAAATCAAATAGATTATTTCACATAGTATTATATCAAAAATTATTTTCTAATTTATAATGAAAATTTTTTATAAGATAAAATGGGTGATTTATAAAATTAATCAATTTAAAAAATTAGATACCTGCGTTACAAACAAAAAAACTAATTTTCTCAATAACTTTGATATTCATTAAAATATTTATCGTTTCTGTCTCATGTTCTAATGAAATAAACTGCGTCATAACTCAACATGAGAAGATGTTTTAATATCTTTCTTTCGATGGAACAACACAACACAGTAAGAATAAAAATAATAATCTAACATAAAAATTTCCCATAATTTTTTTAAAAATTTATATAATGTCACAAAAAATACAATGCAAACTATTTACACATTATTGCAAAAACTCTCTCTCTCTCTCACTTATTAAAAATAACTGTAATGGACGGCCGGGCCCAGAGCCCACCGCTGACTTATGTGGACCCGGCCCGGTTTCAACCTCATGATCGCAATCGTGGACCGAATCAGTCGCCGCTATCGCCGGAGCGCACGCAGCACCACCACCGTCATCACATCTCTTCCATCCCTTCTTTCTTTCCTTCCAAGCGAACGTAGAAAGAACGGCGGCACCAAACGAATCGCTTCAACGCCTAAACGCCTGATCGCCCGATCGCTCGCTCGCTCGCTGCTGCTCCGACGACGATGGGCGAGCATTCGCATGGCGACGGGCGGCAGCGGCAATCCTTCACGGAGCTACACAACAGATTGGATAGCCTCGATAAGTCCTTGGTACCATTCGTTAATCAAACTCGAATCTCGTCTTGTTTATCTCCCTGCGCCTTAATTCCTGGCTAGGCATTGATCAAATCCACCTCGGTGATGCACGTCAGATGAAGCTGCTAGAGGGGCGGAATAAGCAATCGGCCACGTCACAGAGCGTTTTCCCGGAGAGGCAGCGCTTGCTTCCCGATTTGCCCGTCGCAGAAGCCCGTGCAAAAGAATCGGTTATGGAACGCATCTCGCTGCTCGAGCACCGAGTGGCACAGGTAGGGTTTTGCATCAACGAAATTAGTTGAATCTTTTGTTCGGTTTTGATCTGTATGATAAAATTCCTTTTGCAAATCTCTGAAAATTCCTTCGTGATACAATTTGTTTGTTTTTTGTTTATGATGATAATAATTATACTTTCATTGAACACTATAACAAAAGGCACACACAACTTGGATGAATGCCTCCTTCAATACACTCATGACATGGTGAAGAAAGCCTTCATCGGCTTATCATTTTGCATTACATAGATGGAGGTGCATCATTTTTTTTGCAAGTTTAGTTGAAATCTTAAGTTGTCTTATCAATTGTGGCAAAAGGCGAATACGCTTGCCTCCAACGCCCCCGCCAACCCGTAACGGGCCAACACGGAGGAGGTAAATCACGGGCGGCTACTAGCCTTTGGAATAGTGACTAGCACATAAGAGAGGCTTAAGTTGTCTTATCAAGTAACTTGAATTAGGAGCATAAATATGATATTCAATTGTTTATCATCTACTTACATATGCTTTTTAAAACATCATATGTATTAGTTTTGTATTCTTGTATATAGTTTGCAAGTATGATAAATAAGTGAGGAAGGCTCCCTTGTCACTAGCAATTGTTTATTTAATGCATTCTTAAATAACATAACATCCAATCAATATTGTTGTAAGTTTAAAGAAGTCAAGTGCTTAGATTAATTTTGGTTTCTGCAGACTTGTGTTAAAATTATGGTATTGTTCAATCCTGTTTTTTAATTGTTCCTTGATCCTTAGACACATCACCATGAAAGTATCAATATTTCCTTGATAATATGTTCACATGCTATATATCATATCTTCACAGAGTAATAAAATAAAATACACTAAAATATGAATCCCTGTCAGGTTTATTCAACTATTTCTTTATCCTTTAATTTATCCTCTTTGATCTTGTAATTCATTCAAATATTTTGAAACAAATAAGAAGTTTTTCTACAAATAAGAAGTTTTTCTGCTTTCCATTAAAATTGTTAAGATTGTGAGTTGCACTTGCACTTTAATAATGGTTGTGATGTTAGTTATCATCTCAGCTATATCTTTTAACATGCTTCAATTGACATCCACAGTTAAGATTGGGAATTGAAGCTAGTAAGTCAAGTTCATCGACTACATGCTCTATTGGGAACCCATCCACAAGCCTCAACCCCGGCAGTAAACAACCTTTTCCCACTAGAAATAAGCAAGAAATAGTTCCTGCTCAACAGAAGGACAATCAACAAATAGTACTTGGCAAACCCTTCAGAAATAAGAACAATTCCAAGGTCAGTTTATCAGATATCTTTGTCAGCATGCATTCATATAAAAGAGAGAAAAAATAGATTGAGGTGGTTCAAACTTATTTAAAGATGATTAATGATTTAATAGATTCTATAAATTTATTAATGTTCAAAGAATAATTGTGTATAAAGTGTTAATGTATGATAATTTACTGTAAAATGTATTTTTTTTTCCAGTGTGAAATTGAAGAAGAGGATGAATCAACAAGCCATCAGCAAGAAAAGGATGGGAAAAATCTCACTGGCACGCAGCAGAAAAAGATCAAATCCAAACCTAGCAAATCATGGCGATGCAAGAGGTTACTGGGGTGTTGATCTAGTGGGCTTGCCTCCTTAATGCTTAACCAAAAAGAAGAATTTTTTTTTTACATATTTGTTATTCGAAACATGATTTTAATTAGTTTTTATATATATTTTGGTAGCAGAGTTTCATATGGCTCATCATTGTGATTTTTGCTAGAAATCTTCATTTATCATTTCCTCCTTGTTAGAAAGTTCATGGCATGATTGATGATCACTCAAATAATTTTGGAAATATCGAAATTTTACAGATTAATATATATGAAATGATTTGGAAAATGAGGTAAAACAATTTAGGTTCAAAAGGAAATCTCTCTCCTTTGAATATTAATTTTTTTTATTGTATTGGTGTTATCTAATTAAGTTATTTGTGACTTAATTGTTTTCTTGTATAACATTATTTATCAAATTGTTGGTGAAATAAGTTGTTGATAAAAAATTTAGATAAGATGTCTGAAACTACAACTGTTTAGAATATGACACGAAATTTAGAAATATGTTAATATTTTTATCATTCTGCCTAAAGGTTTTTAAAATATTTATTTATTTAGTTTTAATACAAGAGATGAGTAAATAACAAATTTATAAACTTTTTCGGTTAGGCATTTAACGCTAATTGTATGATTTCTTTTATAAATACTAATTTTCTAAAGCCGAGTTAGTATTTGGATTCTTTTTTGTTAGATATACAAATAGAGGTTTTTTTGGTGAGCAAAAGACAAATAAAGGGTTAGATTTTTTTTAATCTACAAATACAGACTTAGTGTTTTTTTTAAGTGACGATAAAATATTATCTGAAAAATTGAGAAGATATTCACTAAATTAAATTAATTGATTAAATTGTTTAAGTTTAAAAGTTCAGTTCCATTTATTTATTTATTTTAAAATCTTGATTATTTTAATTTATTCGGTTGGGTCTAATTTTTTAATTAAAAATGATTAAATTGATTAAATCGAACCACCGATAGACTGCTTATAATATATTAATCAATTAATGTTGTCGGATAGGTTTTTTTTTTAAAAAAAAAAAATCTCTAGAATCTCTATTTCTAACCAACTGTTCAATAACATGAATCGACTAATAAGAAAATTGATGAATTTGAATATTAATTGAATTAATGAATTTTTTTATTGGTTTGATTTTCATAATAAAATTTGATAAATTTGATCGGTAAGATTTATAAAAAAAATACAAACTGTTTAATTTTAATTTAATTAATTCAGTCAATTTAATTATTAACTGATTAAATATTAATTATCAAAATTTATAAAAGAAATACTTGTAGAAATTTTACTGCATAAATGTTGCTAACAAATTTACCCAATTATTCTGATTTTGGAAAAGAAAAATGGGTACGAGTCAAATTTGGGCAGAGAACTGGTTTTCAAGGGCATCGGCGAAGGTTCTTGCTTGTTTGAATATAATCTTTTTTATTAATCCGACAAATTGAAGAAACTTGAGGAGAAGATCAGCGGCCAGTTCGAACTCCTTCGCGAGGAAGTAACCTACTACATCTGGCGAGAGAAGAGAAGATTGAAGGTGAGGAATTCTGCTAGGCGGTGGACTAGTTTCAGTTACAAGGCATCGAGATCGGAGAGGCAAGTTTCAGTTTTCTCTTCGATCTTTTTTATGTGAGATTTGAGCCCTTATTCTCTTGAATGTTGTTGAAATGAGGAAATTGATGAAGTTCTATATTTCAAAAGATCCTTTTTCTTTCCTTTTGATTTTGGTCGTTGAAAACGAATTTATTTACCTTAATTTGGTCGAGCCTTCCCCGATCGCACGATGTCGGCAGAGAAGGAAACCAGAAAAGCAGGATATTGATGGCCACGACTCGCCGCCGCCGGAGGAAAGTCTCTTCGATTTTCTGCTCAGGGAGACAGGGACGAAGCCTTTAGATGGATCGAACTCTCCCTACGCCAACAACTAGTTCAGTGTCTCCTCTCCCCTCTAGATCTACAATTTTTTTTATTTTATTTTCTTTCCTTTTTTTTTCTCTGATCTACTCATGGTTCTTTAGGGAAGACTCCCGTGTTAGAATCGTTAGGCTGGCGAGAAATCGACCGATTTTGGTCTAAGTAATATTGATCTAAATTGCCGCTTCCTTCCAAATTGCACACGATTCCATTAATATCTAATAGATTCCAGCTTTCAATTCCTCAAATATTAGCAATTCTCAGATATGTATCCCCGAAAGAGGCAAAGATCAGTGTTATTAGATTTATGAGAACTGTAGGTAGAGAAACTTGAATTTGGTGGCTTTGAATTTTGAATAATCTGCTTGCAGCACTGAACTTTGCTTCAGTGGGGTGGAATCTTACTTGTTCGAAAATGTTAGTGATCGTGTGAAAGATAAGGAAGATTTGATGGATATGTGATAGGTCAGGGAATTTCTCACTTATATTGTTCTAGGTTCAAACTGCCAATAATTTCTCATGTTCAATAGTTCTGGAGAACTTTTGCAGTTCTAAGGGTGAAGATACTGGTTTGTAATTTAATTGGAAGCTAAATGTTTGCTAAGCCTCTTAAACAAAGGGGTGCAGTTGCCAAAACTTACCTATTTGCGATGTAGAACTGAACCAGAAGTTGTTGAGCACATGTTTATAGCTTGTAGTAAGGCATAATGTAGCCTCCTACTTTTGATAGACTGTGTTCAAGTCATTGCAGTGGTGGTTTGTACAAACACAGGAGGAAGATTTTGATGTTTTTTTTTAGTCAAGGAAAGTTGGGCAAGTTGTGGATAGAATGCTATAATTGAATATTCAGAGGTTAACATTTGCAATTAACATTCTATGGTAGTCATGGATGGCAAAAGTGCAAGCATGAGTAATTAGAATCCCACTAAAGAGAAGAATGAAATGTACTCATGGGCTTGAAGATTTAAACCATGGGATAAGAGAGGTTGAAGGTGAGATGATAAGTAGGAGGATGTTTTAGGGCTCATAAAAATGAGTTGGTGTAAGTGTCTAGATATTAGTGGGTGTGGTGACATGTAATGGCTTAACCCTTGCCAATTTCAACCTTAGCAAAACAACACATTGTGCTGATAAAAAAAATACTAAGCCCAAACAAATAATCTAAGAAAGAGGAAAAACAACTCATTGCGCTGATAAAAGAATACTAGAAAAACAAAACAAAGGATGTTAATGAACTTATTACGAATGTGTTAAGCAATAGAGGGGATTCCAGGAACTCATAGTGGATATATGTACTCAACGATCAAAAACCACCAATCGTGCATAATGCAATGAATCTGATTCAGGGTTCAAATACAAACAAACAAACACTGGGTTGCTTATAACTTATAAGTGTTAGTTTGAAAATTTGTTTCAAAGTGATAAACACTTTAGATGTTGATTCTATGCATACTATTTATATCTATGACCTTATTACATTGTTGCCTAATGTTGATTGCTGTGTTTTTCATTGTAAGTTTGATATTTTTCAATGTGGAAGTATGAATTTAAATGTCAATAAATCTATTTTGTTGTACACAATGTTAACTTTTATAAATATATTTTTTTAAGTATTTTATTGATAACAAATGTTGACAGTATAACCTTGCATACACTTTTCAAGAACTTGTTAAAATGTGCTTTCTGCACTTGCTCTTACATGGTGGAGAGAACCTTGATATCTACTCATTCTAAGGAGCTACACTCTCTCTTGCTCCTATTGGGATGAATCCCAAAAAGGAGGAATTTGAACAATTGCTCTTAAACCTTTTAGCCTTTGGCTATTTTTGGGCTCAACTCAACCCTGTACAACCCAATCCTCTTAAAGATGCACATACCCTACATGCACACATTCCAAGCATTCTCTAATAAGTCATTCAAACTTCTTATACTTGAACTCAACGACTACCTCCTTATTTTCTTGTCAACAACAGACACTAACATATACACTCTGAGTAAGAAATTTACACACTTATAGACTTTGTTAAGAGTATTAGTTAATAAATGCTTATGTAGTGGGTTTAGTCAAGTTTTTAGATTTTGGGCTATGTGTGGTCTAAGTATATGTAATGATGTCTCTTGTGATTATGATATAATATATTTTATTATTTTCTCAAACTCTACATAGTATTAGGGCCCCTTTATTAGGGTTCAGGTTTTCCAAGGAGGCATTTGCCTTGGAGGAGGCCAACAACTTCCTTCTCAACTTTTTTTTCCTTTAATGCCCTCTCTCATCCACACAAGGGACTCAATCTGTCAATCATGTTTTTTTTCTCTCTTTTTTGCCTTGGGGAAGTACTACTATATGTTAAATTTCATGCTAAATTATAGAAACCATTTTCTTAAAATAAAAACAGAAACAAAAGCCTTTGTATCTTGCAAACTGATCATTTCCTTGTGATCATAATGATGCTATTGCTAAAGTTTATTTTTCTTTTAGGAGTTTAGCCATTTGCTATCTGTAGGCATGTATAGTAATCTTGGAAATCAGGCTGGGGTCCAAGGCCCTGCAGTTAATCCTCAGCCTAATCCTTTTGGCAATGCATTCAATGGAGCTGGTTCAGGACTTATTCGAGGTGGTCTAGGGGCATATGGAGAGAAGTTTCTGGGCTCAAGTTCTGAATTCATGCAAAGCAATGTGAGTATCCATTTTAGTTGGCGTTGATGAGAATTTACAAATCTAATCTACTGATGGAGTCATATGTTCAATTAACATCTGAGGTTTAATGATGCAGATTAGCAGGTATTTCTCGAACCCGCAGTATTATTTTCAAGTAAACGACCAATATGTGAGAAACAAGCTGAAGGTCATTTTGTTTCCATTACTACACAGGGTAACACATTTATCTTCTTCAGCTTTTCTTTAGCACACATGTTTTTCTTAATAAAGATCTCATTTATTGATAACGCGATCTTTACAGGGCCACTGGACTAGGATTACTGAGCCAGTCGGAGGCAGGCTGTCTTACAAACCACCAATTTATGACATCAATGCACCAGATCTTTACATCCCATTTATGGCGTTTGGCACCTACATTATTCTAGCTGGCTTCACATTTGGTCTTCTAGGAAAGTAAGTCACAGGACTATTGATCTTCTTTCCCATCTGTACCAAAAGCTATTAGACCAGCACTACAAATCATTCATGTGGTCTTGCAGATTTAGTCCAGAGGCATTGAGCATACAGTTCACAAGGGGACTTGCCGGCTGGTTCTTGCAGGTTTTACTATTGAAGGGTTTGTTATATTCATTAGGGAGTGGAGAAGCACCGTTGCTTGATATTGTGGCTTACGGAGGGTACGCTTTCACAGGCCTGGCCTTGACTATGTTGGCTAGGCTCTGCTGGAGCTCCTCCTATTACTTTCTGATGCCATTGACGAGTCTATGTATGGGGGTGTTCTTGGTGAAGACCATGAAAAGGGTGCTTTTTGCAGAGATGAGCCGTCACGAGAAGCATTCGAGCCGGCAGCACTATATCCTTCTCATTATGGCGATTGCTCAATTCCCTCTCTTCTTCTGGCTCGGCAAAATTAGAGCATGAGAAAGGTTATGTGATAGTTATTTGCATTGGGTTACCATTCAGATGAATGCAGAGGTCTCAAAGGCAGATATTCCTATCTTCTTCACCAATTAAATTGCTCGTCTTCAAGAACGGTATTTAGTTGTGGGAGATGGTATTTAGTTGCCTGTGCATTAATCCGACCCAAATGCCTCCAAACGCATTGTTAGAATGCCGCTTGTTTTTTTGTGTTTTTTTTTCCTTAAATACCCCCTTCAATTTGATTTATTCTCTCTATTTATTTTCTTTTGGATTAGCTTTTCCTAGAGATGTAAATTGGGCTGCATGTTGGCCGGGCTATTTCTGGCCCAAATTGACTTGGGCCGTCTGCAGGCTGGGCCACATCCAGCCTAAAATGGCATGGGTCATGGTGTGCGCGGCCAGCATGCCAGCAGGGTCCGGGCGGGCGATCTTTCTTCCAACATTATTGTCGATTCTCACGTCCTTTTACTGCAATGTCCCGCGATCGTTAGCTCAGAGTTAGTGATACCTCTGGCTTTAAAAAAAAAAAAAATATATATATATATATAGACTTGTATTGTTGGTATTAGCCTTAAGAGTTAGATGATTAGATTTTTTAGATTATTCATTGAATTAGACTCAAATGAATTTATTCATTAGATTGAGCATTTATTTGATTGAGTCTAATTTGAATTAGACACATTGAATTAATAAGTACTCATTAGATTATTAGATTAATGAATTAAATTCATTGGATTATTGGATTAATAATTAATCTAATATAATAATCTAATCCAATAAAAGAAATACAAAGAGATAAAAATCATATTCATTGAATGAATATAAATAATTTTTTTTATTAGATTTTTTATTAGAGATGAAAAGTGTGACTCTTGATTTTTTCCTTCTTCCTCTTCTTCCTTCTTGGTTGACTCCTAGTTTTAGCCGAATCTCCTTTTTTTGTGTGGCTAGTATCATGAAGATAGTTCTTCTATAAATGATTAATTTGTGTAACGAACGAATAATATATTCATGTGGATATCATAAAGATATAAACACTTGATCGCATTGAAATTTATATTAAAAAAAATTTACTGTCAGAATTATAAAAATTATATAATAAAGATATAAATTTCATCAAATATGTGTGTATTTTTTTTTCCGTTGGTATGAATTTTCTCGAGAGTATCTACTAATTTTTTAGTGTTTTTTTATTTAGCGTGCTAAATTCTGACAGCACTATTTTCGAAAAAGATTGCATAATCTTAAAGTTGACTTCTTCCAACTTTGAGCAATATAAAAAAGGGCATCATATGGCTTAAAGCATAATAGGTTATGGAGATGATTATTTTCTATGAATGATAGTGGAGTTTTGTTACTTTATCGGTGTGATGACGTGGATTCTCAAACGAATAATAATAAAAAAAAATTAAGATTTGAATTTTAAATGGAATGAATATTTTAAAGATCAATTTCTAAACTTTTAAAAGATGTACTTTATCATTCTTCATTCTTGTTTTGTTAAGACTTAGGACGTGTTTAATTCAGGATTATCGTTGATAATCTTAATTGGTTATCAACGATAATCTTGTTTAGTTTAAGTAATTGGTGATTCCTAGTAATGTAATATTCCCGCCACGTTAGCAATTAGAGAATAGATCCAGGAATCAGAAAACTCTAGAAATCTTAGGTTTTCTACGATTCCAGGGTTATCAATATATATTTCCAAAATTACCCTTCAAAGAGCAGGAGATGAGCAGGGATGTCCATGAGATCTTCCGCCTCACCCTCCCGGAGTTTCTCGTGTGCGCTGAAGCTCCGATCGCAAGTTCCGATCACGGCAGCGGATGGCTCCTCACCTACAAGAAGAGGTTCCCTAGGGATTTCGTCGAATGAATGTGGGAGATGGCTCCTCATAGCAGTGATCATCTACAAGAAGAGGCTCTGTACCTGTTCGTTCTTTGTGGAGATGGTGCACCGGCGGCTTGCGGAGGAGGCAGCTCCGGTTGCTTGCGGAGGAGGCGGCGCCGGCGGCTTGCAGAGGAGGAGGCGCGCGGTGCTGGTTGCTTGTGAAGGAGGCGGCGTCGGCGGCTTGCGGAGGAGGCGGCGCGGTTGCTTGCGGAGGAGGCGGCATCGTTGCTTGCGGAGGAGGCGGCGCCGGCTGCTTGCGGAGGAGGCGGTGCCGACGGCTTGCGGAGGAGGCAGCGTTGCTGCGGAGAGAAGCGGAGAGAAGATGCGTAAAAAAATTGAGGAGGATTAAAAGGAAAATAAAATATATTAAAATAATTAAAATTTTTAATTATCCAAATGTATATAGATTTAAAATATATATAATAAGTTAATTACATATCTAATTATATTTTACAAATATATAAATTTACTTTAAAATTTATAAATCAATTTTATTTATTTATTATATATATTATCAACTTATTCATTAATATTATAATAATAATAATTATTATTATTAATTTTATATAATTTATTTTACAAAATTAATCATATAATTAAACAAGGGGTAATATAGGAAATATCAAGTTAGATTATACCATTACCTAGTTGAACCAAACAAGATTAAGATTATATTGTATTCTCTCGTAACTTTAATTATATGATTACTTGATAATCACATAATTAAGATTATATGATAACTCGAATCAAACATGTTTTTTAGGATGAACCTATGCAATAAAGGAAATTGATTTAGCAGAAAATTGGTGTTGAGTAATTTTATGATACAACGTTTTTCATCTTAAGCAAAAGATGAATACCAAAGTATGATGGTTGCAGTCCTGTTGTAGGGCACTTTCAAATGTAGAGTGACCTACTACTTCATTCATTTATTTTCAGGCCAATCACAAACTTCCCCACCCTCCATTTCTTCGATTTGTTTATTGTCCTTCCCAGCTCAGCACGATCAACATCAAGTCTATTTTATTGCCCATGAGACTCCCATTTATAATTATTTAAATGTTATCCGTAAATAATCCATCAGATATTATGAGATTGATTTGGTCAACATTAAAATAAGTTTAAACGTGGAATATTTTGTTGGCCCGGATAGCGAAAGCCACTTTCTCAAGTTTTCATGTATTATCTAGATTTTTTATAAATTAACTAATAATTTAATAGATGATGGACTTAAAAATATTGAATTGATGGATATTTTTAAATTTATTCTGATAGTCGATGAATAATTTTTATAGATTAATTTGATTTTTTTAAAATTAATCCGTATAAATTAGATATCTAATACTAATTAAGAAAAATAATCATATTTTGCTAATTTGAAGATTATAAAATTCCGATTAAAGGCTATGTTCTCACCACTCACTAAATGCTTTTTTTACTTTGAAAAATCAATTGTCCAAAGGCTTTGTCATTACTTAATTAGGAGTCCATTGATTTAGGCTTTTAATTAATAACCACATGGATGACTGTGTGCTATTGTCATCCAATAAAACGACCTTTTAACTTATTGATAATCAAGAGTATTAAAAAATATCGAAGATAAATTTGGGCTAAACAAGAATCATAAGCATTTTGTTGGAGTCTATTATTTTAATCAATTTGTCTCGACTTCTCGATAAATAAAATAAATTTTTTTTTTAGAAAATAAAAATTAGTAGAGCCATAAAAGAAACCTCGAAAATTATTTTTTAAAACATTTGTTGATAAATTCCGCTGGCTTCAGATAAATATTTCAAATGGGTGACGTGCTAACCGATCTATATATCTGGAATTATTTGGTTTCTAATCGATTTTAGAACTAAGAGTCCAGTCCGTGATCTCTTGTCTTTTTATGGTCCTTTCTGTAATTTACAAATTAGATCGTGATCAAAATTTTAAAAAAATTAGTTACGATCTCCCGATTTACCTTACCATCTGGATTATAGTTTGGAGTCGAGCTAAGTAGTCAGAGGCCACCAGCAATACATGGACTGTATGGTGTCAAGTAAGAGGTGGCATGTAGGATTGATGACATGCTAGAGAGATGGTGAATGGTACTCATGACTTTTTCACTCGTTTCGGAAAATACAGAATAACACAGCGGAATAAAGAACAAGTAAAACAAAGCTAACACCTTTAGTATTACTTGATTCGAAGCTTATGATGACTCATACTCCAAGGTCCACGATCGTTGATCGCTTTCGTCGGGCAATCACTATAGATTCAGAAATAAGTACAAATATTAAGTAAAATTGTAATATAATAAAGTTACCGACAACAATAGAAATAAAAGTCGTTCGTTGATTATCGGAGTAGCGTAGGAGAGAGCAACCGTTATTCGTTCTTGATCATAGAATTGTTGTTTCGAAGTTGCTGGTCGACTCTCCTTTTATAACCGAGCCAAACCTGATCCAGATCCACTGATCTCATGATCAGTTTTTGACTTGACGTTGATCGGTCAACCGAACCAGGTGTTCGATCGACTAAACCCTCTAAACCTGGCCAGCTTCTCATCCACATGTTTCTACTCGGATAAGAGTCTTCGTTCAGTTGACCGATCTCGCTGTTCAGTTGACCGATCTCGTTGATGGCTTATCTGACCCGATCAACTCGGTCCGAAGTTAATCCACCATTCGATCGACTGAACCTCCCTGTTCGGTAGACCGATTCCTTGGTCAACACTTCACCGCAAGCTGGAATATGATCTGTTCACTTAGTGGTTCAGTTGATCGATCCAAAGGTTCGGTCGACCCGATCAAAGCCAACTCTTCAACCTGCAACATGCTAGTTTCCTGCAAAACAGACATTAGAAAATTAGCAGATAACATGTGAAGTAAAATCCGTTTTGACATTACTGTCCAATTTTAACTTTCGGATTTTTTCTGAAAACCCTAGATCGATCCGACGCCTACTGTTCTCTTTTCAGGGAGTGTGTCCTCACCTACCTCCTTTCAGGAGAGTTACCTTTTGTCATACCAGTACTCTAGACCGACTGGACTTTTGCTCAGCGCCTGAGATTTCATGTCTTCATATTGGGCGTCCGTTTCACGACTCATCCAAACTTTCACCTAGTCAGCCACCACCAAGATTTTCACTTAGAGTTCCCGACTAGGATTTCACCCAAAGTGTTCAACCGCCAAGATTTTCCACCTAGGATTACCATCCCCTAGGACCTAGGGTAACCTCTCCTAGTGTTCTCCATAACCTAGGGTTACCACCCCCTAGGACGTAGGGTTATCTCCCCTTAGGGTTTCCCATAACCTAGGGTTATCAACCCCGGGACCTAGGGTTACCTTCTCCCAGGATTGTCCACCTGCCTAGAATCCACTAGGACTTTTACCTAAGTATACTTAGGATACCTGCAAACTCATTCACACTTATTAGACAACAAGACATCTTAACTTTGGACCTTTTATCATAATCAAAATTTAGGTTCGATCATCTGGTGTTTCCTATACTAACATGGCACGCCCACTATCAGTAGCCTCCGACCGTCTGGCTCGATTCAAAACTATAATATAAGTAGGAAGGTGAACCCAGAGAAAATTATAGTCAATTTTAACCAAATTTTGATCATGATCTAACGTACAAATTATAAAAAAGATAAGAAATTACGAATCAAAGGATTTAGACTCTAGAACTGATCAACATGACAGATATATTCCTAAACCATGTTAAGATGTCTTGTAAAAATTAGAGCAACCATGTGCTTCTTAAATTTACTTAATCATCAAAATATGAGTTCGAACCGTATCCTAGATTTAAACGGGTTATAAAATTTACATATATGATTAAGAAAATTTCTACATACATGATTAAAAAAAACATGACCAAAATTCAAAAGCTACTTCAAATTATAATTTCCATCAAAAGAATATCTTTTACTTAAAAAAAAAATCAAAATAACACTAATAATTTTTTTTTTTTACCAAAAACACTCTTATTTCAAAATTACTCAACAACTGTAATTGCTAAACTGATTTAATTTGATTAAAAATATTATGTATAAAATAGTTTTATATTAAAAAATGAAATAGTATTAATTTAAATCATAACGAAGTAATTTTGATAAGTTGATAAAAAAATTAATATAAAATTACTTTATAAATACTTTTAATAAACCAAACTAAAAATAATATATTACCATACTATCTACTATAACATTGAAATAAAAATACTTTTGAAATAAGAAATATGATGGTTATTATTTTGATTTTTTTTAAAAAAAAATTTTGATAAAAAAATAATAAATACGGCTCTTTATTTTTTTTTTATTTTTTTTTTTTTTTGCCTAATAAACATTTATATTCTAAATAATATCTACACAAATTATTCACCAAGTCAATCACCACTTCATAGAGTAAAGACAAGGAATTTGATATTATTATTTGTCACTTGTAAATATTAAAATAATAATTTTATAGAAACAAAGTTGACCTTACATATTTACTTTTATTATTATTATTTTTTAAATTGTATAATAATTGAGTCACAATTAAAATTCCATCCTTAAATAATATAGTTATTCTATCTTTGCCACGGATTTAAATTCTGGATATGGCAAGTGATATAAAACGTGTATGGCCACATATTAAGTATATAATTTATATTTTTTTTTAAAAAAAAAAAAGATTCAAGAATATTTTAAAATTTTCAAACCTTTCCCATCATCATCTGTCTCTTCATTTCATTTTGAAAATCATCTGTTGGTTCCTCTCAGGATTCCCACAGCGCACTCCAATAGCCTTCTCCGCCCCCTTTTATGGCTCCGCTCGCTGATGGGAAGCCCAAGCTGCTCCTCCTCCACGCCCTCGCCGTCTCCACCGCCTGCGCCGTCACCGCTGCTGCCGTGCGCTACCACCGCCGGAGGATGCAGCCGCAGCTGGCGCCGGTGAGGGATCTGATGCTGGCGCCGACGCTCGAGCTCACCGACTCTGGGCGCGTCGCGGATCTCGAACGCTTCTCCCACTATGTCGGTATGCGTTCGCTTACCTCTCCCTCTTCCTTCTTTACTCGGACTCTCGCCTATGAACAACTTAGCGATTTATGCTGAGATCCGATCTCTCTTCATCGTCTCTTTGTCGTAGAGAAAAAGTAGGTCAATGATATCAGATGATGCAAAGTAAGATCGATCGGACTCTCAGAGTTCGATCCGTGAATGAGGATTTCAATTTTGCGTGTTTAGCTCTGTGTCATACATCGAGCTATCCGTTTCTGCGTTTGAACAAACCTGATTAGGAGGAGATCAGGGGAAACAGATCTGCGATTGACTCGAAGTGATACTGGCAGTTCATAATTGTTGTTGTCTGTAGAGGTGTCGGATGCATCCAAGCATGATGCGGGTCACGTGCCTGGCACGATGGTGGGGGAGTTTTCCAGACCCTACTCGAACTGTGTCATCAGTGGCCAGTGCTATGAAGCCATTGTCGTTCTATTGATGGTTCTGCGTCGGTGTTGCTTAATTTATACCCTTTTTTTTTTGTTTTCTTTTTCTTGATGGTGCTCTGTAGCAAGGCAGATGGGGTTTGAGGACATAAATGAGTGTCCTCAGCTGTGCAAGTTGGCCTACGACTACTTGAAGAGGACCAAAGGGAGTGAAGACGACATATATTCCTTCTTTGCCAATGAGCGAGACCCAGACTCCTTGTATGTGAAGCTTGTGGAGGAACTGGAAACGTGCATACTTAGTTACTTTGCCTTTCACTGGAATCATGCCACTCTTCTTGTTACTCAGGTAAACCAATCAATCTTCATTAATTAATAAATAATGACGCCTTTTTTGGTGGTCCTTTGACATTCTTCTTGTGTGCATGTGTTACACAGATATTAAGTGCTTATAATGGTGAACCAAAGAAGAAGCTTAAGAATTTTGTAATGGAGGCGACAAGGTAGGCGTTACTTGGTAATTCTAAATTTTAGTTACTCTAAATTACACAAAGTTAATTATGTTTAAGTTAAAGCATAAAACTCTCATTTTCCTTAATGGAATGGTGATTTCAAATACTATAAGTGTCTATAATATGTTCCTCACCGCTTTTCTGTCTCCATACAAATAGTATTTGTGACAAATGTGATGTTTGTCAATTTTAAGCATGATTGCTAGTTTGAGAGTTCAATCCTTGTATGTTAGTGACAGAATGGGCAGAGCTGATATGGTAAGCATAATGAGGAAAATTTGATGTTCAAATTTGTACGTGTTCAAGTTATGAATTGATGTAGTATTGTTTGTTCTTGAATCAAAACTGAATCATCATGACTCTTTTAAAAAATTGATTCATATGGATTGATGTAGTATTGTTTGTTCTTGAATCAAAACTGAATCATCATGATTCTTTTAAAAATTTGATTCATATGGAAGGACCGTATCAACTACATGTGAATCATAATGTTACAATCATGAATCTTATGATTCTAATAACTATGGCCTACAGTTTTCATTGCAACACAATTTAAAAACTGTGTCCATTTTCATTTTGCTTTTGTTGGACCTTATTGCTATTATGATGACTATCTTCCATTGTTGTCAATTGATGGATGCATAAAGATTCATATTCTGATTTCAATTCACTATTACAAATTAAAGATGCGTGTATAAATCTCCATCATTGATTGTGTTTGTTGCTGAACACAGGAAACTACGGTTTGAGAGGGTGTCCAAGAGCCTGAAGGTGACGAGAGTTTTTTCCACATTGGTGGAAGAGATGAAGGCGATTGGCTACGATGATGACTGCTGCAATGACACCATGGTTCCAGCTGCACTCTCTGATCGAAGCCCAGTTCTTCTGCTGATGGGTGGTGGTATGGGAGCTGGCAAGAGCACTGTGCTCAAGGATATACAAAAGGAGTAAGTCTTTGGCCTACATATATGAATTCCCAATTTATAGTAATCCTAAAATAAGAAAATAACTAAAAGGAAATGTAGTTTGCACCCTGGATTCTCAGATTTTTTCAGTTTAGCGTTTCCATTCAAGTATACATTCTAATCTACCACTTTCGTCTCAAAAAATATCACAACCGGTTAAGTTTTGGATCAAATTGTTCATATAGAAAATTTTGGATCCAACTGCAGGGCCTTCTGGTTGGCGGCCAAGGCGAATGCCGTGGTGGTGGAAGCTGATGCATTTAAGGAGACGGACGTTATTTACCGAGCACTCAGTTCCAGAGGTCATCACAATGACATGCTCCAGACTGCTGAACTGGTATCTCTTTATCTATTCTCCTTGTTTTTTTTTTTAAAAAAAAATCTTCGTTTAAAGTGCTAAAGGATCAAAAAACAAGTCATCTTAGTAAAGCAATTGAAAAGAATGAGCTTTACATTTTAGATTGCTCAAATGTCCACAATCCTAGAGATGCTCTCTATATATGTTCTAAATTATTTAGAAATGATCAATTAGTAAATACTTTGTGATCTAAAACAAGTTTACCTCATACTCTGTGAAAACCTGTCAAACTAATTAACCTAATATTTTTTGATTAACAGGTCCACCAGTCATCCACTGATGCGGCTTCATCCCTCCTCGTTACAGCACTAAATGAAGGCCGAGATGTGATCATGGACGGCACTCTCTCATGGGAGCCATTTGTTGAACAAACAATTGCCATGGCCCGGAATGTCCACCTTCAACGCTACCGTATGGGGGTTGGATACAAGGTTGCTGAGGACGGGACCATCACAGAGAACTACTGGGAGCCAGTGGAGGACGACGAAGAAAACTGTACTGCAAGAAAGCCTTATAGGATTGAGTTGGTTGGAGTTGTGTGCGATGCTTATCTAGCTGTAGTTAGAGGAATCAGGTATGCTCAACTGAAGAAAATCTACACAAGATTCAAAAATGTTATCATATACCGGAACTTACATGAGTTAAAAAGGTAAAAACGTGACATTTGAATGGCAGGAGAGCTATAATCATGGGGAGAGCAGTGAGGGTGCAGTCCCAATTGAAGTCCCACCAGAGATTTGCCAACGCCTTCCCAAAATATTGCCAACTTGTCGACAATGCCAGGCTCTACTCCACGAACGCGATAGGCTCTCCGAAGGTCACTTTATCACCTTCTTTCACCAATGTTTTTAAAGACTGATTTAACTTTTTGTTTTCGAGTGAAAAATATTGAATGAGTCACATATTTATACGACTGCTGAACAATGCAGTTGATAGGGTGGAAAGATGGGAGCAGCAATTTACTAGTAGATCGTCACCATATCAGTTGTCTAGAAGATGTAAGCAACCTGAACGACAACGCTGATTCGATCTATGAACTCTACCCCAAGAAGGATGCTTGTTGCGGAGCAGGTTTAGTGTGGGGTGACATGGTCTTGTCACCAACAAGAGCATCAATCCAGGAAGAACTCAAAGCAACCATTAAAGCAATCGAGAGTCGTGCTTTGTGACCTCAATTCCAAACCAAGAACGGCATCCTAAGTCTGGGAAATTGAGTGCATTTTGTATCGAATAATTACTCAGAAGTGAAATGGAAATACAATTTGCTTGAACTGTAATAAACTTTATTGGCTTCAATTGTTTTGATAACTTTTGTTTGTTCAATTGAACAACCAAATAGAAAGAAAGTGCGATCAATATGAGGAGGTTATTTTCCTCTTCCATAACTTCTGTGCTTTAGAAGACTTAATATTCATATTATGAGTTTCTGCATGCAGTATTAATTTCTAATATTAAATATCATTGTTCAGCATTGCAAATATTATTTATGACCTTTATTTATTGTAATAGTAGAAAATGATGATACAATTTTTTAGTCAAAAGTTCATATTAAATATATGAATTAGACAGGCCAATATAACGCCTAATTAAATTGATGCTCTGTTCCTCATTAGAGAATAAATATAATGCATTTACAAATAAGAGTTTTTGCTATGAGGAATCTTTATATCACATTGAATATGGAATTATTTTTCTATCATAATAAAAATAAGATGATTAAACTCCTTTTAATGATATGAACTTATCTACTGGACAAAGTATTTATTATTGCACAAGAAAGCACTTGATGTTCATTAATAATATTTTTATTCCAAGGTTATTGAGGGCACTGGCAATTTTATAAAAATGGCAATGGAAATGGAAAAAAAAAAAATACCTATCCAACTTTTTATAATTGATTCTAATGAAAAAAATAACATTTATTATAAAAATCAGGAAATGGAAACAAGGAACCACGTACTGTTTCCTTAACCAAACAGGAGACTGCTTCCAGAACCTGGAGCCAAAAAGGGGATTTAGTGAATGAAATTCATGAAGCAGCATAATATTGAAGACAAAAAACTTGGCCCAATGTTCAATAAGTATGATATTCTGGGAGAAAATAAGTAAATTTATGACTAAGAACTTATCTCAGTTTCGACCCGTGTTGTAATGGCGGTAGGTGATGATGGGGCGGTCTATGACCGCTTACCGTCTTGACCGCTTAGATAGTTAAATTTTTTTTTACTATTTTTCATTCATAATATTATAAATAATCATTATTTTTTTTTATAATATTTACTTTTAATAAAATATATTAATTAAAAATTTAATCTAAATATTTAAAATAAAAAGTAAAAAAATATTTTATATATATATAGATTAATTTTATTAGACTTTAATTAAGTTGATTAAAATTATTAACCTAAAGTCATTTAATTAGACCCTAACTTACAACTTAGCCGCGTACCCTATTTCGGCAAGGTGACGAGTCTGGCGTGTCCCGCTCACGCATCCACGGGACCGCACGATGGTCCCCGGTGTTAGTACCCTAAGATAGTTTTGATTGATCAACCAAGTCAGGTTATGTCCTGTTAGTATTTAACCCCTGTGTCTAAGTGTGCAGGAACATAGGAGCACAGGAAGTCAAGCCAAAGACACAGCTAGCGAAAAGGACGGCACAAAGGAGAGTCGACGGGCTCGGTGCGTCTGAGGGGCGAGGTGCTACGGAAGAGTACACGGATGGACAAGAAGGAGGCGCGTGGCATTTCCAAGGGGCGAGAAGTTTGAGCGGAAGATTGCTCGAAGGCCAGAAGATGGGTTCGGGTGAATCCTATTTCAGATAGCCGAAATCACCTAAGCGAGCGGAGCCGGAGCGAAAGATCCGGACCAATGCGAGCGGGATCGGAGCGGAAGACCCGAACCAAAAAGTCAACTAGAAGTTGACTTTATGGTCCAAGCACCCGGAACCCTCCCGAGCGCCCGGAACCAAAAGTTAGCCGGAACGCAACGTGGCATGTCACGTTGCAACGGGGATGAAAGTTTATCCCCTTCCAGACGCCCCGTCCAGAGCTATAAATACAACCCTGGTCCCAAAAGCTTAAACAAAACACTTGTAAACGATTTCTTTTGTTTAACTTTCTAGTTGTGAGATCTAACTGTTGTAAGAGGCTTCTCCGTCCAGAGGAGAATTTTAGTGAGCTTTACATCTTCCTTGTATCTTGTTTTTTTTAATCTTTTAATTATTTTATGCAAGTGTTGATATTTATTAAGCTATAAAGTTCAAGGAAGGTTGTTTTTCCTTGTAGGGCTATTCACCCCCTCTAGTCGAGCGCTAAGGGGCCTACACTCGAGACCACACGATGCGGCCTTAGGACCGCACGACACGTCCCCGCCACCGCGCGACACGTCACCAGGACCGCGCGACGCGTCCGAAGGCGTAATCGAGCCTGGATGATGTGTCCAAGTCCATTGCCGGACTCAGGCGACACTTCTGAGCCTATCGCTAGGCTTGGATGATGCATTTGGGGTTGTGCGTGGGCGGTAGGCATGGTCGACCCTCACAAGTAGCGAAACGGTGATTTTTTTTCCCTTTTTTGTTTATTTTTTTAAACCCCTGATTATGCCAATAATATTTTGTCTTTAAAGTTTAGGGGTTAGGTTATAGCATTAAGCACAAAAAAAAAAATCAATTTTTTTTAATTGTGTATGAGATGTGCAAGTAAGGTGTGCAGGATAATATTTCTCGAGTCACAGTTGCGAAACAACGAACGTGGTTGTGGCAATGCGATTGATGCCCGCCTCCTACCTAGGCGGCTGCCTCGACCACCATTTAGAACACTGGTTTTGACATTGGATAAAGATTTCTTCGGGTTCATAGAAATATATAGATGGTCTCCGATTTCATATCATTTTTTTGGATGAGTTGGAGAAAAGCATCTGCGACAAGGAGTATCCTATATATCACTAGAAAATCATGTTTAGCCATACGCATTGCAATTCTTAGTTTCTACTGAAAAAATTTGTCTGAGAAGTTGCAAGTAAGAATTCCAACCTATATCAATGGCGACCAATATAAGTTGGCAATTGCTTTCTTTATGAATACATTGAGTTTTCAGGCATATCGACATAAATTACTGAAAACTATGACACATAAAGCCTACTTACACAAGGTATATGAGGAGTCTAGATCACTTATGTAGATAACTTTGCGAGTTGTGTAAAATATACCATGGTGAATTGAATGCAAATAATTTGGTACTGGATATGGAAAATGTACTTCTAATATTTCTGGGAAGAAATAGTAATCAAAATTCTCAACCATGGATATATCGACTGTTCGTACCTGTACAATCAAGACCCAATAAGGCCCTTGAAACGAGCAAAAGCTAAAACAGTTACGAGTATCAGTGCAGATATCAATCCTCCGATAGTAACCACCTATTCAGTAACACAAGAAAGATGTTCATAGAGATAGTCCATAGATCAAATGCTAAGATCTATATGCAAGTTAAAGGTGTTTACCCAATTGAAGATGTATTCATGGTTGTCATTCCACGAGAATGGAATGTTCATGCCAAAAATCCCACCCACTAATGAATAGAAAGTCAAACTCACAGTGCAAGCACTTAAAAAAAGTTCTAACTGCAGCAGAAAACAAATTAAAATTTAAAGCAGACAAGGCATGATTATGAAAGAAAATAGAAAGAACAAACAGCACCAACTGCCAAAGAAAATTGTGTTTAATGACGCCATAAATGAAAGACCAACCATAAGATATAGAAAAATTACAACCTGGATCAGCTGATTCCGATGGTTGTCATGCTGCAAAGTTTAACGTTTAGAAAAAATACCACATAAGGTTTTTTCTTGGCAAATTAACTAATACTAGTTTGATAATACAATAGCTAAAAGGCTACCTGTAAATTGATATAGTCCTCAGTATCATCAACGTATTCACGAAGCTGCAAATAGAGCAAATGGAATCACTCAGGAGTAGGCAATTCATTAAAAAAAATAATCTAGCAATTTTTATGTAGACAAATCCTCATTAGGTTTGGATACACCAAATTATAGCAAGAAAATAACAAAACTTAAAAGAAACTTGATTGTTTATCCTGGTAGAGTTGAAAATGCCATTATTATTCTATAGCGCACATACTTTCAAGGGTATTCCTTCAAAATGTTCCCACCAATGAAAGAGGCTCACTATTATAAAGTGCACCTTTGAGGAAATTACATAATGGGACCATATTCCTACCTTTTATTAGAAATACTTTCACAGAATATAACCAATTGCAACTTAATGAAACTGAAAGTTTTCTCTTTACAAGCTCTAACTAGTCTAAACATGTAATATTTACTCTCAAAAGCTTCTGAGATCAAGTTAGTCTGATTAAGTTAGACTTTTGCAGACTAATCATGCATGTAAGTCACATACATTGAATCAATTGAGAAATAGAAACTAGCATTGTAAATGGAAATATCGTAGTTTTTACAAAAATAAAATTCCTAATATTCCATTGGTTGATTTAGAAACATTATATGGAAAGGATAAGAAACTGATATTTGGAAGCAATTAGGTGTGCCTCAATATATAAGAAAATGAAAAGGGAAAAAAAAGAAGGTAAGATGGGATTAAATACATTGAAGTAGGAGGTGTAATGGGTAACACAAGACCAAAGAAAGAATCTTTTATTGAAAAAAAGGAAGATTTCAGGGGAGCAACTTGCTCATGCTCTGTTATTAAGTTGATAACTTAACAGCCCTGACCAGGCGCTCAGGAAGGTCTGAAGCTCTTAACAGAAGAGTTCTTTCTCTAACAAGCAATTAGAGAGCCCCACTGTTGTGGAAATGTTTGAAGACAACATAATGTACTAGTGCAGATCAGGAAATACTGAAATAGATTTCAAAATCAGAATTGGAATTCAATTCTTCTTGAAGACGACACTCAATAACGCCAGAGCTGGAGAAGCTCTCACCAGGTCAGCAAAATACCTGATTGGCCTTGTACCTCCTCATGAAAGATGAACTGGCAGCGGATAAGCCAGACTGGTTAGAACCAGGACTGGGCAAGTGTGTTCAGTGTGCAACACCAGCAGGGTTGTAGCTCAACCATCAAATCCAACCATGCTAATACCAAGAGAACCTCCAGTCATGTAATAATTTAATTACCTTGATCTTATTAGTAATACTGTCTTACATAGTAAATAATAATGAAGTAATCAATCCTAAATAATCAGAAAAAATACAGCTTGGTGGTGGTTTGAAGATGAATTTGAATGAGATTTTCAAAGAGGAACAAACGAAAATCATAACATCAACAGAAGTTGACGTCAGTTAATACCAACATCCTATATGACTTATTTCTGCCTATGCAACTCAATTCATTTCGTAGAGTAAGATGAAAAAGTGCATATGAGAGAGAAAAGAGAGACGATATTCAGCATTTTTTTGTGAATTCTATACTTACTGTATTCAATTTGTTCAAAGTGCTGTCAATTTGTATGAAATATGCCTGCATCAGCAGGTTAAACTTAAACATTTAGTAATTGAGTCACTGATAGTTCCAATTTTGAAGGAATATAGAAGAATAAGAGTAGAAGGTGAACATTTCATGGTAACCTCAAGCAGCATCTCCAGCTCTTCCACATTATAATCACTTCCTTGATTTGTTGCTACACTCGCTTTGCTTATTTTGGGAGATTTTGAAATTAAAAAAGGTGAGTTCGTCGTTTGGGAGTCATCCAAACGTGGAGACTCTGTAGCCATCTTCCTTGAGAGATAAAGATTAGCCATGTCATTATCATCCTCTAGTAGTTGTTCAATTTCATCTCTTACCTGAAAACAAGGAATCGGTATCTTGTAATAAGAAATAATAAAATAAAAAATGAGGGAAATTTATGTTCTGTTTATTTTATGTAAATTAAAGGAAACAACTGGGAAGGAATTGATTTAGCTATTTGATATATTTAGGTGAAACGACTTACACCTGTGAGCTTCTCTAGCACGAACATACTCCTTTCCAGTGAGCACAAAAAGGATCTAGAACTATGAATTGATCCTGTCATCTTAAGTGTAATGTTTGTCCTAATTATTTGATCTAGTTGACTTAGAACAAAAAGGAACAAACATATAATAATTGTAACTTGATCAATGCGTAACATCCCTGTATACTAATTATGATTGGTAGAACAACTTCTAAATCGTTCAGGAAATCCTACAAAACGAGTAGACTCCTAAGAGGTCAAACTGCATAAGTAAAGACAGTGTAGATAACTTTATTGTGTAAGAAAGAACAGTGAGAGAAGGGAACCAAGAATATTTTATATATTTCTAAAAAGTAAAAGAAACAAGATCAAGCATTGATGTGTCTAGAAAATTACCAAGACACTCTTGTTTACCCGGGTAAAAGAAGAACCTGAAAGGGGAAGAGGAAGGGAACAATTTGAAATCTTTTATTCAATTTTAGATTTGTCTAAAGTGAATAAGAGAGAAGAGAAATTAGGAGATAATGATTAGAAAGACTGATACAACCCTGCATGTATTGAGACTCCGGAAGGGCAAATAAAGAGCTAGTTTTGTCATTTCACGCATTTTCCCTTCTTTTCTTTTTCGAGTAGAGTAACAAAACAAAATAAACTATTCTCTCCCTTCTCCTCCCTCATCAATCGAGCACGGATCCTCTGGTCTGCAAATTGCGGACCAGAGGATGGTCCACTTTTTTAGACCCTTGATTTGGATGGACCCCACCTATTTAAAGGTGGAGTCTATCCAAATCAAGGGTCCTCATGCAATGGACCAGAGGATCCCTACTGCTCATCAATCCCCTGTTTCTCACTCAAGTGGACGCCATAGAAGATCCAAAAAAATCTCTATACTATAAAAATTTGTGACGGAATGACAATTTTAATAGTAAATATATCATAACTCTGTACTTCTCTAATTCAAGGTTTGAAACCAAATGTCTGGGAAAAGTGAAAAACCCACTTTTTGAACACTAGCAGTCAGCCTTGTCGTAGTACTCTTAAGCCTCCGCACCTTGTCTAGGTTGACACTGCTGATCTACAAGTAGTCATAATGCAAGTTGGAAAGGGAAGAAATGAATAAAATTGAATACAAAAATAGTATTGCAATAAAAAAGGAAAATTTTCTGTCACATTTGTGAAGGATGTATCATGCATACGGTGGTTACAAAATAAGAAAATGAAACACATCATACTATCATAGTGAACTTCAAACATTAGATAAAAGATACAACAAATCTTTAAAAAACAATGTAGTTGGGATGATTACTATCAGCAAATCATATTGAGGAAATAAATGGCAAAAATGAAAAGGAAGGAATGAGAGCCAAGAAAAGAAAATCCAATTCTCATAGTATTTATTTTGTCGCCAAGTAGTTTGAACATAGGATCAGCACTTGCCCTGCTAAGTTTGTGTAAAAAAGTCACCTTAAATTTTCTTTCTTCAGGTTGCTATGTTAAACTACTTTCATCTCCTAGTTAATCATGGTGTTACTTATGTAATTAGTATGAGCCTCTTGTAAATTGAATGATTGTATTTTTATACAAATAGGAAAAGTTAGTTTACTTGAGCTTGATATTTATTTCAAAGGATAAAGTTAATCTAGGAATGAGTCACTTTCAATAGGTTTTATTTCATCTTATATGATCAATTGCTTATTTATCATGTCAAACTAGTTGGACTTAAATCTGACAGATGTGGTCAGAATTATTAGTTAATGATGTTTTTTATTACATTTTTTATAAATTATGTTAAGTATGAAAAAAAAAAAAAATGGCAACCACCATGCCACCCATGTGCACATCCCCATACCTCCTCCTTTTTCTCCCTCTTTTTTTCTCTTCCCCACCGAAGATTGCAACCCCTTCTCATCTTCTTCTTTTCCTTCTCTAGCGGCGACGAACGGCAGATTTCTCTCCCGTTCTTCTTCTCAAGCACAGCAGCCCCTTTTCTTTTGATTTCTCCTCCTGCAAGCAGCAACAGCTGCTGTTCACTCCCAACGACAAGGGTAGTATCCCTCCTCCCTGCTTCTTTTGCTGTTTTTCCAGCTCACCACAGCCACCGGAGCCTCTGTCGGAGTTCGTTGAGGCCACTGGAGAAAAGGAAAAGGTTCTCCTTCCTTGTTCTTTCAACATTTCAGCTATTGCACCCTTTGGTTTGTCCTGCTCTCTCTGCCAACAACAGTAAACCCTTGTTGCTTTCATTCTCTCTTAGGTTTTTAGCGGTGACTTCTTTTCTTGATTTCCAGCAACGAACAAGAGCGATCAGTTTTTCCTCAAGGAGAATCTGATATCATTTTGTTTTCTTTGTCTTGATAGCCTTTCCATAATGTTAAAAGGATGAAGATACCTAAACTGATTTTGGGGGAAAACATGCGAGATATATTTGATCCAAATTAGTTTAGGGATGGGGAAAATTACGAGAAAACACGATCAAAATGATCCTTCGACTTCGAGTTGTAGATAAAAAAATTTAGATGTTCATGTCATGGTTCTTATTAGATAGTATTTTGACTATTTGAGTTATGTTGTATTATATTTTGTAGATACAAGTTCGAGTGGAGCACGGTAACCTGCCGACACTCGAAGATTTTTGCTATACATAAGGTGGATACATTTACTCTTGTATATTTCCTTGTGCATGAATAAATATATAAATTAGATTATGTATATGTTGTATCATTGTTTTCAAAATGGGGATTAAACTGATATTATAAATAGCGAAATGGGTTAAAATATTAAAATCATTGGAAGGTAAATAATTGATATTATTTCTTGTTCACATGTGGGCTCATACTGGGATTTATATGGGAAGGATTGTTTTTTTTTAAATTAAAGAAATATTCTGAATTACTTGTCTGTTGATACCTTGTTTTTTTTGACTTGCTTGACCTTTCATATTCCATGCTTTTGATACTCTATCTATTGATACTTGTAGCTTTTTATCTCTGGACCCTATAATGATAAATTAACAGACTTGATACGGAAATATTACCTTGATTGACCATTCAATATGAAAAGAGAATAATCATGATAAATATAATCATAAAGGTTAAATAATAAAGATGGTAAATAAAGAATATTAAAAAGTGAAGGCGGTGAACCTAGCTTTGTATCAAAACTTTATAGTAGAGTACTGGACCACCCACATATTATTGTGGTAGCGCGGTGGCCCGTGGTCCAGAGTACCTGACCATACACTCGAGGCATAGTGGCGTGATGTAGCCCTCGGTCAGTGTTTATTATGTCTTCCACCGGTGAGGGCTGATAACCCGTACGTCAGATGACGTATGCAACAGTCTTATACTCTGAAGAGGCTTTTAGCCTATCCATGTGATATTACACTCTGATGATATTGGGTCAAGTGATTCACTTTTTAGTTGATTTATCATATTTAGACTATGGATATACATGTTGATATTACCATGATAACTTGTATACTGATTGATTAAATAATAAGATTGAAGAATTGATTTTAATTGATGATGACAAATGGTGATAAGGTGAAGATCCTAAACTCTAATATAAAAATTTTACCTGATTATAGATAATGAGAAGATGATTATACATATATATGTATAAATGTAGAACTTTAGGTTATCTTAAACCTAAAGTTGTAACAAAAGATTGTGAATTACTCTACTTCTTTGACTTCTTAAACAAGATTAAATTCATGCACATCTTGCTTGAGTATCCACTTAGCCATTTGGCTAACTTTCTACATTTCTTGGCCTCTAGTTTTGCAGGCACAGGATCCTTTTGATATTGTAGTTGATTTTGGACTTCCATAGGGTTGCTCAGAGATCTCGATGTACTGATTTTCTAGTTTGTTTTACTTTTGTTTCATTGTATTTACATTCTGCAATTTTATTCCAGATGTCGTTGATCTGTATAGTCTTGTAGTCTACGAAAAACTAAGACATATATATAAATTTGATACATTTCTTGGTTATTCTATTTTGATAATTCCTAGGGTTTCTTATATTATATTGTCACCGAGTGGGGTACCGGAAACTATACCCCCAGGGCATGACAAATTAAGTCCCATTTGAATATTCAGTAATAAGATGAATTAATTCATGCTTTTAGTGGGTTACGAGAATAGATCAATTAATTCTTTTTTTTTTTGAAATGCTTAGGATGAAAGATGATATAATTACATGCTGAATAATTTATACATATTTTATATGCTAATTCATCTGATTGTTACTTGTGATATTAACCAAATTACTAGAAAAAATAATACCTTGCATGTCAGTTCATCTAAGATTGGATAAGCGCTAGCTTCCAATTCTTTTGTACGTGCATCAAGCCAATGGCATATAGCTTCTAAAGCAACTTCCAAGGCCCGAAATTCAAACGGAGGAACTGTAGATTGAAAAAAAAAATCACTCAAGAGTAATTTCTAAGTGGATAAATTACATAAGCGGATGAACAGGAAAGTAAGAGCCTTGCACATTCATTGTTCGGCATCCTTTTCCTTGGACAGAGTCCATATAGATCCATATAATTTCAATCGTACTCCAAAGAAAAGGCAGAACATGTCAAAGGAAATATTAAGTTTCTGAATTTAACAACTCGAAACATTGTTGAAGCAGTTGCAGTACAAAACATTGGAGCAAAAGGTGATTATACTTACCCAGACACCCCTCGACCCCACAACATGTAGAAGGGAGGTAAATCATAGAGGGCCTTTTGGCCTAGTGGCCTCCTAGGTGAGGGGGGCGCCTGCAAGGGACGGCTCCACTGATATCGCCGTGATTCGGACCCTAGACCCATTGGAGCAACTCATCACCCGAGTACCAACTCGGCTACCCATGAGGGCAATTGCAGTACAAAACATGAACTAACATGAGATTGCACCATATGACCAAAAAAAACAAAACATGGTATGCAATATATCCTTCAGGAATAATTTTCATGAACCATTAAATCTAGGAAACGATTGAAGTTAAGTTGCATGCTCTTGCTTTACGTCAAAGGTAACTTTTGTTTCTCTTACATGGAAAGCAGATTGGCATATCCTAACACCTAAGTCTGCTTGCAAATTCTTAGAGCAGTTTCGTATGCATATTCATCCATATCTGTTCTTTTATGTTTTGGGACAATCTTTGAAGCAACACAAGTTCCGAACTTAACAAGCTTCACGCTGAGATGTGACCCAATTTCTGCTTATGTTTTTCCAGGTCAATATAAAACGCACAATATCAGAGTGTTATAGATAAGATAGATGATAGTACTTTCTGTAAATAAAACCAAGAACTAGATTGTAATCTTCTACTTTTGAAAAAATAATAAATTGTCAGATACCTAAAACCCAGATGCAACAATGATCTTGCCTAGATCAATTATTTGAACTTTATAGCATATTAAATTGTATACAATCAAGGGAGGAAAAGTTATAAGGAAGCAAAGGATATCCTTGGTCACCATTTACTTCGGTGACTCCGTAATGGCCTATTGCTTCCCCCTCTGCATGATGAGCAAAATTAGCTGGCAAACGATGATGAAGCTCCTGCAAAACTGGGATAACATTCTCTTCAGAGGGGTCTCTTAGCAACACCTACACAGTTAACAAGTATAAATTTGTAAACTTTTTGCTACTTCATAGTTGGACCGAAATAGAGAAAAAAACAAAGACGATATTTTAATAAAAACATTAATGTTAAAACCTGTCCTATCTCAGAACAGAGCAATGTAGGATGACGAAAGAAACATGTGTCAATGTCATGGCCACTTCAAGGGGATTAAGCTTTTACATGAAATTTAAATATAGTCCTTCAGCATGGAGATAAATAGAATAGAATCAACTAAATCAACATAATTTGATTCAAAGTTAAATCAAAATCCCAATCAAACTACAGTAACAAGAAAAGGTTAGAAATGGTATCGAACAAGAAAAGGATCATCGATATTAATCGCACCTCTTCTGCAGTGATGATCGCTTTGATATGCTGATCCCCCACAAACAAAATAAAGCATCAGCACAACGCGCCGTCCCAAATACACAGAAAGGAAATAACCACATACGGGAACAGAATACACCTCGAGATTGAGAACGATGGCCCTCTCCCTGCCTAGAATGGCGGAAGGGTAGGAAAGCAAGGGATCGATGATCCTGAGGTCCCGGGCGTGGATCTGCGCCCTGCGCATAATAACGTGCTTGTCCACGTCCAAGACAGTGCTCCTCCCCGTGCAATCAAGCGAGACCCAGTTCCTCACCGTCAGCATGTTCTTCGCCACACCGTTCGAATCCGCCGCCGCCGATCGCCCTCCACGGTTCATCGCATCAAGGAGGTATTCGGGCCGGAAGACACAATGAGGGAAGCACGAGCACCGGGTTTTCGATCTTAGCCGTTACTGGATCATATAGAAGAAGAGACGACGAGAAGAGGGGAGGATATTGAGGAAAAAGATCACTTTTGCTACGGCGGGAGCAACCTAATTCGGCTTCTTTAATAAACCTCTCGAACCCCAACTGAGGATACCCACTTTTTATGCTTGAATTAAACACTCATAGATACCAAACTGCCATAGGGACTAATCCAGGGTCCCACATAGTTGAACCAATCACCTCACCCAGTGGGTTCAGAGATATTTCAGATACGAAGGTAGCTCAGACACAATTAGAGAATTCGTATATAAAATCAAATACTTATCCTTCGGAATCAACTACCTTAACAGTTTAAATGCTTTGTTCGACATGCTACAACATCTTCTCATTCGAACCCTAATTTAACAAAGTTTACCCCTCCCATAAATTATCCTTGTACAGTCAAATTATAAATAAATATCGCCATCCGCCTCAAAACCTTTGACGAATGAAATGCTTGCGACAAAAACAAACCGTTACTAGTTAAAGTGGTATATAAATGATGCTAAAGTAAAATACATGAACCGCGTCCTCATTTCCACCTCCGCATTTGAAGTCTAGACCCTGTTATATCCCACTGATTTGTTGAAAAGGCGTCGGATATAAACAACCTGAAGCCCACTCGCGAGAGCCAACACAACGTATTCCATTATCGTATAGTAAGTGAGGCGCCGTCTTGTGCTCTCGTTTGCTGCATTGCAAGAAACAATTAGATAGCTTAGGATCCAATATAACACATCTACAACCGAAATCAGAATTCTAAAGGACCAAAAGAAACTTTGGGTCTCAAGAACCGATGAATTCTAGCAACATTTGCACTATCATAATAAGCACGTCAAGCTGAAGTTCAACCAAGATTCACAATAGATACCAACGAACTGATACTTCAAATTTCTAGTGACTCGTAGAATAATGTATACTAGATATAAAGAAATCCAGATCTATAAACATTGGTAACTGACTCCTTAATATTAGATGCAGATATATACATATCGAATTTGTTAAACTGCAGAAGCAAAAAAGATAAAATTACAAGTACACAGGAGATTTGATATCAGTAGTATTCAATAGTTAAGTATTGACGTACATATTTGTAAAATTGAGTTATATTTGCTAAATACAACTTGAACCTTCACAAAAGAAGTTGCGCTGTTGACTTACTATGATGGTTACATGAGTTTGTGTTTCTTGCAGAGTTTTGATTAGTTAGTGATATACATATATAATCACAATATATTCCCCAAACACTTGCTTTCTTAACTTGCTGATGTTCGCTCATACTTGTGTTTCTTGCAATGGTAGTTATCTCTCCAACTCTAGATATGTAACTAAAAATGACTACCATGGAGTAACCTACTAAGGCGTACACTAGTAGCCAATAAAAGAAGACTAAATGATTATTGCTGTTCATAGACTTCCATAGCAAGAAACATTCATGTATCAAGTCTAGGTAAGAAAAATAACATATGAATTAACTAAGAATTGGGAACTTTATTTTTACACTTTACAGTGGGTAAATGGAATTGTTAAAATTGTAAGTTCAAACTCAAATTGTTAAATCTTGATGACCTAAAAGTCACTACATTATGAAATAAAGTAATACTATACAACTTATGAGGAATGGAAATCATTTATAGAAAAAATAAATGTACATAAAGATGATTCCAGTATCATCATCCTCTATCAAACTCTAACTGCAAGAATACGGGAATTAACATTAAATATAATTATAAACTAATCATTTTTCATGTTTGAACTTTTCCTTTAAATCGACAAGAAAATTCTAGAAAAATAGTATAAATATAAACTAATCATGATAAGCCAAAATACATTAGTGATAAAATTTTCTTTCCTTCGTGGAATTTAGTTTTCTTCAATGATTCTTAAGTTTTTCCCCTTCAAAACCAAATCTGAGACATTTTACAGATTCAAACACAATTAATTCCTACACCAAATTAGTAAATTAAAAAAAATATACATTTGATGGAACAAAACTCAAGGAGTTTAATCATATCAAAGACACAATAATATCCATACAATAATAAGTTCATGTATAATAAATTCACTTTAATAGTCTAACCAATCAAGTATACTGTTGGTCAATTTAACTTACTATGACGATGGCGAAGTTCTCGTGCTTTTAGATAACGCTGCTCTGCTGTGACAGATTCAAGTGCTTCCCTAAGCTGTGCAATTTTCACATTTATTGGATCCAAATGCTCTGCAAGAGATCAGGTGCAACAACTCTTGTCGGGAACAATATGGAAATAAAAAGGATAACTTTATATATGATTTTATAAAATAGATGGAGCTGAAGAAAGAAACAATCATAATGCCTCTTAGTTAGGATCATATTTAAAAAATGTATCAACAATGAAAACCTAGATTATTCTTTATGAATTGTGCTAAACTAGCAATTAACCATGGAAAAATAGATGACAAGCTTCAACATCAAATTCAGATAACAACAAAATATGTGAAATTCTCTAAATTCCTTCGCCATTCATTTAACTAACCATCTTTGGCTATGTCATGTTCATTCGGAATATGTCCTACATGAATGTAGAATGAGACTGTCTCTGGTGTTCTGTTTGGATTATGGAAACAGAACTTGTACATTCCAGATCGTGGGGCCTTGAATTCAAACTTATCACCGGATGTCCCCTTCAAGGAATGCACAGTGTTACCAGCTGGAGAAGTTACCTACACAATTTTTCAGATTTCAGTAATTAACAACGTTACAATCTGAAAATACCTTTTGAAAGAAGGCTAAAATCATCTGACAAGATAAACGGAAAAGAATATGACTATTTTATTCAAATACACTTGTCATCTGGAGAAGTTATTTCCTTCTTTGGACATCGCAGAAGTTTGAAGATCCACAACTCAACAATATTTCTAAAGTAAGGTAACTGTATATAAAAAACACTGTTAAGGTTGTTACAAAAATTTAGCAGACTTAAGAAGTTTCAATTGTACACACAAACTATTAGTCTTATTTAAAGTTTAGGTGGCCGATTAACAGACCTAAAAGGTGTGAATAAAATTGATTTTTATTTGGAAATTGGGCTAAACTTGAATAATCAGGAAATTAAAAGTACTAATTAGAACACCACAAACTTATAGCCACCAAAATTAACATAATTGTGAAGATAACAAATCAAGGTTTCTAAAACTAACATCCCTTCTTTTTATTTTCTGTCCTTTTGATTCAATGGATGTTGAAATACAAGTGCTATAAAAATCAAAGAAAGTTAAATTGGGGGATAGGAAATATTCTAATGCATTGCATATGTTGTAAAGAGATAATTACATGTATTGTATAGAACTCAATATAAGAATTTTAAACCTAAAATACAAATGTGGGATTAAACCCCAAAACACCTAACATGTAACACTCATAACACTCCCTCAAACTGGAGCACAAACCCTATCTATGTTTACGACAACCACCATACCTCCTCTCCAAATAGTTTCACTAACAAAGACACCATAGGGAGACTACTTCAGAATTTAAAGGATGCTTGATACAACGGTGAAACAAATATCATGTGTAACAATTCTGGTTAAACTAACAAAAGAACCTACTTCTAATTAACATAAGAGGGTTTTTTTTACACAAATAGAAGATAGGTACTATTTTCCATATGATTCTTCCAATGTTTCTCTGCTTGCATCACTTACCAACCAAGGAAAAACGCTTCTAGTTGATTTTAGAGTTCTCCCCTTTCCAGTGAATGGTGGAATAATAGTTACAGAGCAAACCTTAACATGAATCAATGGTCAACACCAAACTTCACGATCATGACAAAAGCAGGATTAAAACTTTCGTTAAAGAAATTATTTGGGCACATCATTTATCACAAAAAAATAATAAGAAGAACACAACAATTTCAGATCAGTGGAAGTGTACTTTTCTTCTGCATTTTCTGATCTAGACTAGTATTAGCTTCCAGTTGAATCTATACTTATCAAAGAGGTTGCTCACCAGCAATGGCTTCTCCAGATTGCAACGGATATTGATGCACCTCATTCCAAATCACACCTTACATCCCTTACCTATAACCTTCTAAGAAATTCAGCATATGAAGCATCGGTCTTAGTAGGGTGTCAGAACTAAAGAGTTTTAGGGAAGGGAACTAAAGATTCGATGTCACATTCTTAGCATATAAAATGAATACAGTGAAAGTTATGGTATGAGTTGAAGACACAAGGCAAAAAAAAAAGGTGGGTGGGGAAGAACAATTTGGATTCTGATTCTTAAATCCTTGTGATTCCAGACAATAAAGCATTCATTAAAACAAAAGAATTGAGATTGAGATCATTTTCTGTTCCAAACAAGCTGTTATAGAACCAACGGAAACCCTAATATTCATAAAAATCTAAACTTTTTCAAAAAGCAGCAATCAAGCTGATGAATTACCCAAAGATAGAAAACGCATCAACATACAACACCTTAATTATCTAATCCTTCCATCTAAATACCGCTTTCTTTATCTAATCTAATAGATCCAATCGAAAAGCCCTTGCCTGCGTAAGAAAGGGGGAAAATACGCATCACTTACGATAAGATCGATGCCGGGGTGATCGGAGTTCCAGAAGATGTCATGATCCACGACTACGAAATTTCCCGAGATCGTGTCCCCCTCATAGACGACGAACTCGTAGACGCACTCCACGTCGTTGACGGTGACGGACAGAGCGTAGAGACGGCGGGGGCAGCCGACGAGAAGGACTACAATCAAGAAGACCTCCCCGAAACTGATTGATCTCCTCCTCTCCATGGCTCTCCAAACTCGATCTCGATCGCTCTAACAACGAGCCCCCGATCCGTTTTGTTATCGCATCTTGACTTATGTGTCTGGTCGGTTTTTATATACCCTCAATTTCCCCAGGATCTTAAAAACAAAAAGGATGGCTTTTGAAGAAGTATTTTATTAGGTGGATTAATTTGAAAATTTTGGATGGGGTGATTTTTAATATTTAAGAATCAATGAGGGGGCAATTGTTACTTTGTCCTTCCACCAATACTGTGCTATGGATTTTCCTAAAACCCTATCATGCTCCTCTTCGTCCACAATTGATTACTACGCTAGCCCATCGACTCCATGGCCGACGCCCTCCCCCTCTCTGGCCGGATCGCCATCGTCACCGGCGCCGCCCGCGGCATTGGTCGCAGTGTCGCCATCCACCTTGCCTCCCTCGGCGCCTCCCTCGGCGCCTCCCTCATTCTCGGCGACAGCTCCGATTCCCCCTCTGCAGAACAACTTGCCGCCGAGCTCAATGCCTCCCCTGTTAACCCACCTCGCGTCGTCGCCCTCCGCGTGGACGTGTCCGACGCCGGTGACGTAAAATCCCACTTCAATGCCGCAGAATCCGCCTTCGGCTGCCGCGCCCATATCGTCGTCTCCTGCGCCGGGATCTGCGACGAGAAGTACCTATCCCTGGCTGAAACCTCCAACGAGGTCTGGGAACGTACCTTCGCCGTCAACGCCCGAAGGGACTTCCTTTGCTGCCGGGAGGCGGCGAATCGGCTGGTCCGCGGCGGAGAGGGGCGGATCGTGTGCTTCTCGTCCTCGGAGGTGGGTGGGCTCCCGCCTGGGTACGGGGCGTGCGTGGCGTCGAAGGCGGCGGTGGAGGTGATGGTGAGGGAGCTGGCGAAGGAGCTGAAGGGGACGGGGATCACGGCCAACTGCGTGGCGCCCGGGTCAGTGAAAACGCCGATGTGCTACGAGGGGAAGAGCGACGAGGTGGTGCAGAGCACATTGGAGGAGGGTCCGATGGGGCGACTGGGGGAGGTGGAGGACATCGCACCGGTGGTGGGGTTCCTGTGCACCGACGGCGGCGGGTGGGTGAACTGGCAGGTCGTCCGAGTCAACGGAGGCTACATGATTTGATCCCTCTCAGACTCTCAGTATTCAGTTATCAAGTTTCCCGCTCGCCATCTTCAGCTCCCTGTGTGCCATTTTCCGTCTTGCTTCTCTGTTATGTGTATTGTGTAGCGTCCCCGGCCATGAATGCTGGTTTCTCTTGCTGCTCCGTTGTGACTGTCGTTAGGGCAGGTCTTTAGATCTAGTGTGTCATTTCCCTTTAGCCATGTAGTTTGCTCTGTCGTGACTGTCAATTTCATTTCTCAGTTGATTGAATCTTTGGGGAATCAATTGTTTTCTTTGAGATCGATAGAAGTATTCTCCTTATATTCCATTGTTGAAGTCCAAAAGACAGTAAAATGCATAAATCTAATTAAAATGGACACTTTAATAGAGTATAGTATTTATTTATGTTTTGAAAATACTCAATTAAAGATGTGAAAATAATAGATAATGTTTATCTTAATTACTGTCTAAATAACTAAATTTAATGCATAAATATTAGAGCGAAAATACGAGAGAGAAAAATAGTGATACAAGGGATATTAGTTTGAACTTGAAGTACCTTTCATTGGAGTGGACCAAGCGGCCTTTTCCCGATTTTAAGGGATTTTGCTTTGCTTCCGGCCTTAATTTCGTCCCCAAATTAAAACCCTAATCGACTCCATGGCCGCCGCCCTCCCCCTTTCTGGTCGCGTCGCTATTGTCACGGGCGCCTCCCGCGGCATCGGCCGCGCCATCGCCACACACCTTGCCTCCCTCGGCGCTTTCCTCGTCCTCGGCTATTCCTCCAACTCCGTCGCTGCTGACCAACTCGCTTCCCAGCTTAACTCCTCCTCAGACCAACCCCCCCGCGCCGTTTCCGTCCGCGCGGACGTCTCCGACGCCGACGCAGTCAAATTCCTCTTCGACGCCGCGGAGTCCGCCTTCGGCGGCCGCGCCCACATCTTCATCGCGTGCGCCGGCGTCCTCGACGACAAGTACCCGACCCTGGCCGCCACCACGGACGAGGACTGGGACCGCACCTTCGCCGTCAACACCCGAGGGGCTTTCCTCTGCTGCCGGGAGGCCGCGAATCGGCTGGTCCGCGGCGGCGGGGGTCGGATCGTGTGCATCACGTCCTCGTCAGTGGTATCGCTCCGGCCACGGCACGCGGCGTACGTGGCGTCTAAGGCGGCGGTGGAGGCGATGGTCAAGGTGCTGGCGAAGGAGATGAAGGGAACGGGGATCACGGCCAACTGCGTGGCTCCGGGGCCTGTGGCGACGGAGATGTTCTTCGCGGGGAAGAGCGACGAGTGGGTGAAGAGGATAGTGGAGGAGTGTCCGCTGGGACGTCTGGGGGAGGTGGAGGACATCGCGCCGGTGGTGGGGTTCCTGTGCACCGACGGCGGCGAGTGGGTGAACGGGCAGGTGGTCCGAGCCAATGGAGGATACACTTAGGGTCTGTTTACTTGGGATGATGGATTCAAAAATTAAAGAAAGTTTTCTGTACAGAAAACTTTCTGTTGTTTATTTCATGCAAACGGATAGACTATTAATCGTTTCCCTTGTTTACTTACTTTGAAATAGTCGAAGGATGGATTTATGAATCCATCCACCGATTGAATTGTTAACAAATTTTTATCCACCCAAAATCGGGCGGAACACCATTCTTTCCTTCTCGTCATCTCTCACGTCCTGTCCTCAACCTCGCGAGTCGCCGATAGTCCTACGCAATTGGCCAAAACACAGGTCTCCTCACGGCCACTCGCGAATAACGACGTCCCCTCATGACCGCTCGGTTTACTAGCAGCGTCTCCTCACGGCTTTGTTCACGCCAAACCATTTCTCACTACCTTGGGTTGTACCGCTTCTACCTCCGCCATAGGTTCTCCGATTGGGATTCCGGATTCCGGTTATCTGCCTCACCAACCATCCTTCGCTCTGTGTCTTCGCCACGGCGGTTCATGACCAAGAGGAAGGATTCCTGGAGCTAGGCAGTGCAACACACAAGCAGCTGAGATGGTTGTGGCTCTTGACGTCGGCAGTAATACAGGGGAAGTGGCAGTGGAAGGTGTGGGAACACTCCGCCTTAAACACCGGCGTCCCCTAGCTCACCTTCGGGCTTTGCGAACAAATCCGGCAACGACTCTACTAAAAGAACAAGCTGCAAACTTTAGTATGTGAACAAAAACCTGTAAAACGAAAAAGCTATCCAATGAAATCTCAAAGCCAAAAGCCAGGAATTAGATTGATTTAAAGAAAAAAAAGGAACCTTGGAGAAGTTCTTGAAGAGGGCAAATTTAGAAGGGGATCTCGGAGACAAAGGTGTAGAGAAGGCCTTTCTATGAAACAGAGCAGTGTTGCGACTCCGACGGTAGTACCGGCTGCAATGACTGGGGCTCGCGAAGCTCTGGCGCTAACACGAGCCGCGGCGTGGACGGATTACTGTGCCTTTTGCCGTCGGATAAAAATCCAAGCTTGGCATAACTCCTCGAACTAGGTACAGGACCGAGCGTGACAACCCTCTCGGTTGCTATGGCTTCCGCCACCTCTCGCCGGGCCACCGTGCAAAAAGCTCTCCGCCCCTCTAGTTCCCATACCTCTCCTCCTCTTCTGCACTTTTCTTCTTCTCCACTACACCTTAATTATTATTGTCCAGTATCTCCCTTCTCTAACCTTCTAGTCCCCCTTGGAATACCTCTACCAGATCTGTCATCGCTATACAACAACACTTTTTTATTTCTTTTGCTGCTTCATTTCTTCCGTTCTCTTCCTTCTCTTCTCTCTTCCTTCCCTATTCCCTAGGGATTCTCTTCTTTCTTTGTCCTTTTCCCTCCCCTTCCCCTAGAGATTTTTTTCTTTAGCTGATTCCTTTCCCTCGTTGATCCGTCTCTCTGAGTAAACTGACCCTTAGAATGCGTTTTGGCGAGGACTAATCAGTATTGTAATATAATTTGGTTTATAAAGTAATAAATTTTTATAATCTGGGTTTCACCGCGGCCGTCAATTTAATAATGGGTTATGTTAAAATTATAATAAGTTGTCTAAATTTTAAAATTTCATTACATGTTATTTCGATTATGAAATTAAAATCCGAGGGCCTGATGAATCTCAATAACGAACTCAAATTTATCAAATTCAATCAAATTAAGACTATTTTATCTTGAGATTTTCTTGATTATAATCGTACACTTCAATCTTAATTTCATCCCATATTCAGCTCGTTGTAAGTTTCAAAAAAATAAATAAATAATAAAGAGAGAAACAGTGCTTTGAAATCTCACTGCATCATGCATGCGCAAGAGAATACTTTAAAAAATAAATATATAATTTAATAAATACAAAAATGTGATGCGTAATTTAAATATTAATAAAACTAAAATATGTGATTAATAAATATAAATATGTGATCGTGATTTAAATATTAATAAAAGTAAAATATGTGATTTAAGTAAAACATAGAATATTTATAGCCTATTGAACAATGCAATTGATAAGGTTAAAAGATGGGAGCAACAAGTTACCAATAGATTGGATCTTATATTCCTAGTCGTTTCTTATACACTCTCAATTTCCACGTGATCTCAACATATTTTATATATATATAATTTGGATATTGAACACTCCTAGTTGTCTTTGGATCTGAAGAAGAGTTTCTTGCCCAATATTAACATGTAGTAAGAGGGCCTCTGTCATCTCTCATTGTGACTCCTCTGTACTCAAGTGAAACTTCGGAAGAGAAAGAGAGATACTATGAAATGAACACGTGTATTATTGAGAAAAAATATATCTCTCTCTTCGGTTACCCATTCCATTTTATATCTTTCATGGAGTAATGACCCTAGTTATAATTATTGTTAAATTATAAATATTTATTTATTTAGAATTTTGGGATAATTTGATTATTTTTCTTTTTATATTTAGAGTACTTTATTTTTTTTAATTATTAATTTAGATTCAATAATATGGTTAAATTTTTTTTCTAATTTCTATATGGTATCAGAGCAAAATTCTCTTTCTCTGGCTTAATTTTTTCTGCCACTTTTATTATTGCTTCCTGTTGTCGCTACCGTCTCCTACTACTGCTGTCGATTTCGGTGCCGACACGCTGTCCTGTCTATTTTGGCATGGACGACCTATCCTATTGATTTCGGTGTCGACGCTCTTTTTTGCCGATTTTGGCACCGACGCTCTTTTTTGCCGATTTCAACACCAACGTCCTATGCTGTTGATTTCGACGTCGACGCTCTTTTATGTCAATTTCGGTGCTGACGCCCTGTGTTACTGATTTTGGCATTGACGTCATTTTCTACTGATTTCGACATCGACGCCCTGTGCTGTCGATATCTACGTTTGTCACCTTTTTTATCTCGAGTTCTGTGTGTGACCACGGGTCATCCTGACACCAGTTTTTACGGATCATATAGATGTATATCCTTATAATTTGGTTATTCTGAGCAATATTCGTTCTGTCATCATGCTTGGTCGTGCAGATACTTCATGGAAATTTGATCCGTATATATTATACCAGTTTTAATAGTTCCTTGCTTCACAGCTCTCTGTCATGTCAGCTTCCTCTCATAGAGGTTTGTCATCGTCTGATATTTCAGGTATATCTTCATCATTATGGATTTTGGACTCTGGTGTCTCCCATCATATGTCATCTAATTTATCATCTTTTGTTTCTTTTTCTCCCTGTTCATATATATTTATTATGATTGTCGATGGTACTACTATGTCATTAGTAGGTGTCGATTCAATTGTTACGTCTTGTTATCTCTTACTGATGTTTATTATATTCTGAGCCTTACTTTAAATCTTGTTTCTGTTAGTCAATTATGTGAGTATGAATATCTAGTCTCTTTTTCTTCATCCAATTGTTACGTTCAAGACATGTAATCTCAGAGGTCGATTGGGACATGTCGTAGGCAAGGAAGACTCTATGTTTTAGATTAACTCAAAGTACCAGAAGTTGTAGCTTCGAGTGTGGATTAATTATCTTTTCATCTGAATCGTTCATCTTCTGATTTTTATTTATGGTACTCTTGTTTAGGTCATGTTTCAGCATCTCATTTGCAGTTTTTAGCTTCTACAGGAGTATTAGAATCTTTAAAAAGTTCTGATATTTCTTATTATAGTGATTATAAACTAGGCAAATTTTTTGTCTTACCATTTTCTAAAAGTCTTTCTTTTTTCCTTCTGCTCCATTTGATCTTATCCATTCTGATGTGCGAGAACTCTTTCCTATTCCTATAAAAGGAGGATCAAGGTATTATGTTTCGTTTATTGATAACTGCACTCGCTATACTTGGGTCTATCTTATAAAACACATGTCTGATTATCTTACCATTTTTAACAATTTCAGAGCTCTTGTGAAAACTCAACATTCTAGTGTCATAAAGTGCGTTGTGATTTGGGGGAGGGGTGAATACATTTCGAATAATTTTTCATAATTACTACTTCTGATAGTACTATTCATCAACCCTCTTGTACAGATACTCCTGAACAGAATGATGTGACTGAACAAAAATATAGACATCTTATTGAAATAACTCATTTATTTTTATTGTCTGACAGTGTTTCTAGTACCTTTTGGGGGGAAACAATCCTTACCGCTTCTCACGTGATTAATAGAATTCCAACCTCACACAATTGAGGCTTGTCACCTTTTGAAAAATTGTATGGGCATGCTCCTATGTATTCCTCTTTGCGTGTTTTTGGTTGTAATTGCTTTATCCTTCGTCCATATGTCGAGCGTAATAATTAGCCTCTTCGTATGCTCTTTGTGTGTTTTTGGGTTATGGTGTTACTTAAAAAGGATATCGTTAGTTTGATCCCATTAGTAAAAATTATATGTCTCTCGTTATGTTGTGTTTCTTGAGTATATTCCATTCTTTTCTATTCTAGCTAGTTGGCATAATATGACAAAGTCATATCTACATTGTATTAATCCTTTTAATACCGACACTGAGAAAGTTTCACCCACAACTCCTACTGGTAACTCAACTGAATTTGGTACTTTATTTCTTGAGATATCCGCTCCACATGTTCCTCCTTCTACCACTACTCAATCATCTCCTGAGGTTGTGGATGATCCTTCTCTCCACCATCGTCAATCCACTCGTGTTTGTAAGTCTACTAAACTTTCAGATTTTGCCTACTCTTATTATTTTCATTCTTTTACTTCATTTGTTGCATCTATTCATTGTCTTTCTAAGTTTGTATCTTATAGGGAAGCTATTTGTAACCCACTTTAGCAGAGTGTTATGGCTGAGGAACTAACTGCTTTGCATCAGACTCATACATGAGATTTGATTCCGTTGTCACCAGGAAAACGCACTATTAGTTCTTATTGGGTATATAAGATCAAAACTAAATCTGATGGATCTATCGAGTGATACAAAGCTTGTCTTATTGCTAAAGGTTATTCTTAGGAGTATAGCATGGATTATGACGAAACATTTGCTCCTGTTATAAAAATGATGACTTTTTGTACTCTGATTGTTGTTGCTTTTATTCATCGATAGAGAATATCTCAGATGAATGCCAAGAATGCATTCTAAATGGTGATCTTCATGAAGAAGTTTATATGACACCTCATCCTGGTATTTCACACCAACCTGGTGAAGTTTGTAGGCTTCGTAAAGTACTTTATGGTCTCAAAGGTTATCACAGTGGTTGGTTTGCACCTCGTGCTTGGTTTGAGAAGTTTTCTACAGCGGTTACTTCACTTGGTTTTTATCCTAGTAATCATGATTCAACATTGTTTGTTAGGCGTACAAGTATAGGTCATATTCTTTTATCATTATATGTTGGTGACATGATTATTACTGGTGATGATTCTGATGGAATTGCTTCCCTGAATTCTTAGTTAACTAGTCATTTTACTATGAGAGACTTGGGTATACTACACTACTTTCTAAGAATTGAGATTGCTTCTTCCCTGAAAGATTACATTTTATCCTAGTCAAAGTATATATATGATTTGTTTGAGCGTGCTCGTCTTACTGATAATAGAGTCATTGATACTCCTATTAAAACTATGCTCGATATGCTCCATCTGATGTCTCACTTTTGTCGGATCCTAATTTATACAAAACTATTGTTGGAAGATTTGTTTATTTCACTGTGACTCGTCCAGATATTACTTATGTTGTTTATGTGGTTAGTCAATTTGTAGCTATACCAACTACAGTTCATTGGGTTGTTGTTCTTCATATTCTCAAGTATCTTCGGGGCACTCAATTTCAAAGTCTTTTATTTCCGTCTACTTCATCTTTTGAACTGCATGCATACTCTAATGTGGATTGGGATGATGATCTTACGGATCATAAATCTACCACTGGCTTCTACGTTTTTCTTAATGATTCTCTCATTTCTTGGAAGAGTAAGAAGCAAGATGTTATTTTTAGATCTTCCATAGAAGCTGAGTATCGTGTCATGGCATCAACTACTTGTGAGATAGTTTAGTTGCGTTGGTTGCTTAAGGATATGTGTATCTCTCTTCATCAACCTATTCCGTTATATTGTGATAATCAGAATGTTATTCAAATTACACACAATTCAGTTTTTCATGAGCGAACGAAACATATTGAAATTGATTGTCACATTACTCATCACCATCTTCAGATTGACATCATCATATTGTCTTTTGTTCCTTCAAATCTACAGATTGCTTATATATTTATCAAGTCACATTCTGCTTTACGTTTTCATTTCTTATTTAACAAACTCTCAATGCTTCTAGCTGCAGCATCGTGAGTTTGAGGGAGATGTTAGATTATATATATTTATTTGTTTATAGTTTTTAGGGCAATAAAGCCTTTTTACCTTTTATATTTAGAGTTTAGGGCTTCTTAACTGAACTATATAAGACCTTATACTCTGTATTTTTAATTATCAATTTTGGATTCAATAATACGATGAGTTTTTTCTTTTTCTTAATTTCTAAAATAACATTAAAATCCCCCATCTGCAATGCCCACTAGCCACCATTGCTACCTACTCATTTGGTAACAATCCCACGATCAACTCCTTTTGTAACGGCTAACGTAAGTCATCATTGATTCCCTCTATTGCTCATCGCTCCTAAACTGATTCCTTGTAAAATTAAATCTTCACCCTCTCATCCCTATTTCCCCCTTAACATGTTGAGCATAACCCGATTCTAAGGTCGATTCCCTAGCACCAAGTGTTATTTACTCCCAAGCCCGAGTGTCAAGCACCTTACGTCTGAAGCCCTACTACACTCAAGGTCCGAGCACAATAGCTTCCTTTAATCCTTTTCCTTTTGAACCCAACTTGACAGGGCCTAAGTCGAACCAACCTCCATACTTCGGCTTTTGGGAGTATCCCAACTCCTTGATCACAAAGTATTATAGGGTATCAATATCATAGGAATGCACATTCACATCTAAATCAAATGTATCGTAGGAATACACATTCACATATAAATCAAATTTAGGATAAAGTATGTTTATGTAGAATTATTAACTATTTTGTATGTTTTAGTGAGGAATGTTCATTAAAAAATTTATTATTTTATTATGAATTTATTTTTTTTATCTTTACTAAATAATCTATAAATTTTTATTATTTTAAATTGTATATAATATTTATTTTGAAAAAAAAAATATTAATAGTTGATCTTGATAATATTTTTAATAAATAAGTTAGCAATGCCAGTTATTTGTACCAAAAAAAGGTTTTTGAAGAATTATTTTATTAATTGGATTAATTTGAAAATTTTGGTAGGATGATTTTTAAAATTAACTTTGCCTTCCACCGACACTGTTCTATGGGTTTTCCTTATCCTAAAATCCTATCAAGCTCCTCTTCGTCCACTATTTGATTACTACACTAGTGCATCGACCCAATGGCCGACACCCTCCCCCTCTCAGGTCGGATAGCCATCATCACTGGCACTGCTTGCGGCATGGGCCTCGGTGTCGCCGTCCACCTTGCCTCCCTCGGTGCCTTCCTCGTTCTCGGCGATTGCTCCGACTCCCCCCATTTAGAACAACTTGTCACCAAGCTCAATGCCTCCATTGATCTCCCACCTCGCGCCATTGCCCTCCTCGTGGACATCTATGTCGGTGTCGTCAAATCGCTCTTCGACGCGGTAGAATCCACCTTTGGCGGACGCGCTCACATCATCGTCACCTGCGCCGCTATCTGCGACTACGACTACCCATTCCTGGCTGAAACCTCCGAAGAGGTATGGGACCACACGTTGGTCGTCAATGCCCGAGGGAGCTTCCTTTGCTGCTGAGAGGCCACGAATCTACTGGTCCGCGGTGGAGGGGGGAGGATCGTGTGCTTCTCGTCCTCGGGGGTGGGCAGGCAACATCCAGGTTACTCGATACGTGGCGTCCTTAAACCTTTGTCTCCGTCAACGGTCGAGCAACGACCTTAAACCTTGTTGCCATCAGCGGTCGAGTGGCGACCTTAAACCCTTGTCTTCGTCAATAATCGAGCGGCGTCAACAGTCGAGCGGCGTCAACAGTCGAGCGGCGACCTTAAACCCTTGTTGCTATCAGCGGTCGAGTGGTGACCTTAAACCCTTGTCTCCGTCAACAGTCGAACGACGACCTTAAACTCTTGTCGCCGTCAACGGTTGAGCGGCGACCTTAGACTCTTGTCGCCATCAACGGTCGAGCGACGACCTTAAACTCTTATCGCTATCAATGGTCGGGCGATGACCTTAAACTCTTGTTGTCATCAACAGTCGAGTGACGATTTTAGACTCTTGTTGCCATCAACGGTCGAGCAGCGACCTTAAACTCTGCGTCTACATCAAAGGTCGAGCAACCGCTATAAACCTGAGATCGATGAAAAATGGTCCGTTTGGGCAATTAATATGACGTCAATCGGTGGGCCACGGAGCCACACGTGAAATATTTCACTTCATGGTAAGGGGTTCGCAGCTTGAACCCTGAGCGGTAGCACAATGAAATATCTAAAATGTATGAAAAGGAAAAGTCGAACGACGCAGAATGAAGGATTAACATAGCATTAGATAAAATTGTTTGCCGAACGGACAACCATCCATTAATACTCTGATAAGACCTACAAGCACATGAAAGAACAATACAGGATTCGCTCAAGCAAGCTCACTCCAAAAAATCCAAAATATGTCGGGCAGTGACTTAGTTAGTTTGTCCCGACTGATGACCCTGCTTGTCAGAGCGGAGGGGAGGTAGCCGCCTTTCTTCAGTTGATCGAGTGTCCTGTCGATAACAAGGTTGAATAGACGGAGCGCCCCGATCGGCGACCTTGTCGCTAAAAGCGTCCTAGCGGATGTAGGCCTACTTCATGAGATTAAACCTGCTCGATTTGGCTCCTTGATAAGTCTCTAAGGTCACTCGGGATGCCTCCAACTCTTCATTCAACTTGGCCAGCTCTTCATCTTTGGTGTCGAGCTGGGTCTTCGTGGCGGAGCGCTCGGTAACCTACTCTCCCTCTCAGCGTTTAGCGAGGCCTCCACGTCCTTCAAGTTTTGAGCAAACACCTAAAACTCCTTATTTTTGATCTCCAAGTCCTCGATGGGTTGGAGCTTCCTGGTGTTGGCCAAGTTAAGCTTGGACTCGAAAGAGCTGTCCTGTTTATCAAGCCGAGCCAACTGAGAAGCTTGCTTGGCACTTTTGCTCTTCTTCGCCTCTAGTTGCTCGGAGATCTTACTCAGATCGGCTCTTAGTTGAGTCATCTCAGCGCTCATTTGCTCCAGCTGCGCCTAAGAAGTTGCTGCTTAGCCGCTTTGATCACATAAAAAAATAGGGTTCTGAAAAAAATCTAAGGGTTAATAAAAATTTCTAACTTTCTTAAAAATTTTAAGTTGAATAAATTCTAAGTTAGAGAGTTTGCAATAATTTTTAGCAAAAAATATTCTAAGTTAAAACAATTTCTAAGTAACACTTTAAGTAAGAGAGAAAAATTTTGACTTAAGAAATTTTGCAAAAATATTTTTGAAATTTTTTTTTAGTAAATATTTTAAGTAGAGATTTCTAATTTCGGAAAAACTTTTAACTTTTAAGTAAAAATTTTATGCATACAAAAAATTTCTAAGTAAAAAATTTGAAAAATTTTTAAAAACTTTTTAAAGCATTATTAAATTTCCACCTTAATGCTTTTATCAGAAAGTTAATTAAACGTTTTTATTTCAATATTTTGGCTTCCAGGTTGTAGCGAGGCATTAGGCCTTCTTGATTATTGGAGCAATAACCACTTCCTTAGATAAAGCCTCATAAAGAAATTTTAATGTCTAATTTTCTCGCTGAAAGCCCTAAATCTAATTAGTTCAAGTTCAAGTCAGACAAGACTTTGGAACCCAATATAGGTTCCAACCTACTGGATTGACTCGGAATTTCTTAGGGGCATTTTTCTTAGAAATATTTCTAATCTGTCCCTTATGATATCGAAAATACCAATTTAAATTGTTGTATTTTCTAAAGTATATTTTATTTGAGCATGCATGATTTTTTAGACTATCTATTTGCATTTTCAAATTATTATTTTCTGATTTTAATTTTTCATTTTCTAATTTTGATTTGTCTAAATCTTCTAGAGGGCAAGATTTAGCCAGTATTATTTTTAAATTTTTATTTTCCTTTTCTAATTTACAGCAATCTTTTGTTAATAATTTAACGAATTTAAAGAGTTTATCGGGAGTAAAAGATCGTACCTGACTTACCTTGTCGATCTCGTTGCCCGTGTCTCCCCTTGAATTGCTGCTATCTTCCGATGTGGCTCCCCCTTCATCGATGCTCTCGATGCTCATTTCGGAAGAGCTTGACTCGCAATTGTCGTCTTGATGACTCGCCATTAATGCGAGCCCGGAGAACGCCTCGACTTTCGATTCGGACGACGTATCGTCCCACGTCGCCTTTAGGACCTTGCGCTTTTGGATAGGTTTTTTACTTTTATCCTTGTCCTTGTTCTTTAGCTTGGGGCAGTTGTGCTTGACGTGCCCTTATTTGTCGCAGTGGTAGCCAGCGGATCATCCTTTTCTTTTTACCCTGTGGATGGTTAGAGGTTCTAGATTTACAAAGTTTTTTAAACCGTCTTACCATCATTGCCATTTCCTCGTCGTTGAAACAAGACTCCGACTCAGGTTCGTCTCTCGATGCTTTGAGGGCGGCGTTGTTCTTGGACTCCTTCGTACCTGCACATCTTAATTTGTGCACTTCAAATGTAGAAAAGAATTCCTCTAATATAATTTTTTCTAAGTCTTTTGAAATATAAAAGGCATCTACTAGTGACACCCATTTTGAATTTCTAGGAAAGGAATTTAGTGCGTACCTTAGCGAATCTCGGTTACTTACCGTCTCTCCGAGATTCGAAAGTCTGGTGATAATTTCCTTTATCCTTGAGTGCAAATGCGCAACTGTCTCGTCTTCCCCAAGTCACAGGCTGGTGAGTTGGTTGCGGGGTAAATCCTGTTAGGACCAAAAGTAGCTAGAGGGGGGGAGGGGGGGGGGTGAATAGCTCGTCGCGTTCGCTCGGTGCGCTTCGTTGCTTGGCGTTGCTTGTTTCTTCTTGGATGTGCAGCGGAAAATACAGAAACAAACACAAACACGCTAACACTAGGATTTTACTTGGTATCCACCTCACAAGAGGTGACTAATCCAAGGATCCACACCAACGCACACACCCTCCACTATGAATAACACTCCTTTATGGTAACTACCAAAGGCGGAGAAGCCCTACAACACTCTCAATACAAGAAGAAGAAAGGGAAATACAAGTTAAGCAAAAGCTTACAAGATGTGCAGTAAAAACCCTAACCCTAACTTCTTCCTCTTGCAATAGATCCGCCTCTTGACTTGGAAAGCCTCCAAGAACCTTCAAGAACTGGCGATCACGTGCTTGTAGAGAGCTGTGGAGGACCTGGAATGAATCTGAGAAGAGCTCGTAAAGAGATGCCGAAGACCACGCTCGCCTGCGGCTTTAAACCCGACGCAACGGTCGGATCCCGATCGATTCGAATGTTCCGAATCGATCGATCCACGGATCGATCCGAGCGCCTGATGCGAAAGCGCTGGATCGATCCACGGATCGATCCAGCGCTTATCGCGCGAAGCAGCATCGTCCCGATCGATCGACTGATCGATCAGGACCTCTGGATCGATCCACGGATCGATCCAGAAGCTCTCTGTTCGCTGGGAAGAATCTGGATCGATCCACTGATCGATCCAGAGCCTGGATCGATCCACGGATCGATCCAGAACTTGGTTTTTGCCCAAAACCAAGTCCCAAACCTCCCTAACCAACATTCGGTCAACCTTGACCTGTTGGTACATCATGCCTAGCATCTGGTCACTCCCTTGACCTGCCAGGACTCCCCACCAAGTGTCCGGTCAATCCCTTTGACCCACTTGGACTTTTACTCGTCGTGCCAAGTATCCGGTCACTCCCTTGACCTACTTGGACTTCCCAACACCAGATGTCCGATCATCCTTGATCCATCTGGATTTCCTTTGTCTGGCTTCACTCACCAGGACTTTCACCTAGCTTCACTCACTAGGGTTTTCCTTCTGCCTAGCTTCACTCACTAGGACTTTCATCTGCCTAGCTTCACTCACTAGGACTTTCACCTGGCTTCACTCACCAGGATTTCCTTCTGCCTAGCTTCACTCACTAGGACTTCCTTCTGCCTAACATGCCAGTTAGGACTTCCCAGTCAAGTATCCGGTCAACCTTGACCTACTTAACTCTTCTTCGATCAATATCTTATTGTCAAACATCTAAACCCAAACCAAGACTCAGCTTGGTTAACCAGGTCAACCTTGACCTGAGGGATGTTGCACCAACAATCTCCCCCTTTTTGATGTTTGACAATACTACAATCACACTTACAATTTCACATGTACAATTACAATTCCACATGTAAGTTAGGCTAATCCCATAGCCTCATTCTTCATGCCACTAGGTAATGAAGGCATAAGTTAAGCTCTTCATTCTCCCCCTAAGAGGGCAAACTCCCTCTAGGTAATGAAAGCCTAACTTACTCCCTTTCACAAGCCCTTTCATTCTCCCCCTATTGGCACACATCAACCCCTTACTAATAAAACACATCAACCCATCTTTGGACACACATCAACCGATGCTCCAATTTTGGGCACACTTCAACAAATCCATTGTTGAAAAACTCTCCCCCTGAAGAGTTGCTCATCGTTGTTCACAACATCACTTATTGTGATCAACACGATACTGAAGGTCCCATACCCTTCATTATCCTTACCCTACATTCTCCCCCAATGTAGGTAAATGCCCATCCTTGAGCATTATCCTTTGAAAACACTTGAACAATGAGGATATCCACTCCTCATTAAAGTTCAATCGCTCAACCTTGAGCATTTTCAAACAGAAGGTTAACCACCTTCCAAGGTTCATGAAAAAAAATAAATTTTCATGTCTTTAAAGAGTCCCTCCCCCTAAAGACATGGTGGTAACTTCTGTCATTGCACCAACAATGACTTGGAATCCCTAAACCTTTAGGAAACCCAGATTTAGAAGTTTTGAGGTTCAAATGTTCAAAATTTGAAACAAACCTCAACCTAAACTTCAATGAAGTCTTCCTTAACCATTCCATCCTTGTTTTCAACACGAAAACACCCTTTTTATGTATACAAATGTATTTTAAGGGTTTGGAATGGTTACCTAGACTAAAATAGGTTCAAAGTGCTGAAATCAAGCTTTCCCAGCCAAAATCAGCAATTTGGATCGATTGGAGTTGGGTTCCAATCGATTGAACCTTTCTGAATCGATCCACTGATCGATTCAGACTACCTGGATCGATCGGCTGATCGATCCAGCGAGCTTCTGCTCGCGAGATTTGCCTTCTGAATCGATCCATGGATCGATTCAGGCACTCCAATCGATCCATGGATCGATCGGAGCTCTGATAGTTGCTGAAATTCCATTTCAGTCAACTTCAGAAACCCCTAGAAAATTCTACAAAAATCCAAAAATTATGAAATTTCGTGTAGACATTGTTTAGGGCATATATTATCAAGGAAAAATAGTTTTCTATGAAAATACATCATATTTTCAAAGATTGACACAAACTTGAAAACTTGCAAAAACTTTAGTGTTTTCTTCAAGTTTGTGTCTAACTATTTAATGGTGATTACTATCAAAAGATAGCCTTCACCAAGGTTTTCCAAAAACATTTTAAAACCATTTTCAAAACCAATATCCCATCATGTTCCTTGGGCATAATGCACATGACTTGTACATTCGCTTTCCCAATGATGGGAAAATACATAACTATGTATTTTGATGAACCTAAAACTCAAAAGAATGCACTAAATCAACATCTTGAGTTTTGTTCATCATCATAACATCTCACTTGTATCTAATGTGTACTAAAAACACATACAAGTCATCTTATAGGTCTTTGTGAGATGTAGATTTTGGTTTTGCCCTAATCTAGGGATCATGCATATCTATCTAGGCATTTTGGAGATATTAGACACCCACCTAGGATGTCACTTGTTAATAAGTGTTGTTAAATGCCTTTTATCCTTAATTTTAAGGAATTAAACTTAATGCATGATAATGTTATGGCATACATCAAAATGAAATAATTTTCAAAAGAAAATATCCTATAACTACATGATGTATGAATGTCATGACATGGTATTTTTGGATTTTTCATAATAAGTCATGAATGTAAAAGTAGACATGATGTCATGGCATATGATGGGCAAACAATCATGGCAAGATTTAGCATAAATAAAATATACCTAGATTAACTATCTAAGTGTCCTTAAAACCTTAGCTAAACTTACAACTTAAACCTAGATTGCCCTTAAGTGCGTCAAGAAAACGCCAAAACCTAAATTGGCATTTCTAATTCCCTTGATTAATTTATGCCAATTGAAATTAAGCATATTCCTCAAATGTTGGCATATTTCATTTTTCCACAAGAGTAGCACTTTAAGGTTAAGGCCCGGATTGCCTTAAATTTCCTAAGAACATACCAAAACCCCAACTTGGTAGCTCTTATGAATTTCCCAATATGTGCCTTTTAAGATTAAAATCAAATTTTCACCACTAGGCACATTTTACTCTTTCAAGGAGTAAATAATAGTTCCATTTCATTTTCAAAGGTTAACAAAAACCTTGAAAATGCTCCTTGAGTGTCAATTTCCTCAAAGTTGGGTTAACTACCCTTCTAATTGGAGTTGACACTCTCTAACCCATCTATGGGTAGAGAAGATGCTCCTAGGAACCCAACACCTATTGGTGCTCCTTGGATGCTCTAGGTACTCACTAGGGATAACTTCCCTAGATACCTTCCTAGTGACCTTGTTGGGCTTCTTAGAAGCCTTGGTCACATTTTCTAGGTCAACCCTAGGGATAGCCTCTCTTGTGACCTTGTTAGTGACTTTCTTAGACTTCTTAGAAGTCTTAGTCACTTTGGTTGCAAAAATACTCTTAGGGATGACTTCCCTAGTATTCTTGACTTGACCACTAAACCTAGGGTTTGTTCCATAACTATATGGAACCCTATGATAACTAGGCACATCCTTCTTAGCCTTTGGTTTGTATCCCAAACCTCTATGGCTATTTGATGGCTTTGACTTTCCTAGCCCTAGGTTTTGCTCATTTTGCCCTTTTAGGATATTTTCCATCCTTTTTAGGGTCTTTTCCATTTTATCAAGTCTTGATCTCAAGACTTGATTTTCTATCATTAAATCCTTAGAATTTGGTTTTTCATTAAGTCCATGAGCATTTTGGTTTCTAGGCTTGTATCTAAAATCCTTAGAGTTATTGCCTAGACTTTTACCTACATTCCTAACCCTAGGAGTGATAGTCTTAGCATGTAGGGCCACATGCTTTTCCTTAAAGCCCTCATGCTTTCTATTCTTATGGTAAATTGCATTAAAATGATAAAAGTTAGACCTATCATGCTTTTTACCATAATGTAAAGGAGTAGGCTCAATAAATGTTACCTTCTTCTTTACCTTGGAGGCTCCCCTTGACTAGTGCCTCCTTGAGCCTTGACCCTCTTCTTCCCCTTGGGGCATTGACTACGATAATGCCCCTTTTGATTGCAAGAGAAGCATATAATATGCTCCTTGCTCTTCTTTGTGTTGGGGATGGTCTCCTTGGGCTTCACCTTGCCCTTTTGTGCCACTTGGCCCTTCTTCTTGGCTAATTTAGGGCACTTGCTCTTGTAGTGCCCATGTTCCCTACATTCAAAGCATATAATATGATTTTTATTATTAATTGAAATATTTATACCTTTGCTTGTAGGGGTGGCATCTTTTTCTTTGGATCCGGAGGTAGAAGCTTCCTCTTGATCGGACCTTGATTCTTCTCCATTTGATTTTTCTTGACTTGTGGAGGTAGAAGCTTCTTCCTCCTCTTGATCCGGTGTCACCAAGGATTGCTCCCCCTCAATCCTAGAGGTGGAGGCTTCATCATCTTGAATATGAAACAAGGAGTATGCTCCCTCCTTGTTCTCTTCGTTGCATTCCCTTGAGGATGAAGCTTCTTGGATTTCCTCTTCTTCGGAGGTTGAGCATCTCTCAACCTCGGAATCCTCCTCTTGGTCTTGCTCCAAAGAGTCACCCTCTCTGGATTCTGCTTGCTCTTGTACAGTGGAGGGGATCTCTTGATGAAGCTTGGCCAATTTGCTCCATAAGTCCTTTGCATCTTCAAATTCTCCAATTTTGCAAAGGATGGTGCTTGGCAATAAATTGACCAAAAGCTTGGTCACTTTGTCATTGGCCTCGCACCTTTGGATTTTCTCCGAGCTCCATTTGCTTTTCTTGAGAAGCTTGCCCTTGGAGTTTGTTGGAGCTTCGAAGCCTTCCATTAGAGCAAACCATTGCTCTATCTCCATCATAAGAAAGGTTTCGATTTTTGATTTCCAAGAATCGAAGCTTGTGGATGTGTATGGTGGAGCCACCCTTGTGTCAAATCCAAGTCCATCTTGGAATTGCATCTTGAAGTTGAGCTTGATAAAGTCTTGAACTTGAAGAATTTGCTCCAACTTCTTCACCCTCTAGCTTTTCTTGATATGCTTGACCCTTCCGGCGATGATTCCGGTGAAGAGCGGCCTCGCTCTGATACCACTTGTTAGGACCAAAAGTAGCTCGTCGCGTTCGCTCGGTGCGCTTCGTTGCTTGGCGTTGCTTGTTTCTTCTTGGATGTGCAGCGGAAAATACAGAAACAAACACAAACACGCTAACACTAGGATTTTACTTGGTATCCACCTCACAAGAGGTGACTAATCCAAGGATCCACACCAACGCACACACCCCCACTATGAATAACACTCCTTTATGGTAACTACCAAAGGCGGAGAAGCCCTACAACACTCTCAATACAAGAAGAAGAAAGGGAAATACAAGTTAAGCAAAAGCTTACAAGATGTGCAGTAAAAACCCTAACCCTAACTTCTTCCTCTTGCAATAGATCCGCCTCTTGACTTGGAAAGCCTCCAAGAACCTTCAAGAACTGGCGATCACGTGCTTGTAGAGAGCTGTGGAGGAGCTGGAATGAATCTGAGAAGAACTCGTAAAGAGATGCCGAAGACCACGCTCATGCGGCTTTAAACCCGACGCCGGTCGGATCCCGATCGATTCGAATGTTCCGAATCGATCGGGAGGCTGGATCGATCCACGGATCGATCCGAGCGCCTATCGCGGGCTGCTCGATCGATCCACGGATCGATCCGGCGCTTATCGCGAGGAAGTCCCGATCGATCGATCGATCGATCAGACCTCTGGATCGATCCACGGATCGATCCGTGGCTCGCTCGGGAAGAATCGGATCGATCCACCGATCGATCCAGAGCCTGGATCGATCCACGGATCGATCCAGAACTTGGTTTTTGCCCAAAACCAAGTCCCAAACCTCCCTAACCAACATTCGGTCAACCTTGACCTGTTGGTACATCATGCCTAGCATCTGGTCACTCCCTTGACCTGCCAGGACTCCCCACCAAGTGTCCGGTCAATCCCTTTGACCCACTTGGACTTTTACTCGTCGTGCCAAGTATCCGGTCACTCCCTTGACCTACTTGGACTTCCCAACACCAGATGTCCGATCATCCTTGATCCATCTGGATTTCCTTTGTCTGGCTTCACTCACCAGGACTTTCACCTAGCTTCACTCACTAGGGTTTTCCTTCTGCCTAGCTTCACTCACTAGGACTTTCATCTGCCTAGCTTCACTCACTAGGACTTTCACCTGGCTTCACTCACCAGGATTTCCTTCTGCCTAGCTTCACTCACTAGGACTTCCTTCTGCCTAACATGCCAGTTAGGACTTCCCAGTCAAGTATCCGGTCAACCTTGACCTACTTAACTCTTCTTCGATCAATATCTTATTGTCAAACATCTAAACCCAAACCAAGACTCAGCTTGGTTAACCAGGTCAACCTTGACCTGAGGGATGTTGCACCAACAAATCCCGTTTTACGAGCTTTACTTCGGATGTTCTTTCGTGTAGTTCAAGGAACTTCTCCCAAAGTTCCTTCGCGGAGTCGTAGTTGTTGATCCGGTTGACTTCTTATGGCGGAAGAACACTTAGTAGATGGTATTCTGCTTTGTCGTTTGTCACATAGTCGGCCTGCTCCTTCTTCATCCAATGGTATTTCTCCTTACCTTCTGGTGTTGTAAAACCGAACTCCATAATTAACATAAATCATAATTGGTTTTAAAGAATACCTGCATTCACTTTTTCCAGCTAGCGAATTCCCCTTCGAACTTCGGCAGGTAGATACTTGGTCCGACCATTATATCGTTACTTTGTTCGACGATTAGTCCTCCCGAAGTGCCTTGGCTTTGATACCACTTGTTGGATCCCGACGGCCAGCTAGAAGGGGGGTTGAATAGCCTGTAAACAAATCAAAAGAAAAATCTTTCTCGAACTTTCAACAGAACACTTGCATAAAATAGAAAAGCAATAAATTAAAACATAAAAGAAAGAGGCACCAGATGTTTACTTGGTTACAACCGGGGAGGTTGTTAATCCAAGGAGTGGAACACACTAGAATATCTCCTTCAGGCGGAGAAGTCTCTTACAACATTGAAAGCGTAAAAAGAAATAAGCTAATCTAGAGATTGAGCGTACAAGTGTTGGAATTACAATTTCTAAGTTGTTGAAAAGATTCTGGACCAAGACAGTATTTATAGCCTTGGTCGGAGCGCCCCGAAGGAGTTCCGAGCGCCCTAGGGGAATGAAACTTTATCCCCCAACATTCAGATCGCGATTGACACGATCTGGTCAAAAAGTCAACTCCGGGCACTCGGAAGGGTTCTGAGCGCCCCGGAGGGGTCCGGGCGCCTTGGACTGTTTCGGGTGCCCTAGTTGGGAAGGTCAACCCCGTTGACTTTTTTCAGCCGGGGTCTTCTGCTCCGGCTCTGTTCGTCTCAGACCGAGTCTTCCGACCACTTGGGTGATCTCTGCCATCCGTAATAGGGCTCACCCGAACCCAACTTCCGGTCTTCTCAAGTAGGCTTCCGCTCCGGCTTCTCGTCCCTCTGAATGGCCGCGTGCTTCCTTCTCGTCTGCCAACGTACTCATCCGCAGTCTTCGTCCCTCGGTCACACCTTGTGCCGACCTTCTCGCTAGTTGCATCTCTTGCTCCTCGAGCAGTCTTCCGCTCCAGCTTCTCGTCCTTCAGAACCACTGCACGCTTCCTTCTCATCTGCCGGTGTACTCTTCCGCAGTGCCTCGTCCCTCAGACGCACTGCGTGCCGTCCTTCTCACTAGTTGTGTCTTCTGTTCGACTACCTGTGCTTCTAAACTCCTGCACACTTAGACACAGAGTTAAAAACACACATGACCTAACTTAACTTGTTGATCACACCAAAACCAACCTTGGGGTTCCAACAAGTTAAGTTAGGTTCTGTTGTTTTCTAACCTTGTGTCTAAGTGTGCAGGAGCTCAGTAGCACAGGTACTCGAGCGGAAGACGCAGCTAGCGAGAAGGACGGCACGCGGTGCGTCCGAGGGACGAGGCGCTGCGGAAGAGTACACCGACGGACGAGAAGGAAGTGCGTGCGATGGTTCCGAGGTACGAAAGTCGGAGCGGAAGATTGCTCGGGGAGCAAGAGATGCAGCTAGCGCGAAGGTCGGCACGGGTCTGCGAATGAGTACGCTGGTGGACGAGAAGGGACACGCGGCAATTCCGAGGGACGAGAAGCCGGAGGGAAGCACGCTCGAGAAGACCGGAAGATGGGTTCGGGTGAGCCCTATTCCGGATGTCAGAGATTACCCAATCAAGCGGATCCGGAGCAGAAGACCCGGACCGAAACGGGGACTTAACGGAGAAGTGGTCCCGGACAAAAAGTCAACCGCAGTTGACTTTTTGCTCCGGGGCGCCCGGAATGCTTCCGAGCGCCCGGACCCTAATTTTGACCAAGATCGCGATTTACGCGATCTGAACGTTGGGGGATAAAACTTTATCCCCCCCAGGGCGCCCGGAACCCTTCCAGGCGCCCCAACCAAGGCTATAAATATAGCCTTGGTCCAGAAGCTCTTTATCAGTTCAGAAATTGTAAACAACACTTGTGTGCTTCCACTGTTTAGATTAGCTTCTGTCTTTCTGTGCTTACACTGCTGTAAATGAGGCTTCTCCGCCTGAAGGAGCTCTTAGTACGATCTTCATCCTTGGATTAACAACCTCCCCGGTTGTAACCAAGTCAAATTCGGTGCCTCGTTTTTATGCCTTATTTTCTGTTTAATCTATTTTTTATGTGTTAGCTTAATCGTATGAGAAAGGGTTGTGTTTGATTTTTCAGGGCTATTCAACCCCCCTTCTAGCCGGCAGCATCGGTCCAACAAGTGGTATCAGAGCCGAGGCGCCAAACGAAGCAACAAGATGGCCGGATCCAACATCCACGCACCAAAATTCGAAGGGGACTTCGCTAGCTGGAAAAAGCGAATGGAGGTATTTCTTGAAACAGATTATGATTTATTACTAACAATGGAATTTGGCTATGAAGCACCAGAGGGCAAAGCAAGAAATCAATGGTCAAAGAAGGAGCAGGCTGACCACGTGGCAAACAAGAAAGCATAATTTCATCTGCTAAGTGTACTTCCAACACAAGAAGTCAATCGAGTCGGTACCTACAACTCGGCAAAGGAGCTTTGGGAGAAATTCCTTGAGTTACACGAAGGAACATCCGAAGCTAAACTTGCAAGACGAGATCTACTTCGTAACCAGCTTACAAACCTCCGATTTGAAGAAGGTGAAACAATTGCACATCTACACTCGAGGATTCAGGAACTCATCACCAGACTTACGAATCTCGGAGAAGAGGTAAGTAACCGAGATTCGCTAAGGTATGCCCTAAATTCCTTTCCTAGAAACTCAAAATGGGCATCACTAGTAGATGCCTTTTACATTTCAAAAGATCTAAAAAAAATTTCATTAGACGAATTCTTTTCAACTTTTGAAGTGCATGAGTCAAGATGTGCAGGTCTGAAGGAGCCCAAGAATAATGTCTCCCTTAAAGCTTCGAGAGACGAACCTGAGTCAGAATCTTCTCTCGACGACGAGGAAATGGTAATGATGGTAAGACGATTTAAAAATATTTGTAAATCTAGGAAATCTAACCATCCGCAGGGAAGAAAGAAAAGAACCATCCGCTGCTACCATTGCGATGAAGAAGGGCACGTCAAGGACAATTGCCCTAAACTGAAGAACAACGGGAAGGATAAGGGTAAGAAGCCTATCCAAAAGCGCAAGGCCCTAAAAGCGACGTGGGACGATACGTCGTCGGAATCAGAAGTCGAGGAGTTCTCCGGGCTCGCGTTAATAGCGAGTCATCAAGACGACGACTGCGAATCAAGCTCTTCTGAAATGAGCATCGAAAGCATCAATGAAGGGGGAGCCACGTCCGAAGAGAGCAGCAGTTCAGGGGGAGAAACCGACAACGAGATCGACAAGGTAAGTGAGGTACGATCTCTTCCTCCTAATAAAATGTTTAAATTCATTAAAATTTTAACAAAAGATTGCTGCAAATTAGAAAATGAAAATAAAGATTTAAAAGCAATATTAGCTACATCTTGTCCGTTAGAAATGCTAGATAAATCAAATTTAGAAAATGAAAAATTAAAATTAGAAATTCAAAATTTAAAAATTCAAGTAGAAAACTTGAAAAACTCTGCTTGCTCATCTAAAACCAATTTTAGAAGGTTCAATAATTTGAATTGGTATTATAGATATCACCAGGGACAAATTAAAAATATCTCTAGAAAATATGTCCCTAAGAAATTTTTAGTTAATCCAGTAGGTTGGAACCTTTATTGGGTTCCTAAATCTTGCTTAGTGTAAATTTTAAATCAAAGTTAGCGCTTTAAGTGAGAAAATTAAACAAAAATTTCTGTATGGGCTTTGACTAGAAAGTGGTTGTTGCTCCAATAACCAAGAAGGTCTAGTGCCTTGCCACTGCCTGGAAGCCAAATATTGAAATAAATGTTTAATTAATAAAGCATTAATATTAGAATTATTTAATGCTTTAAAAAGTTATTCAAACATGTTTCAAAATTTTGACATAATTTTTTTTTAACTAATTAATTTTTTTTTAAAAATTCTATTTTCAAAAATAATTTTTACTTAGAGTGTTTAGAAAAATTTTCAAAAATTATTTTTTCCTAAGTTAAAATTTTACTTAGAGTTTTGTCTGCTCTTATTGATTCAAAAATATTTTTTCAAAATATTTACTTAAGTTTTATTGATTGCAAAATTTTTTTTCTAACTTAGAATCTTTTGACTTAGAAATTTTTTTTAGGTAGCTTTTCAAAATTTTCTAAGTCTTTAACCCTTAGATTGTTTCTTGGAACCCCATTTTTTTTGTGATCAAAGGGGGAGAAAGATAAGTATAAGTCTAGGGGGAGGTAGACTAAAACTATTTTTTTTCTCTATCTTTGTGCACTAAATTGTAAATTTAGTTAGTTTATTTTTTGTCTAGTTAACCCTAGCTTAACTTGGGTTGATCACACCAAAAAGGGGGAGATTGTTGGAACCCCAAGGTTGGTTTTGGTGTGATCAACAAGTTAAGTTAGGTTCTGTTGTTTTCTAACCTTGTGTCTAAGTGTGCAGGAGCTTAGTAGCACAGGTACTCGAGCGGAAGACGCAGCTAGCGAGAAGGACGGCACGCGGTGCGTCCGAGGGACGAGGCGCTGCGGAAGAGTACACCGGCGGACGAGAAGGAAGTGCGCGCGATGGTTCCGAGGTACGAAAGCCGGAGCGGAAGATTGCTCGGGGAGCAAGAGACGCAGCTAGCGCGAAGGTCGGCACGGGGTGCGATCGAGGGACGAAGTCTGCGGATGAGTACGCTGGTGGACGAGAAGGGACACGCGGCAATTCCGAGGGACGAGAAGCCGGAGGGAAGCACGCTCGAGAAGACCGGAAGATGGGTTCGGGTGAGCCCTATTCCGGATGTCAGAGATCACCCAATCAAGCGGATCCGGAGCAGAAGACCCGGACCGAAACGGGGACTTAACGGAGAAGTGGTCCCGGACAAAAAGTCAACCATAGTTGACTTTTTGCTCCGGGGCGCCCGGAGCTGTCCGGGGCGCCCGGAATGCTTCCGGGCGCCCGGAGCTGTCCGGGGCGCCCGGAATGCTTCCGGGCGCCCGGACCCTGATTTTGACCAAGATCGCGATTTACGCGATCTGAACGTTGGGGGATAAAACTTTATCCCCCCCAGGGCGCCCGGAACCCTTCCAGGCGCCCCGACCAAGGCTATAAATATAGCCTTGGTCCAGAAGCTCTTCATCAGTTCAGAAATTGTAAACAACACTTGTGTGCTTCCACTGTTTAGATTAGCTTCTGTCTTTCTGTGCTTACACTGCTGTAAACGAGGCTTCTCCGCCTGAAGGAGCTCTTAGTACGATCTTCATCCTTGGATTAACAACCTCTCCGGTTGTAACCAAGTCAAATTCGGTGCCTCGTTTTTATGCCTTATTTTCTATTTAATCTATTTTTTATGTGTTAGCTTAATCGTACGAGAAAGGGTTGTGTTTGATTTTTCAGGGCTATTCAACCCCCCTTCTAGCCGGCCGCATCGGTCCAACAGTTCCAACACAAACTAAAATCATTGAATCAATTCGAATAATTGGAATAGTGATTCATTGAATTCGAAATTACATGAGAATCAATGAGTTAGAATCATTGGGTGAACTTGAGTTCACCAAGGAAGTTGAATGGTCAAAATTGAACCATTGGATCGAATGGTCAATTTTGAGCCATTGGATTGGAAGATGAAATGGTAAAACCCTTTGGTATTCATGAGATGGATATATATATCATTTTGGATGATATTTTCAAGAGATGATAAAAACCTTTAGTCTTCTTTTTTTCCTCCTTCTCTCTCTTGGCCGAAACCCCTTCTTGTGGTTGCTAGCACAACCTTAGGTGGTTTCCTTTTCTATCTTGTGAGTTTGTGAGACAAACGAAGGCAAGGCTTGTTCGTGTGGATATCGTAGAGGTGCGAACGTGTGATCGTGCTGAGATCCAAGCTGTCTGGAGTTCGTGAGCACACATCAAAGGTATAACCACTATCATGCAACTTAGTATAAGTTATTTTCTTTCCCTTTCGCATGGATCTCTTGGAGGAACTAGAAGTTTTTCGCTGCGCTTTCGCGTGTTTAGCTCCCTAGTTCCTTACACCCCGGACAAAGACGACACCCGATCGGATGAAAGCGAAGTATGTTGGACCATCGTCGCTCACTCGAGCGCAGGTGTGGAGGTTTCACCCCACTCGAAAGGAAGACGTGGGCTAGTCCTGGTTGGAGTTTGTGTAACAGAGGTGGTGGATCGGGCTGCAATCTCCGTGTGGCGCCTCTTTCGGCTTATCATTGGCTCCCCGAAAGAAGCCGATTCCGAGACCTCGTTGACCGTAATCACTGGAAGTTGTTCGGGCAGAGGATTTGCTGCGCCAACCGCTTCACCACCAACCGTATGGTTGGCTACTTCTTTGCTCCCTTGAGCTGGGCCTCCTGTGCTCTCTCCGAGTGGATCTTCGTGGGAGCCGATCGATTGCAAGTTGCATCTCTCTAGCTCGGCCATAGGCGCGACATTAATGTCTGCATCCGCAAGCTTACACCTGCCGGCTAGATGCGCTGACAACATGATTTGAGCTGCACAGAAGGAAGAAAAATCAATTAGATTCAAAGGTTGGTGAAAAGAAAGAGCATACCTAGGCTGGACGGAATCCTTGTGGGGATCGGGCTCAGGCCGAACACGTAGATGACGTCCTCCAGCAACAACTTGTGGATATGATATTTCTGGTCGGCCAAGATGGAAGTTGTATGGAGGTAGTCCGATCAGCTCTTGTATTTCTTGAGCTCAAGAGGGTTCGGCACCTCTAATTGCCAGCTGGTCGAAAAGTTCGGCCATTTGGGAAAGCGAACAAAGAAGTAGTAGTCCTTCCAATGCTTGTTAGAGGGTGTCATCTTATCAAAGAAGACTAAGCTCACTCAAACTTGGAAGAGAAAAGTCCCCGGCTCGAACAATTTGGGGTAATAGAAATAGTGAAAGAGCCGAAGAGTAAGAGGAATGTTGTGCATGCGGAATAGGACGACGACCCCACACAGCAGTCGAAAGGAGTTTGACACTAGTTGATGAAGAGATATACGAAAATATTTACAAATGACAGAGAAGAAATGGTGGATCGGGAACCGCAGACCGACGGTAAATTGATCCCTGAAGAAGCATACAAAATCCGGAGGCGGCTCATTCGATCAAAAGATGAAGGAAACCCAATTTAGTAATCGGAGGGAATTTCAAAGGCAGCTCTCAAAATCTCAACATCGCCTCCATCAAACCTGAACTCGATGGGCGTGTACCAGAGCTCTAGGACAAAGACAGGAGGTTGAGAGGAGCTTGCCAGCAGAAATAGACATCGACAAGAAACAACAAAGAAGTTCGATTGAAATAAAGGACGCTAAGACCAACGAATAGAGCCAATTGAAGGGTATAGAAAGCTTACTAGAGATATCGCTACGATCGCCAAAAAGGGAGAAGAACGCAGTGTCACTGGAATGATCGAAGAGGAAGACGCAGAGTGAGGGAGATGACGACGCAAGTGAGGTTTATAAACCTCATGGCCGATAGACCTTAGCCGTCCGATCCAAAGCTACGGAAACCTAGAAGCAAATCCCATCATTGATTTTGAAAAGGCACACGCCTTGTTACAAGAGAATATCCACCTGTCACATCGAGCGTGCAGCGACAATAAGAGACACGTGTCCTTCGGTCACCGGATAACATTTAATGAGCTTAATTAAAAAATGTATGGTTGCGTGCTCGTCCATAACTATCAGGGATTTGCATGGTCTTCAAGAAATTTGGATGACGTCAGCCGAGACCGAACTCACCCGAGGACGTGTAAGGAAAAGGCAAACATGTGTCAAGTATTACTGCTCATCATCCCAATCGGCACAAAGAACGGGTTACAAGAATGAATCTGGCAACTACAGAATGAAGCTAAGTGGCATTGGCTTGTAGGTCGATCAGCGATTAAAAATCAAGCACAACCTGATCGACCACTGAAACATATGAGCCGAACGGTCCTTCAAATCGCCGAAGACACATTTTCTTGTCCAGTCAGTCAGACTTGCAGCTTCCTTCGACTAGACTTGAAGGGAGGCTTGTGATGCGACGGTAAGGAGGAGCCCACCTAGCACCGGTCAACACTACAATGGAGGTCAAAGTCAAAACGATCAACGTGGCCCGAGCGAGAGGGGGCTACATTGGTCGATCGGAGGAACCGTCGTCCGATCGACCGTTTGGATGAAACAACGTCCGATCAGCCCGAACGACAGGAGAACGAGTCGACCGGGCCACCCGTCCGGCTCGGGGTATGCCATTGACAGTGTAATAGATTGATATAATAAAAGAGGAAAAGACAGATACTTAATAAGGGGAAGAGAAAATAAAAGAGTGCGGAGAAGCCAAGATAAAGATGTCTTCTATCTATAATTAATATCATTAAATAAGGGCATATGAAACGTTACTAAAACAGGTAAAAAAGAGTATGATATGTATGAAGAAAGACAAGACTCATTTTCTATCCCTCTTATTTTCGATTCATCTCATTCTGTTTCTAACTTGAGCGTCGGAGGCCCAACGCCAGGGACCTCTTCCCTGGTTTGATTTGTTTTGTAGATAGGAGCGAGGTCTTCATCTAGTCAGTGGAACTGTTACATCCCCGGCTTTCCAGCTTCACTCTTTCAGACAGGGATCACTCAGCTATGACGTATACGTAGAAATTTAAAGGGCGTAACCAAAAGATGCCGAACTTCCAGGGTTGACCGCTGTGTGCTACGCTAAGTCATCATTGATTCCCTTTATTGCTCATCACTCCTAAACTGATTCCCTGTAAAATTAAATCTTCACCCTCTCATCCCCATTTCCCCCTTAACATGTTGAGCACAACCCGATTCTAAGGTTGATTCCCTAGCACCAAGCGCTATTTTCTCCCAAGCCCGAGTGTCAAACACCTTACGTCTGAAGCCCTACGACACTCAAGGTTCGAGCCCAATAACTTCCTTCAATCCTTTTCCTTCCGAGCCCAACTTGACAAGACCTAAGTTGGAACAACCTCCACGCTTCGGCTTTTGGGAGCATCTCAAGTCCTTAATCACAACGTATTATAGGGCATCAATATCATAGGAATGCACATTCACTTCTAAATCAAATTTAGGATAAAATATGTTTATTTAGAATTATTAACTATTTTATATGTTTTAGTAAGGAATGTTCATTAAAAAATTTATTATTTTATTATGAATTTATTTTTTTTATCTTTACTAAATAATCTATAAATTTTTATTATTTTAAATTATATATAATATTTATTTTGAGTAAAAATATTAATAGTTGATCTTGATAATATTTTTAATAAATAAGTTAGCAATGCCAATTATTTGTGCCAAAAAAAAAAAAAGAAGGTTTTTTGAAGAATTATTTTATTAATCGGATTAATTAAAAATTTTTGGTAGGGTGATTTTTAAATTTAAGAATCAGGGGGCAATTTGTTACTTTGCCTTCCACCGACACTGCTATGGGTTTTCCTTATCCTAAAACCCTATCATGCTCCTCTTCGTCGACTATTTTATTACTAGGCTAGCCCATCGACTCAATGGCCGACGCCCTCCCCCTCTCTGGCCGGATAGCCATCGTCACCGGCGCCGCCCGCGGAATTGGCCGTGGTGTCGCCGTCCACCTTGCCTCCCTCGGCGCCTTCCTCGTTCTCGGCGACTGCTCCGACACCCCCAATTTAGAACAACTTGCCGCCGAGCTCAATGCCTCCACTGATCGCCCACCTCGCGCCATTGCCCTCCGCGTGGACATCTCTGACGCCGGTGCCGTCAAATCGCTCTTCGACGCCGCAGAATCCACCTTCGGCGGCCGCGCTCACATCATCGTCACCTGCGCCGCGATCTGCGACTACGACTACCCATTCCTGGCTGAAACCACCGAAGAGGTCTGGGACCGCACGTTGGCCGTCAACGCCCGAGGGAGCTTCCTTTGCTGCCGGGAGGCCGCGAATCGGCTGGTCCGCGGCGGAGCGGGGAGGATCGTGTGCTTCTCGTCCTCGGGGGTGGGCGCGCTACGTCCGGGTTACTCGGCGTACGTGGCGTCGAAGGCGGCGGTGGAGGTGATGGTGAAGGTGCTGGCGAAGGAGCTGAAGGGGACGGGGATCACGGCCAACTGCGTGGCGCCCGGGCCGGTGAAGACGCCGATGTTCTACGGGGGGAAGAGCGACGAGGTGGTGCAGAGCGTACTGGAGGAGAGTCCGATGGGGCGACTGGGGGAGGTGGAGGACATCGCGCCGGTGGTGGGGTTCCTGTGCACCGACGGCGCCGGGTGGGTGAATGGGCAGGTCGTCCGAGTCAACGGAGGCTACGTTTGATTTGATCCCTCTCAGTATTCAGTTATCAGGATTCCGGCTCGCCGTCTTCAGCTCCCCGTGTTCCATTTTCCGTCTTGATTCTCTGTTATGTGCACTGTTCCCGGCCATGAATGCTGGTTTCTCTTGCTGCTCCGTTGTGATTGTCGGTAGGGCAGGTCTTTAGATCTAGTGTCTACTGTTCCTTTTAGCCATGTAGTTTGCTCTGTTGTGACTGTCGATTTCATTTCGCAGTTGATTGAATCTTTGGTGAAGTAATTGTTTTTTTTTCCAGATCTATAGATCTGATGGATGCATTTCGTCAAATGGTTCTGCACTATTCGTCCGCAGGAGCAGCCGACTCTCAGGTTAACTCGTGTCTCGTGTCTCGTGTCTCGTGTCTCGTGTCTCGTGTCTCGTGTCTCGTGTCTCGTGTCTCGTGTCTCGTCTCTCGTCTCTCGTCTCTCGTCTCTCGTCTCTCGTCTCTCGTGCCAGACAAATCTAATTAAAATGGATACTTAAATAGATTATAATATTTATTTATATTTAATGTGAAATTAATAGGTGATATTTATTTTAGTTACTGTTTAGAAAAATTAATAGATCGAAAATAGCAGGTCACATCCTCTAGTTCTTATCTCTCCCCCAAAACAATCCAATTAAATTATTGATACGGTAAAAAAATATAATTTATGTACAAAATCACAATTTAGATGATATTTTTTAAAAGAAGAATTCACTGTGTGAAAGAAATCTGAAAAAATTAGAGAATCTCTCCTATTCCATAATTCTTAGTCCCCTACGATGTCGTTTATATAGTAAATTTATTTTTTAAAAAATGAAAATCTAAAATACATAAATAATAAATTTTTATATATATTTTTTTAACTTTATAAATGTATTTAATAAGATTTTTTCTCAATTTTGATTTAAATATATTTATAAGGTAAAAAAACTAAAAAATTATAATAATACTTCCACTTTTTTTTAATGAATTCACATAATAAAATGGACCAAGTGTGTAAGATCATGTTCAATAGGTACCCTTTTACACCATTTTGATGTAAAAGAGACATCAAATCTCCTCCAATGGAGATCCAAAATTTACACTAAAATGATGCAAGTGAACAGTGATGGTGCTGCACTATTCACTTGCACCAAAATGGTGCAAGTACGACTTTTTAAAATATAATATATTATAATATTAAATTTATATTTAAAATATTTTTAAATATTATAAATTAATATTATTTAATTTAATTTAATTTATTATGTAAATTTTATATATTATAAATTTATATTAGTTATTAACTTAAATAAGAAATATTTAAAATATTTGTTATATTACTAAGATTATAAATATATTAAAATTTATAATATTGTTAATTTAATAACAAACACACAATTAAACATTTAAAATTTTAAAATACATAACACATAATCCATCATACAATTTAAAATGTCACAAATACTAAAGTAAACATACATTTAAATAACTACAATAACATTGCAATACTAAACAAATCAATATTTAATATTCTAGATAATCACTTCCTAATAAACCACCGAAATAATCATAAAATTTACCGGAATCATTCAAAGGATCTTGAGATCCTTGTCCTTCTTCTTGAGATGAACTGATCCTAGATCCTTCTACTTGATGTGGAATTGATTGAGATTTTTGATTTTCAGTCATCTTTTGCATAATTCTGACTTGTTCACTGTGAATAAATTCACGCATTATCGGATAAGCAATGGTATTCAAATCTTTGAATAAAATTTTATTTTCTTCCTTGAACATAGCAACATTGAAACTTTGATCCAATGCCGCAACAAGTTCATTATTCTGTGAAACCATTTTTGTGAGTTGTTGTTCATTCTTTCTCTTCAGTTTTGCTTTCTTCACCCAATATGTAGTTTAGTTGAAGTACCACCACTGTCTGAATCAGTGATATTAAGATTAAACGAAGAGACATGTGGAGATGAAGGTGAATAAACATCTTTCTCGAGATTATATGATTGAGAATAATTAGCTTGAGCAGTTTGTCGTTATACTCTCGTAGATGCAGCTTTGACGTTGTCACTGTTGAATTTCTCAATACCTTGAAGAATGCTCCACACATGTCCAAATTTGAAGCCCTTTGAGTAATTAGGGTCTTGTACTAACAACATTTGAGCACGATCCATCTGTAAGAAAATAATACAATTGTGAAACAAAATTAATAACTAAATTAGATATTGAAAACAACTTGGATAGTCTACAAAAGAAATAATGAAAACAACTTACAATATCTTCCTCTGATTCTCCACTTGGATTCAATTCTTTGATTTGTCGTATGCAACCCTTTAATTTGGAAACAACAACAATGATAGTATTCATTCTTTTTTGTAATGATCTTCTCGATCGATCTGAATTTTTAAAATTTGGATCTTGATTATACTCTAACTCTTGCCCAAAATTGATCCTTTTTTTGGTTGATTCCTATGATTGGATTTTGAAAAATATGAAGATAAACATGACATAAATATTTATCTTCTTCAACTGAGTAGGATGATGAACGAGAATTCAAACTCATTTTTTTCAAGGGTAAAGGTGCATTGTGATGGTCATGTCTAGTATGCTATTATATAGGAAAAAAAATTATGTGCATTGTATAAGATTTGTGTGTGCATTGTGATGTTCTGTCATTTGCAAAAATAATAATGTTGTGTGTGCATTGTGATGTCTCATATCTTGAAATAATAATAATGGTGTGTACATTGTGCTGCCTCTTCATCTGCAAAAATAATAATGTTGTGTGTACATTGTAATGTCTCATCTCCTAAAATAATAATAATGGTGTGTGCATTGTGATGTTCCTTCATCTGTAAAAATAATAATGTGTGTGCATTGTGATGTCCTGTTACCTGTAGAAATAATAGTGTTGTGTGTACATTGTAATGTCCCATCTCCTGAAATAATAATAATGGTGTGTGAATTGTGATGTCCCATCACCTGCAATAATAATAATGGTGTCTACATTATACATTATAAATACATACCATAACTGAAAACAATTCAATCACATTCTTCATCTCAAAAAGTGAGTGCTAGATATGAAGGTACATCAAATTTATCATCCTCAAGCTCTGAAGATGATGATATATTTGAAGCACACATAAGGCTTATCACTCAAGCAATTTACCGAAACAATCAGGTCATTTTGAAACATCTGAGTGAAGAAAGCAACAAAGGCAAACATCAAAGATCTATTCCTGGTCACATAGGGATCAATCGTAATAGAGAAGCTGTTGACCGTAATCTATTCAATGATTACTTTGTCGAAAATCCTACATATAATGCTGTAATGTTTCGAAGAAGATTTCGAATGAGAAGAAATTTATTTATGCGTAGTTTTAACGAGGTTAGCAATCATGATAATTATTTTGTATAGAAAAGAAACGGAGTTGGAAAACTTGGTTTGTCAGGTTTACAAAAAATGGCAGTTGCATTTCGAATATTGGCATATGGTGTACCGGCAGACGCTACTGATGAGTACATCAAAATAGGAAAATCAATTGTCATAGAAAGTGCGAAAAGATTTTGTCGTGCTTTTGTTGAAGTATTTGGAAGGCAATACCTGCGATCACCCAATGCTAATGATGTTGCTAGGCTTCTTCATATTGGTGAGCAGTGTGGTTTTCTTGGTATGTTGGGTAGTCTAGATTGCATGCATTGGAGGTAGAAAAATTGCCCAACATCATGGGTTAGGCAATATTCTAGTCGCAGTGGAAAGCCAACAATTATTCTAGAAGTTGTAGCTGATTATGATATTTGGATATGACATACATATTTCGGTTTACCTGGATTAATGTATTGGAGTCTTCTCATCTTTTTTCTAACCTTGCTCAAGGTATTGCTCCTCTTGCTCATTATGTCATTTAAGGAAAAGAGTACAATGAGTTTCTATTTAGCTAATGGTATATACCCAAAATGGTCTACACTTGTTCAAACAATTCAAGGTCCACGCGGTACAAAGAATAAGTTGTTTGCAATGAAACAAGAGACATGTAGAAAAGATGTTGAGCGAGCATTTGGAGTGCTCCAATCACGCTTTGCAATTGTTGCAGGACCTTCACGTTTTTGGCAGAAAAATATTTTACATGATATAATGACTTCATGTATTATTATGCATAATATGATAATTGAAGATGAGCGCGATATGAATACCTCAATTGTTGATCAAGGTGAAGTCTCGTCTACTGTAGATGTTGATATAACAGTAGATGATAATACCCGATTTCAAGAGTTTCTTGCTAGATATGAAGGAATCAAAAATAAACATGCTTATTTTGCCTTTAGAAATGTATTAATTGAGCATTTGTGAGAATAATTTGGTAATTCTGATAATTAAGGTTCATAATGATGTATTATTAATGAAGCGTTATTTATTTTGTGAAAATGTTGTAAAAAATTATCTAAATTGTTTATGATTGTGTATTATCTTTAAATATTAAATGTTAGTATGTTTATTAAATTATTCCTAACAAAAATACAAAATACTAATTTTATTTTTCTTGTAACTAAAAACATAATATCATAAAAATTAGTTATTATGTACAATAAATTTTTTAATTTTAATAGTAATTATTATCGTAATAAAAATATTTAATAAATTAATATGTAGATTAAATAATAAATTATAAGATGGAAAAATTAAATATTCTAAAGAATATTCCTTTTATGCAGTAAATAGTGTGTATTGGTTGAAGTTGGGAAAAAAAAATTTGGTACTCAAACAACATCAAATTGATGTTGAAAGTGTAAAAAATAGGTTTTATGGCTGGTAATGGTCTAAGGAGAAAATCAAGCATTACATATTAAGAGATTAAAATAGGAGTGGCTAGGGTGGTGTGGAGAAATACTGGTAAGGCTTTAGCTGGGAGTACCTTTCATTGGACTTACAAAAGTTATCATTCCCCAATTGCAAGGGATTTTGCTTTGCTTACAGTTTCATCTTCATCCCCCAATTGAAACCCTAATCGACTCCATGGCCGCCGCCCTCCCCCTCTCTGGTCGCGTCGCTATTGTCACGGGCGCCTCCCGCGGCATCGGCCGCGCCATCGCCACACACCTTGCCTCCCTCGGCGCTTCCCTCGTCCTCGGCTATTCCTCCAACTCCGTCGCTGCTGACCAACTCGCTTCCCAGCTTAACTCCTCCTCAGACCAACCCCCCCGCACCGTTTCCGTCCGCGCGGACGTCTCCGACTCCGACGCAGTCAAATCCCTCTTCGACGCCGCGGAGTCCGCCTTCGGCGGCCGCGCCCACATCTTCATCGCGTGCGCCGGCGTCCTCGACGACAAGTACCCGACCCTGGCCGCCACCACGGACGAGGACTGGGACCGCACCTTCGCCGTCAACACCCGAGGGGCTTTCCTCTGCTGCCGGGAGGCCGCGAATCGGCTGGTCCGCGGCGGCGGGGGTCGGATCGTGTGCATCACGTCCTCGACAGTGGCATCGCTACGTCCAGGATACGGGGCGTACGTGGCGTCGAAGGCGGCGGTGGAGGCGATGGTGAAGGTGCTGGCCAAAGAGCTGAAGGGGACGGGGATCACGGCCAACTGCGTGGCGCCGGGGCCGGTGGCGACGGAGATGTTCTTCGCGGGGAAGAGCGAGGAGTTGGTGAAGAGGATAGTGGAGGAGTGTCCGCTGGGACGTCTGGGGGAGGTGGAGGGCATCGCGCCGGTGGTGGGGTTCCTGTGCACCGACAGCGGCGAGTGGGTGAACGGGCAGGTGGTCCGAGCCAACGGAGGATACATATAATTCGATCCAATCTCCTTTTTTCTCCAAGAACTCGTCATGTTTAACGATCACGAATAAAATGGAAGCACCATGGTTGTCTTTGACTAGAAGTCTTCGTGTTCATTGACTATTTGCAAGAGTGTTACTTTCGCCTAATGGGGCATCCTCATGGTAAATTTAAAAGTAAATTTATTTTTATCATATATGTCAAAAGTTATAAATCCATTAACAACATTCCCAATGATAAACCTAAAACGTAAATTTCTTTTTACCACATCAAAAAACCTGATTCATTTCATATATCTTTTTTTTCTACCTTCATTTCATATATCTTTATTTATAAATTTCAATTTTTTTATTTTAGTAATTAAATATTTTTTTATAATTTAAATGTAGTATTTTTAAAAAATATATAAAATTTATTTCATATATATATATATATATATATATTTTTTTTTTTTCTACATTCATTTCATATATCCTTATTTATAAATTTCACTTTATAATTTTTTTATTTTGGTAATTAAATAATCTTTATAATTTAAATATAATATTTTTGAAAAAAAAAATATTGATGCGGTGATGATGAAGGACCTCACCCCGCTGCCATGGTAGACGTCAAAGAAAATCAAATTCAAGACGGTCAACGAGTGGACAACATCGATCGGTCAGTAGAATCATGCTCCGACCGGGGATTAGAAGTCATGTGCCGATCGGACGAGCATGTCCCGATCGGGAAGAGAAAGGCTCGATCCGATATCATCTTTGACTCAGCCATGAGGTCAAATGATGTCAAAGTCAAGACAGTCAACGAGTGGACGACATCGGCCAGTCGGGAGAATCATTCTCCGGCCAAGGATTAGAAGTCATGTGTCGATCGGACGAGCATGTCCCGATCGAGAAGAGAAAGACCCGATCCGATATCACCTTTGACTAGGCTATGAGCCGAGCACCCAACGTTCAGATAAGAGGACGACGAAGGGAGCAGTATGCAGAAATCGGGCCGAGCGGCTCCTCCGCTTGACCTAGCAGCAGACTCGACATCGACCAAACACGCGGACAGTGGACTTCCGGCCGAGCGGCTATCCCGCTCGGCCCAGCAACAGAGCATACGAACAGTGGACTTCCGATAGAGCGGCTATCCCGCTCGGCCCGACAACGTACAGCACGTGGACAGTGGAATTCCGACCAAGCGGCTATTCCGCTCGGCCAAGCAACAGACACAGCAAGCTATCTTTCGACATCCTTTTAGGAGCTAGTGCCGCTGACAAGCGGCATGGTTAGACAGAGGATCGTACGGCGGAAGCTTCCACTGTCACTTTAGAGATATGCTCGGCCTATTACGGTACTGTGTCAGGGACACTTTACTGACAAGTCTTTTTAGGGAAAGCTTTAAGATGCATGCTCATCTTGGGAAGCGTGCACGCGCTCTACCGAAGTTCTATATAAAGGGGGGTCCAAGCTTCAGCGGAGGTATGCGATATTTTACTGTTGCGCTATAGTCTTCTTGTTGCTCTGCTTACTGCTTCTTCTTTTCCGTCGGAGACTGACTTAAGCGCAGGAGGGCCATCGTCAGGGACCCCTTCCCTGGCTCGACACTGACGTCAGTTGTATTGCAGGTCAGAGCGAAGTCCATAGGAGGTCAGCGGGAGCGCCGCATCCCCAACATCTATCTCACTGACTTTCAGACAGGATCATATTTGGCGTCGTCTGTGGGGACGTCATCTGCATCATAGCCGAGAAAATGGAGGATGCTGGACGACTTACCACCGTGACGCTCACTCAGGAGGAGCTTGAGATGCTCGTTCAAGCCCGAGCAACAAAAAATGATCAAACAGCAACAACAACAGGCGCTAGCCGATCGGCAAGCGCCACAACCTTCAACATCGGTAGCCGATAGGCGAGTGAGGCAAGAAGACCGTGCAGAGCTACTCTCTGTATGGGGACAGAACCGAAGGCCTACCGGCACACATGGGGAAGCGCAGCCCGCGCCGATCCCCTTCCATCGAGCTTTGTTCCAAACCCCCTCGAAGATAGCCCAAGTGCATCAAGAGCGGGGATCATCTTCAGATGATGCTCCCATTCGGGATACACTGAAAGGCAAAGCGGCCTGAAGCAACGCGTCTCCCGAATGGATATACCGATAGTTCTTAGAGGAGATCTTACAAGACCCTCGGCCCAGACACTACACCCCGCTGGCGATCGAGACGTACAACGGATCGACCGACCCAGATGATCATCTGGATCGGTTCGATAACGAAGTCACGCTGCACCAATATACGAACAGAGTGAAGTGTCATGTCTTCCTCAGTACTCTCTCCGGATCGGTGCGGCGCGGCGCTGGTTCAGAAGATTGTCGGACAGCTCGATACGAAGTTTCAAGGATTTCTAAGCCGCGTTCCAGCATCACTTCATCAGCAGCTGATGCTACCAGAAGACGAGCGTCAGCCTCTTTGCCCTGAAGCAAGGGCCAAGGAAGCGCTCCGAGTGTACATTTAGCGCTTCAATCAAGTGGCCATGGACATCCCCTCGGTATCATCCGAGACAATAATGAACGCCTTCACCCAAGGGCTCGCCGAGGGAGATTTTTTCCGATCACTCATCAGAAAGCCACCCAGGGACTTCGACCACATGCTCAAGAAGGCCAACGAATATATCAATATGGAAGAAGCCCAGGCGACCAGAAGAAAGGAGGCACCTATCGAGCGTCGATCGACAGGCAGCCATCAGCCGCCCAAGGGGCCAAGGGCTGAAGGAGCGCGGCCGCACTAAGAGACCAGGGCACATGTCGTACAGCATGTGGCGTCCAGTCGGCCGAAAGCGTCGAAAGACAAGGTATGGATGCCGATGTTTTGTTCATTCCACCTGTCTGCGACCCACAACATGTGTGATTATCACAGTCTAACACCAATTGTTAGTCAACCGGCTCCGCGAGGATACTATCGCCGATCTCCTTCTCCCGATCGGCAATAAAGACACAAATCCGTTGAACGGCGGGAGGATGATAGAAGGGTGTGTTGGTGCGGGAAGCATCCGACGATCGAACCTAAGTTTTGATAATGGCAAAGGATTCAAAGTTAAGGTGCTTTGTTATCTGACAGCTTTTGCTGAGTGTTTCAGGAAAGTCCTAACTGCGGTTAGGCAAGGTAAAACCCTAGGGGGTGGTAACCCTAGGTCATAGGGGGTGGTAACCCTATGCGGAAAGTCTTGGCAGGTCGATGGCTTCAGGCAAAAGTCCTAGGGGGTGGTAACCCTAGGTGGAAAGTCCTGGTGTCGCGAACCAGGTGAAAGTCTGAACTGGCCGGAAGCGGATGTTCAGAAAGTCCGAAGCATCGAGTGTCTTGAGCAAAGTCCAGTCGATCCGGAGGATCGTACTGGAAATCTCCCGAGTGGAGTAGGTGAGGACGCTGTAGGGGGAACAGAGGCGTCGACCTAGGGTTTCCGGTCGAAAAGTCAGACTTGGACAGTCCGGAGACTGCCTATACTTTATTTTATCATATGTAACTTTGTTTTGCAGGGTATGTGTTTTGGGACTAACACATTTTGCGGAACAAAGGAGCAAGTTACGACTCAACCCGAGGCGCCCCCATGGAGCTTGAGGCGCCTCGGGTGCTAGCTGAAGCCAGAGACTGGAGGCGCCTTGAATGGAGTTCAAGGCGCCTTGGACCGGAGGTTGAGGCGCCTTTAGGTCAAGGCGCCTTGAACCAGAGAAGAGTTCGACAGCGCTGATCCACGCGGGTTACTCGGCTCGTTCAAGGCGCCTTGATGAACAGTGTAAGGCGCCTTGAACCCCCTTTATAAGGGGTCTCGACCAGCAGCTTCAGACATCTTCTTCCAAGTGACTCAAGTGCTACGTGCTGCTCCAAACGACGTTCCGAAGTGCTGCTACTTGTGCCCGACGACCAGGAGCTCCGAATCTTCATTTCTTTGTCGTTGGTATAATTAATTACTGTCGTTTATTGTACTTCAACTTGTAATCGGTTATCGAGCTTATAGTTGTTGCCCACCGGAAGCGATCAAGGATCGCGGGCCTTCGAGTAGGAGTCGCCTTAGGCTCCGAACGAAGTAAACGACCGTGTCTCTGTGTTTGTGTTTATTTACATTTTCCGCTGCTTTAATTACTCTACGAACGTTTTACGATTCCGATAGTCGAACAAAATAGCCGCGAGCGCTATTCACCCCCCCTCTAGCGCGTCTCGATCCAACAATTGGTATCAGAGCGGGGTCGTTTTGAATTGGTGCAACCACCTTTCAAAACAAATTTATCGCAGTTTTTTTCGTTTTCGGAGTCGAATTAGAATTTAGCCTTATAGCTATATTTTTGTTTCCCTCGAATCGACTTTTGCTCGAAGTAGGTGCAACACCACTCGAGTTCGTTTTTATTATCCTTTACTCTCGCACTACTAATCCAAGACTCAGTCTTGGAATAGATTTTGTTGTTTTTGTTCTTTTAGATCTAAAATGGCCCAACAAGAAGGATATAGCACCGTTCGTCCCCCACTATTTTCCGGAGAAGACTTCGGGTATTGGAAGGGGCGAATGGAGATATATCTGAAGATCCAGTTCGATACCTGGATGATCATCAAAACAGGACTGGAACTGCCAACTGGTACCGACGGTAAGCCTACACCCTGTGAAAATTGGGAGCCAGCATTTATCAAAAAGGTGGAAGCTGACGCAAAAGCCACCTACACCATCCAATGTGGTCTTACCAAAGAAGAGCTCAACAGAGTCGGTTCATTCTCCGCCGCAAAAGAACTCTGGGAAAAGCTCATCGAACTCCACGAAGGCACTGACGACACCAAGGTAAGTAAAAGAGATCTTTTACTTAATAAATTATATAATCTAAAAATGCAGGAAGGCGAAACGGCGAGTTCTCTTCACGCGAGAATACAAGACATCCTTAACTCTCTTCACGGAATTGGCCAGAAGATAGAAAATCGGGACGTAATAAGGTATGCCCTAAACTCGTTTCCAAGGAATACATTGTGGGCATCAATGGTAGATGCCTACAAAGTTTCCAAGGATTTATCTTCTTTAAAACTAGATGAACTTTTTAGTGAATTTGAACTTCATGAGCAGACTAATGCACAGCCTACCGAGAAAGGTATTGCGTTGGTTGCAGGTACAAGCCGAACCCGGGAACCGAGACCACGACGGAGAACCGAACCAGCATCGGAAGCTGAACCAGACTCTGACGATGAAGAAGGCGACATTACAACCGAGCTGGTAAATCTCGTGAAGAAGCTCTACAAGATGAAAGGATTCGACAAAAGAGATCTAAAGAAGGCAGTGAAATCAAAGGAAGGCCCACAAAATACAAAGATGAAGTTTGAAGTTACATGCTACGGGTGTAACCAAAAGGGCACATCAAAACCAACTGCCCTAACCTGAAGGAGATCAAAAGCAAAGAAGGAAAAGGTCCTTAAGGCAACATGGGACGAATCTTCATCGGAGGACGACGACGACGAGCTCGAACAAACGAGTCTACTCGCATTAATGGCCCGGACCAAGTCGTCGAATCCGGATGCGAGAGCGAGTCCGAGGCAGAGTCCGAGCAAGCCACGGATCCGTATCCGCTTCCGGACCGACCCACTGTAAGTATCTCCCTGAATAGCTTTAGTTAGCTATTTATCAAATTAGCTAAGTCAAACCCGAAAGTTAAGTCACTTCTAAAGGAAGTAAGTGTCCTTAAAGAAGTGGTCGACACCAAACCCTTACCTGACCAGAGTCAGACTGAATTTCTAACTCAAGTTCAAAAACTTGAGGAAGAAAATTCAAGTTTAACAAATAAGGTTAAAGATTTAGAAAATACCTTAGAACGGTTTACTTTGGGCTCCAAGAATTTGGACTTGATTCTTGGGACACAAAGAGCCGTCTACAACAGAACTGGGTTGGGATACAAAAGTAAATATAGATCTTATTTATCACTAATAAACAAACAAAGTATTAAATCAGTCCAAGCATGGGTCTCCAAGTCTAACTTGGTCAATCAAGTTGGACTTGGCCAATACTGGGTTCCGAAGGATCAAATATACTACCTCGATAGACCATATCGAGGCCATGATCCAGGGGGAGCAAAAAGAAAGACAATCCTAAAAATTTAAAATTCTAAAATCTAAATTGAAATTAAAGTTAAATTCAAAATTCAAAATTTGAAATTAAAATTAAAAAATTAAATTCAAAATTCGAAATTAAAATTAAAGTTAAATTCAAAATTCGAAATTAAAATTAAAAAATTAAATTCAAAATTCGAAATTAAAAAAAATTAAATTCAAAATTCGAAATTGAAATTAAAAATTAAATTCAAAATTCAAAATTCGAAATTAAAATTAAAAATTAAAAATTAAATTCGAAATTAAAATTAAAAATTAAAATTAAATTCAAGATTCGAAATTGAAATTCAAAATTAAATTATAAATTCAAAACTCAAAATTAAAATCAACTTCAAAATTAAGTTAAAAATTCAAGATTTGAAATTAAAATAAAGATGGAGGATCCAGACTCGCTGGCACCCCCAACTAAACTACCCGGCAGGGTAACTGAACCTAATCTACCCGAAATGGGTAAAACAAGAGTAGATTACCCGGCAGGGTAATTAAGGTTAGATTAAAACGGACTAAGGTTAACTTGAACCACAGTACTGGTGAAGTTTTTGGATGATAGTACGTTAGGGAAACTTGGGCATCGCATGTCTAGGAAGATATGACTTCGACCTGGTGCATTTGGCCAAGTGGAACTGACCGAAGCTACCCTTAAATGAATCCTGACTAGTTAGACCAAGGATTGATATTAAGTTCAATGGGTAGGACTATTTGGAAAACCTCGAAGGCATGGTTACTTTAATGAGCTCCTTGTGACTCACCATAGCCCAGAAGTTTATCCAAAGAATGCTTACTTGTTGAACCCAAAGCTAAATCTGAATCTAACACAAAGTTAAACCAAACTCTTGAATTCAACAATAAATCATCTCACATCAATCATAGGATTCCCTGATTGAAAATTTAGATCGGGTGAGATGACTAAGTAATAAAATTCATTTGAAAATTATTTAAAAAAAAAAAAAAAAAGCCTTGTACGGACTTAAACAAGCCCCTAGGGCATGGTATGAACGATTATCAAATCACTTAATATCCAAAGGTTTCAACCAAGGTCAAATAGATCCAACTCTGTTTGTAAAAACTGTAGAAAAAGACATCTTCATAGCTCAAATCTATGTTGATGATATAATATTTGGATCAACTAACTCTAAATTTTTAAAAGAATTTATTAGATTAATGGAAAATGAATTTGAAATGAGTATGGTTGGTGAACTTAATTTTTTCTTAGGCTTACAAATAAAACAAACTAAAGATGGTATATACATTTATCAAACTAAATATGCAAAGGAATTAATTAAAAAATTCTGCATGGAAAATTCAAAAATAATAAATACTCCAATGGCCACCAACATTAACATAGACTCTGACCCTGAAGGAAAACCAGTAGATCCAAAGTACTATAGGAGTGCCATAGGAAGCTTGCTTTACCTAACTGCAAGTCGACCCGACATATTATTTGCGGTTGGAATGTGCGCAAGATACCAATCTTGTGCAAAAGAGTCACATTTAACCTATGTTAAAAGAATACTTAGGTACATTAAAGGTACTCTAAATATAGGACTCTGGTACCCTAGAACTTGCACCTTTGACCTTCTTGGCTATTCTGACTCGGATTACGCCGGATGCAAGTTAGATAGAAAAAGCACAAGTGGTAGTTGTCAATTTCTAGGACAATGCCTAGTAAGTTGGTCAAGTAGAAAGCAACATTGTGTTGCTCTATCTACCACTGAAGTTGAATATATAGCCTTAGGTGAATGCACATCTCAATTGCTTTGGATGATGCACACTCTTAAAGACTATCAACTGAACTATCATAACACAAAAATCTCAATTGATAATATAAGTTCCATAAATTTAACAAAAAACCCAATTCATCACTCAAGGACTAAACATATAGAAGTGAAGCACCATTTTGTAAGGGATCATGTAGCTAAGGGTGATATTATACTCAACTATGTTGAGTCAAAATCAAATCTAGCTGACATCTTCACAAAACCCTTACCTGAACTTGAGTTCAGCTCACTTAGAAGACAAATAGGAATGTGTTGGGTAGAATAGACAATGTTTGGTTATCATTTGCTTTTAAATTTCTAGGAAAATACTTATTTCAAAATTCCAATTTCTTAGAATTTTCAACATTTGGATCTAGCCTAAGTTTTCCCCTAGAAATCATGTTCCCCTAGATTAAAGCCAGAGCATCTCACAAACACCTAGGTCTACCTTGCTTGTGTTTGAAAAACTTAGAAAGGCGTGAGATGCATAGGGTACAGCCTGGACTCAGGAATGCTTATATTTGTGCATCAATATGAGTCTGGGCGTTAAACACATCATAAATAATAATCAAGTCAAGTCTTCCAGCTCTAGCCAACTCTAACTGGACCAAATGGACTTAATTTGACTAACCATGTGAAAGCTACTGCCCTCTAGGCAATCAGCAAGTAGCTAAAGGTTAGACAATTGGGAAAAGTGTGTTTCAATTTGTTGTTTAAGCATGATTGTACTTTAAGATTCTAATCAAATTACTTTACCTGATTATTTTAAAGGCTCTGATACTTAATCAAATTAAACTCAATAATTTAATTTGACTCATGCTTGGACTAGAAAACAAACTACTGCTACTCCCTCTGTCCTAAAACTAAATATTTTTTAATATCAAAGTTTCTTCAAAATGAGTATTCAAAACTTAATTATAGTTTTTTCAAAAAACTTGTCCATGTAATTGAGTATTCAAATAGTTTCAAATCTAGTAAACTTTTTATAACGTGTTAAAGTTATTTTTTTCAAGTGACCTCATATTTTCATTCAATTGACCTCATATTTTATAACTTCTAAACAAATCCTTTTATTGAAAATTCAAATGCTCATATTTTCAAACTTAATTAATTTTAAGACTATTTGAACTAGACTTAGTTAGATTGTACTCTAAACTTAGCTATTTGGCAAAATATTTTCTCAATACAAATCATTTTGAAGCTGAATATATAGCTAAGTATTTTCAAATTTGGAAAATTCCAAAACTCAAAAAGCTAAGTCGTTTTTGCTAAGAAGAAAATTGTTCTTTTTCCCTCTTTTGAAAATTTTCCTTCAGAAAATACAAATCTACTCTCAAACTGGTTTATTTTTTGATATATGGCAAAGGGGGAGAGTAGGTAAATTAAAGTTAAAGGAAAATTCAAAGCAGAGAGTAGGTAAAGTAAAGTTAAATTCAAGTATTTAATAAAAGAGAGTAGGTAAAGTAAAGTTAAATTCAAGTATTTAATAAAAGGAGGGCTTTTATTAAGGGGGAGTCTTATATTACAAAGTTAAAAGTTTCCAGCTTAACTATTATTGCGTTTGAAGTTTATTTACTTAAGCTTGGTTAACTTTATGCAGTTATTACATATGTTGTTTTTCTTAACTTTGAATTACGTGTTGCCATAATCAAAAAGGGGGAGATTGTTGGTGCGGGAAGCATCCGACGATCGAACCTAAGTTTTGATAATGGCAAAGGATTCAAAGTTAAGGTGCTTTGTTATCTGACAGCTTTTGCTGAGTTAGGCAAAAGTCCTAACTCAGGTTAGGTAAGGTAAAACCCTAGGGGTGGTAACCCTAGGTCATAGGGGTGGTAACCCTATGCGGAAAGTCTTGGCGGTCGATGGCTTCAGGCAAAGTCCTAGGGGTGGTAACCCTAGGTGGAAAGTCCCGTGTCGCGAACCGGTGAAAGTCCGAATCGGCCGGAAGCGGATGTTCAGAGAAGTCCGAAGCATCGAGTCTTGAGCAAAGTTCACCGATCCGGAGGATCGATCGACATGTAAATCTCCCGAGTGGAGTAGGTGAGGACGCTGTCCCGAGGGAACAGAGGGCGTCGGGTCGACCTAGGTTTCCTACCGAAACTCAGACTCAGACAGTCCGGAGACTGCCTATACTTTATTTTATGTGTATTGTGCTAACTTTGTTTTGCAGGGTATGTGTTTTGGGACTAACACATTTTGCGGAACAAAGGAGCAAGTTACGACTCGGATGAACATCCGAGGCGCCTCCATGGAGCTTGAGGCGCCTCGGGTGCAGAAAAGGCCAGCGCAGCAGATCGAGGCGCCTTGAATGGAGTTCAAGGCGCCTTGGACCGGAGGTTGGAGGCGCCTTGGATAGGCTGAAGGCGCCTTGAACCAGATAGAGTTCGACCAGGTCAGTGCTGATCCACGCGGGTGACTCGGCTCGTTCAAGGCGCCTTGATGAACAGTGTAAGGCGCCTTGAACCCCCTTTATAAGGGGTCTCGACCAGCAGCTTCAGACATCTTCTTCCAAGTGACTCAAGTGCTACGTGCTGCTCCAAACGACGTTCCGAAGTGCTGCTACTTGTGCCCGACGACCAGGAGCTCCGAATCTTCATTTCTTTGTCGTTGGTATAATTAATTACTGTCGTTTATTGTACTTCAACTTGTAATCGGTTATCGAGCTTATAGTTGTTGCCCACCGGAAGCGATCAAGGATCGCGGGCCTTCGAGTAGGAGTCGCCTTAGGCTCCGAACGAAGTAAACGACCGTGTCTCTGTGTTTGTGTTTATTTACATTTTCCGCTGCTTTAATTACTCTACGAACGTTTTACGATTCCGATAGTCGAACAAAATAGCCGCGAGCGCTATTCACCCCCCCTCTAGCGCGTCTCGATCCAACAGGGTGCCCGAATGCCGTCACCATCAGTGGAGGGATAACACTGATCTCTCCCGAGTCCCCGCCGAGCGAAACATATCATCTGCTTAGGAGGAAGAAAACAGGAGCAATGTCGCTCGAGAAGAAATAGGGATAATCGTCGGCGGGACGACCGATGGTGATTCCAACCGAGAACGAAAATCAAATGCTCGGCCACTCAAGATCCACACTGTTGGATGCAGCAGGGAAAGGGCCGAGAGACCAGAGATCAACTTCGGTCCTAAAGACTTGGAGGGCGTAGAGATCCCTCATGATGACGCTCTGATCATCCGAGCGGTGATCGTCAAGTACACCATTCACCAGACTTTCGTCGACACTGGAAGGTCGGTGAACATCATCTTCAAGAAGGCGTTCGATCAGCTGCAGATTGATCGAAGCGAGCTATTGCCCATGGTGACCCTGCTTTACGGATTCACAGGCAACGAAGTTTTGCCGATCGACCAAGCAAGGTTGGCCATCTCACTGGGAGAAGAGCCGTTGAGGAGGACCAGGACCACCAATTTCATAGTGGTGGACGCACCGTCGGCCTACAACGTCATGTTGGGCCGTCCGACCCTCAACGAGTTCTGAGCGGTGGTGTCAACTTACTGCCAGAAGATAAAGTTCCCAGTAGACGATCAGGTGGGCGAGGTCAAAGGTGACCAACTGGCCGCTCGGCGTTGCTATGTGGAAATGGTCAAGACCGAGGCAAAAGCCGCTCGGAAGACTCCACGGCTAGAGGTAAGCGCTATCACTAAAAAGCCTCTCGCTCTGGTATACAAAGAAAAGGAGGAGATCCAGATCCATCCCAGTCGAGCGGAGGCAACAACCTTCATCGCCGCCGACCTGGAGGAGGAGAAGAAGGCAGAGTTGGCCGCTTGTCTTAAACAAAATCACGACGTATTTGCCTGGTCGACCCATGAGATTATCGACATCTCCCCGAGCGTGGCTCGGCACGAGCTTCATGTCTGACCGGACGCTTGGCCGGTGAAGCAAAGGAAAAGAGATTTCAACGCAGAGTAGAATGTGATCAACCAGACAGAGATATAGATGCTATTGGAGGCCGGCTATATCAGGGAAGTCCAATTCTCGAGCTGGCTAGCCAATGTTGTGTTAGTCTCCAAGTCGGGGAATAAATGACGGGTCTGCATTGACTTTCGCGATTTAAACAAGGCGTGCCTAAAGGACTTCTATTCGCTGCCCAGGATAGACCAAATGGTGGACTCAACGGCGGGCCGCGAGCTGATTTGCATGTTCGACGTGTATCAAGGGTACCACCAAGTGCCGCTTACCCGCGAGGACTAGGAGAAGGTCAGCTTCATTACGGTCGACGGAACATACTGCTACAATGTCATGCCATTTGGACTCAAGAACGCGGGAGCCACCTACCAGAGGCTGATGAACAAGGTGTTCCGACGATAGTTCGACCGTAATATGGAGGTATACATCGATGGCATACTGATTAAATCCCTCCGAGCTGCTGACATATGCGCAGATATCAACCAAACTTGTCGGACGCTGAGGACATATGGAATAAAGTTGAACCCAAGAAAGTGTCTGTTCGGTGCGAAGAGTGGTCGCTTCCTTGACTACATCATCACCGAGCGGGGCATTGAAGCCAATCTGAGCAAGATCAAAGCTTTGCAAGACATGTTGTCGCCTCAGAACTTGAAGGAAGCTCAACGGCTGACCGATCGGATCACGGTGCTATCCAGGTTCACATCCAAATCGTCCGATCGGAGCATGCCAATCTTCAAGGTACTTCACCGAGCCACAAAATTCCAGTGGGACGCCGAGTGTAACCGGACACTGGAAGAACTGAAGGAATATCTAAACTCCCTGCATGTATTAGACAAGCCAGTTGTTGGTGAGCCACTGTGGATTTATTTATCATCCAATGAACATGCCGTTGGATCGGCTCTGGTTAGGCAAAACGGCCAAGATCAGCAGCCTGTATATTTTCTGAGTCATATATTGAAGGATGCTGAATCTCGCTACATTGGTTTCAAAAAACTAGTGTACGCTTTGATTCTAGCCGCTCGGAGGCTTCGTCCGTACTTCCTAACGCACACAATCATCGTGCTAACTAACAATGCCTTCGGATGAGTCCTTCTCAACCCAGAAGCATCGGGAAGGCTAATCAAATGGGCGATCGAGCTGAGCGAGTTCGACATTTAGTATCAACCTTGAGCGGCGATTAAGGCTCAAGCCATGGTAGATTTCGTCATAGAAGTCCAAAGTGATGAGCCAGTAGCAACATGGAAGATATATATGGACAGCTCGTCCACTCAGTAGGGCAGCGGAATCGACATATTGCTTATCTCACCGTGGGAGGACCGGATGCAGCTGTCTGTTTGGCTGGACTACCGAGCCACTAATAATGTGTTGGTTCAGCGGAGACCAGCAAGAGGGGAGTGAATTGCTGAAAACAAAAACAAACTATACCCTCCTCGGATTTCAACTCAGAATTTAAATCAGCAATAAAATAACAACTAAATTAAAGAGACAGAAAAAGAAACAGAAACAGAATTTAACCTGGTTACAACTAAGGAGGTTGTTAATCCAGGGCGATGAAAAAGCTCTACTATCAGAATCTCCTTTACTGTAGGCGGAGAAGCCTTTTTAAACTTAGAACGCTCACTTAGTTGCTAAGAATTGATTACAGATTGATTGCTTGAGTTGTTCTTCAATTCCTAGCTCCAGGGGCCTTTAAATAGCCTCTGGAAATTCTATCCCGAGGGTCCAAGGCGCCTCCAACAAGGTTTAAGGCGCCTCCACAGCTCGGTCAGCAGATAGAACTCTATCCGAACGAAAACGGTCATTTTGACCTGTTGAAGGCGCCTTCATCAAGCCTGAAGGCTCCCTTGGAGGCGCCTTCATCAAGGCTGGAGGCGCCTTCAAGCTGGAGGCGCCTCCAAGCCTGATGGAGGCGCCTCCAAGCTGGCAGCTTAACATTCCAGCTTGTGTCTTTGCTCCACTTTGACTTCCGACGCTCCGATCTTTTGGGTGATTGCGGCCAACCGGAATAGGGCTCACCCGAACCCAATTCCCGGCCTTCTCCTTGAGCAGCCTTCCGTCCCGGCTTAACGTCCCTAAAACGCCGCGCACGCTCTTCACGCCCACCGGAGTACTCTTCCGCAGCTCTCTCGTCCTTCGGACACACCGAGCCCGTCGACTCCCTTCCTGTGCCGTCCTTCTCGCTAGCTGCGTCTTCCGCTCGACTTCCTGTGCTCCTAAGCTCCTGCACACTCAGACACAGGGATCAAATACAACGCAGGACCTAACCAACTTGGTTGATCACATCAAAACTACCATGGGGTTCAACAATCTCCCCCTTTTTGATGTGCATCAACCCAAGTTCAAGTTAGGGTTAAAATAGACATAAAAAGTAATTTTAAAGAAAAATTACTAAACTAACAAATTAAACATAATTGCAACACTTTTTATAAAAATAATAACAGAAATTTTAAATTTTTTCTAACTCCCCCTAAACTTGTACTTTTCTCTTCCCCTTTGATCACAGCAAAAATGAGGTTAAGAAAATCTGAAACAAATAACTTAAGTTAAGTGAAATGTATAGAATTTTTAAAAAAAAATTCTAAGTTAAAAATGAATTCTAAGTTATTCAAAAAAAATAATCTTCTAAGTCAAAATTAAGTCAAAACGAATTTTCCCAAATTTTTTTTTTTTTTTTATTTTCACAATCTGACTTTTTAGAATTTAAAAATATTTAAAAACTTTTAAAGCATTATTTGATTCTAGTTTAATGCTTTTTCAAAAAAGTTAATTAAACATTTTCTTCCAATATTTTAGCTTCCAGGTCGTGGCGAGGCACTAGGCCTTCTTGGTTATTGGAGCAACAACAACTTCCTTAGACAAAGCTTCCATAAAGAATTTCAATGTTTAATTCTCTCACTTTAAGCTTTTAATTTTTGAAAAATTAATTAAGCACAGATTTTGGAACCCAATAGAGGTTCCTTCCTACAGGATTATTCAAAAATCTAGGGGGTACATAGTTTCTTGGTATTTTTCTAAGTTGACCTTGATGCTTCCTTATATACCAATTTAATTTACCATAAGTTCTAATTTTTGACTTTGGAAATTTCTTTAAGCATGCATCATTTTTCAATTTTTCAATTTCTAATTTTAAATTTTCATTTTCTGATTTTAGATGATCATACATTTCTAACGGGCATGCTCTTGCTAAGTTCAACTTTAGTTCAGCATTCTCTTTTTCTAATTGATCTAACTCTTTAGAAAGAGACTTGATAAATTTGAAAGATTAAGTTGGGGTTAGATTGCATACCTTACTTACCTGGTCTGGTGACGCTCCCCCTTCACTGCTGCTTTCTTCTTCTGATGTTCCTCCCCCTTCATCGATGCTCATCTCTGAGCTGGACGTTTCTTCTTTCTGATGGTTGGCCATCAGTGCTAGTCCCGAGAATTCTTCGACTTCCGATTCGGAGGTTGACGAATCTGACCAAGTAGCCTTCAGATTCTTGTGCTTGGAGGGTTCTGGTTTCTTGTATTTTGGCTTTTCCCTTTCTTTCTCCTTTCTCTTTAGCTTTGGGCAGTCATCTTTGATGTGCCCCTCTTCGTTGCAGTTGTAGCAGCGAACCATCCTCTTTTTTCGATGATGCCTCTGCGATTTAAATTTATTAGTACTAAAACACTTACCATTAGTGCCGCTTCGGATTCGTCGACTGAGGCTTCGGAGTCAGAACTGTTCATCTTTGCCTTTAAGGCAATGTTCTGACTTGTCTTCTCTGCTCCGATGGGTTCTGAAACTCGAGATTCGTGAAGTTCAAAAGTGGAAAATAATTGTTCTAAAGTACTTACCTCGAGGTCCTTAGAGATGTAATACGCATCTACTAAGGAAGCCCACTCTGGAGTTCTAGGGAAGGCATTGAGCGCGTACCGGATAGAGTCCCGGTTGGTTACCTCTTCTCCAAGGTTCGTTAGTTGCGTTATGAGCTCCTTGATTCTCGCTTGGAGTTGCGCTACCTTCTCGCCTTGGTTCATCCGGAGGTTCGTTAACTGGTTCCGGAGGATGTCGCGCTTCGCTAGCTTCGCTTCGGAAGTACCTTCGTGTAGCTCCAGGAATTTTTCCCAGAGATCTTTCGCTGAGTCGTAGCTTCCGATCCGATTTACTTCTTGCGGCGGCAGCACACTGAGCAGGTGGAACTCTGCCTTTCCGTTGGCGACGAAATCGGCTTGCTCCTTCTTGCTCCATGTGTTTTCTTCTTTGTCTTTCGGCGCTGCAAAACCATATTTCATTGTAATAAGAATATCAAAATCGGTTTTAAAAAATACCTCCATTTTTCGCTTCCATGTAGCGAAATCTCCGTCGAACTTCGGGGGATGGATGTTCGCTCCGGCCATCGTCTTGATCGTAGTGCTTCAGTTGGCGGTTAGTCCTTCTGAGGCGATCAGGCTCTGATACCACTTGTTGGTTCAGCGGAGACCGGCAAGAGGGGGGTGAATTGCTGAAAATAAAAACAAACTATACCCTCCTCGGATTTCAACTCAGAATTTAAATCAGCAATAAAATAACAACTAAATTAAAGAGACAGAAAAAGAAACAGAAACAGAATTTAACCTGGTTACAACCAAGGAGGTTGTTAATCCAGGGCGATGAAAAAGCTCTAGTATCAGAATCTCCTTTACTGTAGGCGGAGAAGCCTTTTTACACTTAGAACGCTCACTTAGTTGCTAAGAATTGATTACAGATTGATTGCTTGAGTTGTTCTTCAATTCCTAGCTCCAGGGGCCTTTAAATAGCCTCTGGAAATTCTATCCCGAGGGTCCAAGGCGCCTCCAATAAGGTTTAAGGCGCCTCCACAGCTCGGTCAGCGGATAGAACTCTATCCGAACGAAAACGGTCATTTTGACTTGTTGAAGACGCCTTCATCAAGCCTGAAGGCGCCCTTGGAGGCGCCTTCAGCAAGGCTGGAGGCGCCTTCAAGCTGGAGGCGCCTCCAAGCCTGATGGAGGCGCCTTCAAGCTGGAGGTGCCTCCAAGCTGGCAGCTTAACATTCCAGCTTGTGTCTTTGCTTCACTTTGACTTCCGACGCTCCGATCTTTTGGGTGATTGCGGCCAACCGGAATAGGGCTCACCCGAACCCAATTCCCGGCCTTCTCCTCGAGCAGCCTTCCGTCCCGGCTTAACGTCCCTCGAACGCCGCGCACGCTCTTCACGCCCACAGGAGTACTCTTCCGCAGCTCTCTCGTCCTTCGGACGCACCGAGCCCGTCGGCTCCCTTCCCGTGCCGTCCTTCTCGCTAGCTGCGTCTTCCGCTCGACTTCCTGTGCTCCTAAGCTCCTGCACACTCAGACACAGGGATCAAATACAACGCAGGACCTAACCAACTTGGTTGATCACATCAAAACTACCATGGGGTTCAACATAATGAAGTAGAGTATGAGGCGATGATAGTCAACCTACAGGTAGCTCGGCACATGGGAGCAGTTAAAGTCCTTATCCACTCGGACTCCCAACTCGCCACCCAGCAACTATCCGAGACATTCGAGATAAGTAACGCTCGGTTAAGGCTCTATGCAGAGGCTTTCGAGAAACTGAAGGTCAACTTCCAAGAGGTCATTATACAGAAGATCCCTCGATCGGAGAACCAGGCGGTGGATGAGTGACCGAGACTAGCCGGTTCATTGATGCCGATCGTCATAGGTCAGCCGATCAAACAAGTCTCGCTTGTGGCGGATATCGATCGAATGGAAGGAATAATCTTCCCGAACGATTGGAGGACAACTCTGACGGAGTTTCTGCGTTCAAGAGCTACACCTTCCGATCCGGAAGAAGCCCGTTTATTGAAAAAGAGAGCCAGGCGGTTCACCTTGATCGACGACCAGTTTTACAAGAGAGCCTTCTCTTGGCCTCTTCTCAAGTGCGTCAGATCGGAGGATGTCGAGTACATTCTGTGAGAGGTGCACCAAGGCTCTTGAGGAGGTCATCCGAGCGGTCGTACATTAGCTCGAAAGATACTCCTAGCCGGATATTTTTGGTTGACCCTCCAAGACGATGCTGCTCGGACAGTGGCTAACTGTTTGTCTTGCCAGAAGTATCACAGTCTGCCGCACCGACCGACTGAGGAAATGAAAGCGTCCACAGTATCATGCATGTTCGATCAATGGGGCATGGACATCGTTGGGCCTTTCCCCATGGCGATCGGTCAGCGGAAGTTTCTGCTCATTACGGTGGACTACTTCTCGAAGTGGATAGAAGCTGAGTTGCTTGCAAGAATCACCGAGCAGATGGTCGTCAAATTTATTTGGCAAAATATTATTTTCCAGTTCGCCATCTCACGCCAACTCGCATCCGACAACGGAAGACAGCTCGCCGGCCAAGAGCTTAGAGAATGGTGTGAAGGTTATGACATCCAACAAGCCTTCACCTCGGTGGCCTACTCTCAAGGCAACGGGAAAGCTGAACTCGCCAATCGAGAGATCCTCAGAGTCTTGCGCGCTCGGCTCGACCACGTTGGAGGCAGCTGGGTCTACGAGCTGCCCAGTGTGTTGTGGGCTCTCCGCATGACTCCAAAGGAGGTGACTGCCATAACCCCATTTCATTTGGTGTATGGCGGCGAAGCAATTGTCCCCATGGAGGTCGGAGTAAAATCCGATCAGGTGCAGCTCTACGACGAAGGGAACGTCGAACGGAGGTTGATGGAGCTCGACTTGGTGGATGAAACGTGGGCAAAAGTAGCAGTTCGGCTAACGGCGTACCGGCAACGGATGAAACAGAACTACAACCGGAGAGTGATCTCGAGGTCCTTCCAGGTCGGCGACCTCGTCTGGAAGAAAGTGAAGCCGATCGGTGACGTCACCAAGCTCAAGACCCCATGGGCAGGGTCTTTCAAGGTCATGCAGAATCTCCGTTCGGGCGCTTACTATCTAGAGGATAAACAGGGAAGGCAGCTCGAGAGGCCATGGAGCGCGAATCATCTTTAACCCTTCAGGGCTGGATGAGAGGTGCGCGAGTGAATACTCTACTTTTTGTATTCTTGTATGCCTTCCGAACGCAGGGCAACATATGAATAAAAAGCGAAGACCTCTTTGAAGTGCATCTCCCTCAACGGTCGAGCGGCGACCTTAAACGCGTGTCTTCATCAGCGGTCGAGCGACGACCTTAAACTCTTATCTCCACAAACGGTCGAGCGGCGACCGTAAACCCGAGTCTCCAACAAATCATCTAGTGGCGACGTTAAATGCGTGTCTTCATCAACGGTCGAGCGGCGACCTTAAACTCTTGTCTCCACCGACGGTCGAGCGACGACCTGAAACTCGAGTCTATGCCAAATCGTCGAGCGGTGACATTAAATGTGTGTCTTCATCAATGGTCGAGCGGCAACCTTAAATTCTTGTCTCCATCGACAGTCGAGCGGTGACCTTAAAACCGACTCTTCGTCAATTCGTCGAGCGACGACGTTAAACACGTGTCTTCATCAACAGTCGAGCGACGACTTTAAACTCAGGTCTTCACCGACGATCGAGTGGCGTCCTTAAACCCGAGTCGTCCACATCAAATCATCGAACGACGATGTTAAACGAGGGTCTACATCGAATCGTCGAGCGGTGACGTTAAACGCGAGTCTACAACAAACTGTCGAGCGGTGACGTTAAACCTGGGACTTTAGCAACCCGAGATATGTTAATCTACCGGCTCGGTTGTCCTACTATAGCTTTCCGTGACTGACCGGAAAGATACCTCTTAGGAGTAGTGAGAATAGCACCGAGCGGGCATATTTTAACAGGACGAACACATAAGAAAGTAATGCATAATGGGTGGTAGTGCATTGATACTTGGAAGATTACAAAAAAGGGAGGAGTACATCGCTCAAGCTAAGCTCACTCTATGTAATCTAAGATGTCGTCTAGTAGAGACGTAGTGAGCTTGTCCCGGCTGATAATGTCCAGAGCTGGTAAATGATCTCCTTCTCGGAGCTGGTCGATCGTCCCGTCGATCGCCAGATTGAACAGCCGGAGTGCCCGATCGACGATTTTATCGTTGAATGCGTCCGAGCATATGTAGGCTTGCTTCATGGCATCAAACATACTCGCCTCGGCATCTTGATAAATCCTCAAGGCTGCTCGGGAGCCCTCTAGTTCATCCTTGGCAGTGGACAGCTCCTTATCTTTATTGGCGAGCTGGCCTCGAAAAGCAGCCTCCTCAGCTGACCGGCTGCTCCGCTCGACAATCAGGAAGTCCTCGGCTTCCTTGAGCTTTTGGGCGAGGGCCCGGGCCTCCTTGTTCTCTTATCATCGAGGCTCGCGATGGCCCGGTTCTTCCGCATGTTCGCGACTCGATCTTATTATCAAAAGTGGTGACTTGTTTATTAAGCCGCTCCAGCATCGTGGCCTGCCCGGCACTCTTGGCCCGTTTGGCCTCAAGTAGTTTGTCGCTCTTCTCCAGAGCGGCCCGCAGCTTGGCCACCTCGACGTCTATTTTTTGCTGAGCGACAGAGGATTGGTTGCTCGATGCCTTCAATTGCTTCACTTCCTACTCCAAAAAAGCGAGCCTGTGGCACATGACCCGGCTCTCCACCCAGTACTGTAAAAAAAATAAATATAAGCACCAATCGGAAGTGAACCATGCAAATGTAAAGGTAAAACTTATCCCAATGGACATCTGGGTGTGGTTGTTCGCGAGCGCGCCAGGAGGCATCATCACCGCACGAGCTCAGGCATCCTCCTAGATCTTAGCGAGCGGCCCCTGGATGATTAATTGGTGCTCGGGGACTCGAGACACGGCACTTGGCTCGCGGTAGTCTTCGGTGGGCAGATGAAGTGTTGGTGCAGCGAGGCCGGCAAGAGGGGAGGAGTGAATTGCCTACAAATAAAAAATACCTTCCTCAAACTTTTAACTTCAAAATAGCAACAATAAAATAAGACAGAATAACAGAAAAGAGAGAAGACTCAACGTTTTGACTTGGTTATGACCAAGAAGGTTGTTAATCCAAGGTAGTTGAAAAAATGCACTAGAAAAGTCTCCTTCTCTGAAGGCGGAGAAGCCTTTTACACGTTAGAAGATCAAACAGTTACAAGGAAGTTGATACATAATTGATTGATTAATTTCCTAGCTCCAGGGGTCTTTATATAACTCCTGGAAAACTTATCTTGAGCCTTGAGGGCGCCTCTAACGAGGTTGAGGGCGCCTCCAGCCGAGTCAACGGATAAAATTTTATCCGAACTCGCAACAGTCATCTAGACTGGGTTGAAGGCGCCTTCAATGGCCTTGAAGGCGCCCTGGACAAGGTTGAGGGCGCCTTCAAGGCAATGAAGGCGCCTTCAATACTGCAGGCAGCGTAGGCGCCTTCAGCATTTTGTTGAAGGCGCCTCCAGCTTGCTTTTCCAGCTCCTTTTGACTTGTTTTCTTCATTCGAGGCTCCGATTGCTTAGGTGATTGCGGCCAACCGAAATAAGGTTTACCTGAACCTAATTTCCGGTCTTCTCCTCGAGCAGGCTTCCGACCCGGCTTCTCATCCCTCGAATGCCTCGCATGTTCTTCTCGTCCACTGGTGTACTCTTCCGCAACTCTCTCATCCTTCGGACGCACTGAGCCCATCGACTCCCTCCCCATGCCATCCTTCTCGCTAGCTGCGTCTTCCGCTCGACTTCATGCGCTCCTAAGCTCCTGCACACTTAGACACAGGGATCAAATAATAAGTAGGACCTAACCTAACTTGGTTGATCACATCAAAACAACCACGGGGTTCAACATGAAGGATCGTCGTTATGTGGCGTTGGCCGCTCGGGGACGATTGAGCTGAGGTTGCTCGACCGGATGGTTGGAAGGAGGACGTCGGACGGATGCCAGACTTTTTTACCTTCAAGGGCTTTGAAGGTGGGGGCATGAAGGCCATTGGCGGCGCGGCGAGAGTCCCCTGCGACAGATTAGCCAAGGAGAGCGTCCAATCAAACGACACGGAGGCCATCGTTTGAAGCGGAGTTGGGGTCAAAGTTTCAACCTGCTCGATAGATCGAGCACCTGAAGTAGTGGAGCACGATGAAGGCTCTGTTCGGCGCCTCTTGTGCCTGTTTAGTGGTACATCGGAGGAGGCCGAGCCCGATGGCTCCTCAACTGGGAGGATCATGTTAGGATGTATACTAAAAGCTTAGCTTTTGGTATAAACATTTATCTAGAAATAAGAATCACATTGGTCAAATGTCTACATTTATGATAAATGTAGTTGTTCAATTAATTTATATTGTAGATAACATGGTGTGTGGTGTTACACATAGAGGATCATGTTATCAGTACCTTATAAATTATAAACAGTAGCTCACGACCAATATGGAAAGGAACAAACCATTGGAAGGTCGTAGTGTAATTAGGTATTACTTTATCTTAAATATATAATTACACTAGTACACTTAGAGTGTATTGAGTAGGACCATTAGAGGTCGTCTCTTTTATACTGACTTTATAAAGAGACAAAGACCTCAGTTATTATGGAAGTGTGTGCTCATAATCCTAATATAATAACAAGCACATATATTTGATATTTATTTCTTTAATTTATCAATGGGTGAGATTTAGTTCGATAAATCAATAAGCCCGATAAGTTGAGAAATGATATCACTTATAGTGTGTGTTGTTGATTATAGAAGGAAACTGTGTCCTAGTGATCTAGGTTGATAATGTCCCCAAGAGGAGCTCATAAGGATTGTCATGTTAAACCATGCAGGTGGACTTAGTCCGACATGATGATAAGGTTGAGTGGTACTACTCTTGAATTAAGATATTAATTAAGTGAGTTGTCAGTAACTCATTTAATTAGTGGACATTCGACATCTTAAACACAGGGAGACTAACACACTCATAATAAGAAGGAGCCCAAAATATAATTTGGCATTGGTGCGGTAGTTCAATAATAGTTCTTTAGTGGAATGAATTATTATTGATGAAATTAAGTTGTGTGTTCGAGGCGAACACGGGATGCTTAATTTCATCGGGAGACCAAAACCAATTCCTCCTCTCGGTCCCTATCGTAGCCTCTTGTATATAGAGATTTATACCCACCACATACCCACCTTCTTACCCATCCAATGGGGTCAGCCAAGCTAGCTTGGAACCCAAGCTAGGGCCGGCCAAGACCAAGTGGATGAGCCAAGTTGGTGGTCGGCCAAAGCTTGGGTCCCAAGCTTAGGTGGCCGGCCACTAGAGTATTAAAAGGATTTTTATTAAAATTATTTCTTTTGTGGATATCAAGGTTTTTAAAAGAGAGTTTAAAAATTAAAAATTTCCTTTTATAACTTTCTACAAAAGATTAAGAGAAGAGATTAATCTCTTTCCTTATTTGTAGATTAAAAGGATGGTTTTAATTTTTGGTAAAAACTTTCCTTATTTGTAAATCATCTACATGTTTAAAAGAGAGTTTAAAATTTGAAATCTTTCCTTATTTGTTGATTAAAAGGTGGATTTTAAATTTTTAAGAAAACTTTCCTTTTTAATCATGTTCATGATTTAAAAGAGAGTTTAAAATTAAATATTCTCTTTTATAAGTTTCTACAAAAGATTAAGAAAATATTTGATATCTTTCCTTATTTGTAAATTAAAAGAGATTTTAATAACTTTCTTTTTATCCACATGTTTAAAAAAAAGATTTTAATTTATTAAATTTCTTTTTTATAAACCAATCATGAAGGGATAAAAATTATTAGAGAAATTTTATTTTAAAATTTTCGGAAACAAATTAGGAAGGTTTTAATTCTTGATTGAATTAAATTTCCTTTGCTTAGATTATTGTGGCCGGCCATGTTGATTAATAAAAGAGAAATTGATTTTATATCAATTAAATTTATTTTTCATGGCAAAGGAATTAAGGAAGTTTTTATTAAAATTTCCTTATTTGCCAAGACCAACGATTATAAAAGAGGGGGTAGAGGTGCCTTCATGACAAGAACTCTATTCTATTTTTCTCCCTCTTTTTCTTCCTTGGTGTGGCCGGCCATCCTCTCCTCCTCTCTTCTCTTTGATGGCCGAACCTCATCCTTCTTGTGGAGATTCATATGGTGGCCGGATCAAGTTTAGAGAAGAAGAAGAAGAAGGAGAGAAAGAAAGCTTTGTTTCTAGCATCCCTTGGAGCATGGTGGTGGTGGCCTAACCTCTTCATCCTAGGAGAAGTTTTGATGGCCGAAACTTGCAAGGCAGAAGAAGGTGCTTGATGGTTCTCATCTCGGAAGGTCGTTGCCCACACAACGTCTGAGGTTAGAAGAGGAATACGGTAGAAGATCTAGAGATTTTTGTTTGCAAAAGAAAAAGGTATACTAGTATTTAATTTCCGCATCATACTAGTTTTATTTCTTTGTAAAAATACCAAATACAAGAGACATGCGATTCTAGTATTTCGAATTTGTTTTCAATGTTGTGTTCTTTTATTTTTTCTTTTCCTTGTGATTTGATTATTCTTTTCGGTTGACCTAAAGTTATTTAAGGAAATTAAATATTAGCTTTCCTTAAAAGGCTTTGTCTAGTCGGTGGTGGTTGTTCTCATATCCAAGAAGGTCATGTGCCTCGCCACGTCAGTACTGAAAGCCAATTTTGGAAATAGATATTTAATTGTCTTTGTAACCTAGGTGATTTGGATCAAACGTGTTAAGTTCCGCAGGAGATCCAAGTCTAAACCTAAAAGAACAAATAAGTTAAACTTAGGATCAAACGTGTAAAGTTTCGCAGGCGATCCAAGTTTAATTTAAAAGAACACATGGTAGCTAGGAAAATGTTCAGACCTTTGTACAAATTTTTTTTACAGTGGAACCGTTAGGCTTTCCGAGTAGCAACCAACAGATCATACGTCGCTCGGATGGAGGTTGTGATCCCGTGGCGGCTCCTCTGCTCATCGCACAGCTGGCCTCACCTCCACTCACCAAGATGAGCGTCGCATCACTCTCATCTTGGGGCTCTTCGTGTGTGCCGACCGGCTACAGTCTGTGGCTCACTAGTTCTTCAATAGCAGTCGCATTGATCGTGGCGTCCTTGAGCTTTGTCTTGCCGAACAGACGCGTACACAACATGACTTCGGCTGCAAAAGAGGAAGAGAAATCAGTTAGCATCAAAGGAAGAAGTAAAGAAGCTTCATACCTAAGCTAGTCGGCAGTCAGGTGCGGATCAGACTTAAGCCGAAGATGTATATGATACCTGATCCTGTCCGAAAGCTGAATTAACGGACGCTGGGCACGTGGTGCTCTCTTTGCTGACGTAGATTCCCGACCAGTCGTACTTCGCTCCGGCGAACCTGCACAGAAGTCGGGCCGGGGAGGGATTCCCGGCGACGATCCTCCGACGCTCAAGTCAGGCAAGCAAGTAACGAAGAAGTGGCTCCAAATATCGTAGCATGCATACCTCAGGCGAAGGGTGAGGGCCTTTATATAGGGTTGTGGAGAAGCGAGTGTACACATACCGAGGTGTACACGTGTCCTTCCCCATACCGTAGTGTGGGCTTGTCAGAGGAGCTTACCTGACACCATACTGCTACAGTTTGAGCACGTCTATGATGGGACAGCGGATCCTTCTGTCATAGGATCTTGAGTATGGCCTGAACGTAGAACATGCCCGCTGTCAGAAAAAGATGTCCCCTGTCCTTTTCCCCTTACTCCCTGCCAGGCGTCCGGCCGGCCAGCCTCCGCCTTACGTCCGGCCGGACATATATAGTGGTCTACTTGGGAGATTCTCGGTAATGTGATTTGTGGAGACTGTTAGCAATATGCTACCCTATGTCTTCGGCCGAGCTTGCCCTCCGCTCGGCCCTACGATCCTATTCCATGAGCGTCGGAGCCCCGACTCCCTCCGGGGCACCTTTTGCTATTAGTTGGACACCGGTCGGCCGACCGGGTGGTTGGCCAACCCTTATCCGGTCGGCCTATTGATCCAACCTTTTCTCGAGTGTCCGGTCGGTTCATCCCTCTACTATCGACCACCTGGCACTTTGACTTCCACGTGGCGTTGACTCCTCAGAACGGGGGTCCCCTGTTCTTACCATTGGATCATTACCCTCAAGAAGCAACTTGTGAATGTCATACTTCTGATCAGCCAACATCGAAAGTACGTTCAGGTAGTCCGATCGGCTCTTGTAGCTTTTCAGAGGAGGCTGAGGTGCCACTTCGAGCTGCCAACTGGTCGGGAAGTTTGGCCGCTCAGGAAGGCGCATGATGAAAAAATATTCTTTCCAGTGCTTATTAAAGGTCAGCATCTTGTCGAAGAAAACTAAACCGACTCGAGACTGGAAGAGGAAAGTCCCCAGATTGGACAATTTAGGGTAATAAAAATAATGAAAGATTCGTGGGGTAAAAGGAATGTCGTGCAGATGGAATAGGACAATGACTCCGCACAACTGCTGAAAAGAATTCGGCACTAATTGAGGAAAGGAAATGCGGAAATACTTACAAACAGTTGGAATAAAGGGGTGGATCGGAAACCACAGACCGACGATAAACTGATCCCGGAAGAAATAGATACAACCGATCGGCGGAGAATTGGGTCGATCGTAGGGAGAAGGCAAAACGATCTGATGATCGAAAGGAATTTTGAATACATCTCTCAAGCTCTCAGCGTCGCCTCCATCAAACCTAGACACCATGGATATGTACCAGAGTTCACGGATAGAGACAGACGGTTGTGAAGAACTTGCCATTGCAAGAACGGACAAAAAGGGGATGTTGAGGGGAAGAAAGGTGACCGAAAGAGGAAAAAGTTACGGGAGTATCACGGGAACACAAGAAGAAAGGCCAAAAAGCTTAAAGATAGACACGATTGGAAGAAAACTTACTAGAGAGACGTCGTCAGAGAAGAAGCGCGGAGGATCGCCGGAGAATGTGGATCACAAAGAAGCGAAGAGATGGTCGCCGGGAGTGCTCGAGGAAGAAATGTAGAGGAGGAGACTACACAGCGAGCTTATAAGCCTTGGGCTCGGCCGACTGGAATCGTCCGATCTAGGTCACGGAAACCTAGGTGAAGATCAGGTCGTTGAATTCAAACCGCCAAACATACATCACATCACGCTTGTTACATCAAGTGTGCGACGACATTGGGCGTGACACGTGGCGCCTCGCCACAGGTCGGCATTTAATGGCGGCATGGAAGCACGCTCAGTCTTAATGCGCAGAGATTTGTACGATTTCCTTGAAATCTGGGTGATGTCAGCATGACTCACATTCGCCCAAGATAGCCTAAGGGAAGATTTCACAAGTGCAAACCTGCTTCATGCCAATCGGATCGAGGGAGCATACCTATGCCCGAACGACAAGCTTCAACAGGCCGATCGGAGAGGAACAGTCTTAATCTGATCCGAAACCACACAGTGTCGAAGGCCGATCGGGAGGAACCTACTCGAACAATTGTCCAATCAGTCAGACTACAACCTCCTTTGACTAGGCTTGAGGGGGAGGCTTGTGATGCGGTGATGATGAAGATCCCCATCCCGCTGCCATGGTGGAGGTCAAAGGAGATCAAAGTCAAGACAGTCAATGAGTGGACGACATCGGCCGGTCGGGAGAATCATGCTCCGATCATGGATTAGAAGTCATGTCCCGATCGAACGAGCATATCTCGATCGGGAAGAGAAAGGCTTGATCCGATATCACCTTTGACTCGGCCATGAGGTTAAAGGAAGTCAAAGTCAAGACGATCAACGAGTGGACGACATCGGCCGGTCAAGAGAATCATGCTCCGACCGGGGATTAGAAGTCATGTGTCGATCGGACGAGCATGTCCCGATCGGGAAGAGAAAGGCCCGATCCGATATCACCTTTGACTCGTCCATGAGCCGAGCACCCGACGTTCAGATAAGAGGACGACAAAGGGAGCAGTATACAGAAACTGGGTTGGACGGCTCCTCCGCTCGGCCTAGCAGCAGACTCGACATCGACCGAGCACACAGACAATGGACTTCCGACCGAGCGGCTATCCCACTCGACCCAGCAACAAAGCATACAAATAGTGGACTTCCGGGTGAGCGGCTATCCCGCTTGGCCCAACAACGGACAACACGTGGACAGTGGAATTCCGACTGAGCGGCTATTCTGCTCAGCCAAGCAACATAGACAGCAGGCTATCTTTCAACATTCTTTTAGGAGCTAGTGTCGCTGACAGGTGTCATGGTTAGACAGACGATCGTACGGCGGAAGCTTCCACTATTACTTCAAAGATATGCTTGGCCTATTAAGATACTGTATTAGAGACACTTTACTGACAAGTCTTTTTAGAAAATTTTTGAGATGCGTGCTCGTCTTGGGAAGCATGCAAGCGCGCTACCGAAGCTCTATATAAAGGGGAGTCCAAGCTTCAGTGAAAGTATGCGATATTTTACTGTTGCGCTACAGTCTTCTTATTACTCCGCTTACTACTTCTTCTTCTTCTCCGTCGGAGACTGACTTGAGTGCTGGAGGGCTATCGTCGGGGACCCCTTCTCTGGCTCGGCACTAACATCAGTTGTGTTGCAGGTCGGAGCGAAGTCCATAGGAAATTAGTGGGAGCACCACATTCCCAACATCCATCTCACCGACTTTTGGACAAGATCAAATATAATTTATTTAAATCTTCAAAATAGAGTACAGAAATTAAAAAAATAATATTACAATTAATTCGTAAAAGAAAATATAAAGATAATCAATTATTGACGTAGCGATTCCATACGTGCTTAATTATGTCGATTTGAAGTTGGTGGTGCATTTCTTTGTCACAAAGGTCGCAATTTCTCTTGATATACTCGTTGAATTCTCCAAATGCGCCTTGAATTATTTGTGGTGACGTATTGTCATTAGATTCATCCGATCAATTGGTTGCAGCATCCCTTGATCTTCGACAGTAGTGTTATGCAAAATAATACAAGTATACATGATATTATTTAAATTATCCCTGTACCCAAATCATCCTGGACCACTGATTATTACCCCACGAGATTGTAGCACCCCAAATACCCGCTTGACATTCTTTCTTGTGGCTTCTTGCATTTCATTGAACTTTTTTCTCTTGGAATCCTGAGGGCAAGGAAAGCTCTTGACAAAGATTGCTCATTCTAGATAGTTCTCATCTGTTAGATAGTAACCCTTGGTATATTGTGTGTCATTGACTGTAAAATTGATCTTGGGTGTATTTCCGTGCAACAACTCATTGAATAAAGGTGATTAGTTAAGTATATTGATATCATTATTTGACCCTGCGACCCCAAAAAATACATGTCATATCCACAAGTCCGTAGATGCAATTGTCTTCAAGCATTATTGTTGGGACCCCATGGTCGCCTTAAGTAAATTGTCCTTTCCAAGCAACCGGGCAACTTCTTCATTTCCAATGCATACAATCAAGGTTACCCAACATGTCGGGGAAGCCATGTCTGTGTTCATGCATTTGAAATAAATGTCAACAATCATCGGCATTAGGTCTTCTCAAATGTCGCTCGCTAAATACTTCAATCACACATCTGCAAAAGTTAAACAAATAATTGATTGTCGTTGTTTCAGCAACCCATAGGTACTCATCATAATGATCGTTTGAGCCTCCATATCCAATTGACGTATAGCAACCGTGCATTTCTGAAGTGGTGAGATCCCTTTTCTTCTTGTTACATCTACCCTCTCCATTGAAAATATTGGTGATGGTGTTCCAAGGCATTGACTATATGGATAAATAAATCTTTTCACATCTGAAAACATCGGCAGAATACTTCAGCACCCCATAAAGGTTGTTTAGAGAAATAATCATTCACAAGACAAGCATGTGTAGCTTCACGATCTTGCATCACATACGTTCCCCTCTTTCCTCTGGTGTCAGACCTTTTTGCTTCCTAAAAGAGTGTTGGAGTATAGTGAGAATCATTTGTTCATTTGTATATGATGGTGTCACAGATTAATTTTCAGTGCCAAATTCGTCCGTACACATCCTTGATTTGTCTGAACCAATTCCTAGTGCCTGTTGAGTAGGAAATCTATAATTAGGGCGTGGACTGAAATGATACTAAAAATATTTGGATGGATACATAAACATTGGAGCTTCGTGGGCACTATTTAGAATCATTGAAAATTTTTGTGGATGTTAGAAATTTTAGGGATGGATGTTGGATTGTTGGAATGATGTATTTTCTTCTAAATTTGAAGAATTTAACCAATTCCTCTTATCCTGTCTGAAAACTGTAGAGATGACGTGCTAGGCATGGTGGCTTGGTAGTTGACTGATAGAAGACTTTTGGCTCTACGGAGAAGCTTCCTATTGATCCTGCGCACATAGAGATGATCCAACAAAACATCAATGTCCAGAAACCAGGGGGAGTCCCTGACGAAGGCCCTCAAGTTAGTATAGATCCAGACGGGTGGATGAAGAACAGTAAAGAACATACGTGAAAGAATAAAGTTTAGATGTTCAAAGAACGTACCTTGCCAACGGACAGGACCCACTTTATATAACACCTTTCATAACCTCTGCAATCATGAGGTGGCGAAGAGTGTCAGAGGTTATTAGGTAAAGGTAAGTGTATAACCTAGGTAATGTGCAATAATAGTCCGAGAAATTTTTTTTTACCCACATGTATACCCCTTTTGTCATTTGTAGTTTATGTCATTGCTGAGGTTATTGAAGGAATATGTTATCATAAGTGGTATATGTTGGATCGATCGCACGTGAGAGAGGGAGTGAATCACGTGGTTTTTGAAATTTCATCTTTTTGGTTTTGAAAACGAAGTAGAGTAGCAGCGGAAAAGAGAAAAACAAAAGGCAAACACAAGAAGAACGCAAGTGATTTACTTCATTCGGAGCTTTCGGTGACTCCTAGTCCAAAACCCAGGTCCCGTGGACCTATAATGGGTAATTCACTATAAACCTCTTCCGGTACCTTCGGAAGAGGGAATAGAAATATAAAGAAAAGTTTAGAACAAGTGTAATACCCTGCACTTGTTCTTTTGTAGTATTTAATTACACAAATTAGATTTTACCGACACTTTAAAGATCGAAGTGAGCGCACTCGTGTCAATGTCGGTCTGCCAGCCACGATCGAAAGTCCTCGGAGCAGTCGTCGGGCACAGCAGCTTTGCAGTAGAGTGATAGCAGGAGCCCGGAGCAATGGGAAGCTTGAATAAACACGCAGTAGCTCGTATGGTTGTTCTTGTTCGTTCCTTGGTTGAACCTGCCTTATATAAGCTGTGGAAGGCGCCTTCAACTGGTCAAACTCTATCCCGAATGTCTCGACCCTTATCCGCAATGACATCCAAGTTTATCCTGCAGAAGGCGCCTTCCATGGCCATGGAAGGCACCTTCTATGAACAGTATGAAGGCGCCTTCCGTAGCTATGGAAGGCGCCTTCAGGCGTTGTTTACCCGAAGGCAATTTTCTCCTTTTTGCCCTACAAAATAACGTTAGTCCAAAATACCCTGCAAAATAAGTATTAGGACAATTCAATAATAATAAATAGTAGTAATTAGTTTTTATCCTCCCAGGACCAGGAACTAGTCAAGATCTCAGCTTAGGGATCCCAAATGAACCTAAACTGGACTAACGCCTATTGTCCCTTTAACCGGGACGCGTCCTGACTTGGTCACTCTCCTCCAGTGACTTACGTTAACTTTTCACTTGCTAGTCATCTAATTCTGATTAGACTACTCTCTTCCAAACGTCAAGTTCTATTTGGATTAACCCTTGGTCAAACTGACCAGATTTGGGTGCATTGTCAAACATCAAAATCCTAGAGGTCAATTACACCAACAGTATGCTGATGGGAAACACGATTATCCCTGAAGAAGTTTCTAAAAGAATATTCTTTGACATGTGGTTGTTATTCTGACAAATTATTAGGATTTTCTACTCAAGCTGTCGATTAAGTATATTCTGGATGACCTATAAAGTCTGTCGTCTTTATGTTTGTCCTTGCATTAAGCTGCTCAATTATGTTCTGCACAGTATTAGAGATCCATTCAACAAATAATATAATGCATTGAGTGTGCTGGAAATCTGCTCAAGAAGCCATATGATAAACTGTGCGTGTTGGACATCCGTTCGGGAATCAATATAAAGCTAAGTGCATTAGGCTCGACCAGCCCTTTATTTGGCTGGGCCTTTGCGAGGTTAAGTGCCTTAAGCCCGGCCGGCCTTTATTTGGCCGGGCATGTATAAAGATTAATAAGGCTAAGTGCCATAAGCCCAACCGACCTTTATTTGTTGGACATGCATGGAGAGATTTGTGAGAATTGGGGAGACCAACCATTTTTTGGACCAGATCAACATCTAATCGATTGCAAGATGGGTCAGACATTCTGGTTGGTCGTTGATCCGGCGGTTAGAACAAGGGACCCCCATTTTGAGGGGGCAATGCCACGCTGGAGTCAAAAGGCTAAGGGGTCGACCGGAGAAGGAGGGGCCGACAAGGCCAAGGGGCCGACCGGAGAAGGAGGGGCCGACCTCCCAACCGGCCCCGGCCGGCCGACCGGTGAATAGCCGAAGGCAAAAGGCGCCCCGACAGAACTCGGGTTCCGACGCTCAATGGAACAGTAACAAGGAGACGAGCGGAAGACCTAAGAGAAGGTGACATACTGCTAACAGTCCCCACATAGTACCCTACCGAAAATATCCCGAGCATATCGATACCAACGGTAGGCCGGACGGGATGTGAGTGTCGTCCGGCGCGTAAGATGAGGGCTGGCCGGACGGACTCCCCGTCCAGCCGGCCTGCCGGACGCCCCGGGCTGTGGTCGGTAGAGAAGGACCAGAACATCTTATGACAGCTGTCAAGTCCTATGGCTAGGCCATACTCTAAGTCTGACAACGAGGTGTTCTGTTGTCCCATCGAGGACATACTTGGACTGTAGCAGTATGGCGTCAGGTAAGCTTTCTGACAGACACATACCGAGGTATGGGCTGCGGACATGTAGGCGCCTCGGTAGACGTGCAGGAGCTCTCTCACCACTCTATATAAAGAGCCTCATACTTCGCCGGAGGTACGGGGGATACAACTTTGGAGCCACTTGTTTTACTGCTAGTTTGCCTGACTTGAGTGTCGGAGGGTCACCGCCGGGAACCCCTTCCCGGCCCGACTTCTGTGCAGGTTCGCCGGAGCTTCGTACGATAAGCCGGGGATTTCCATCAGCGACTCGGAGAGCGCCACGTGCCCAGCGTCCGTTGATTCAGCATTCAGACAGGATCAAATTGGCGCCGTCTGTGGGAACGCTCCTGCATCCGAACGGAAGCAATGGACGAAGCTGGACGACCGCATTCGGTAATGCTCTCCACAGAGGAACTTGATGCATTGATCGAGACAAGAGCTGCCAAACTTATGGAGCAGAGACAAAAGTCACAAGCTGAGCGGGCGGAGCAGCAATCAACATCAGCATCAGGTGGCCGAGCGGAGGCACCGCAGGCCACCGTTGCATTTCATCGGGCCCTATTCCGCACCCCCGAAGCCGCAGCAACTAATAGAGATCGGGGATCTTCTTCTGATGAAAGGCCTAGACGAGATGACAAAAAAGGAAAAGCACCCCGAGCGGACGCATCGCCCGAGCGGATCAACCGCCAATTTTCATAGGTCATTCTAAGAGACCCTCTGCCCAAGCACTATGTGCCTCCGACGATCGGCGAGTACAATGGGATAACCGACCTGGATGATCATCTGGGTAAGTTCGATAACACAACTACTCTCCATCAATACACAGATGGAGTAAAGTGCCGAGTTTTTCTTACCACTTTATCGGGATCGGCTCAACGGTGGTTTCGGAGGCTGCCGGACGGATCCATCACAAGCTTCAAGGACTTCCGGACGGCCTTCCTCAACCACTTCGCAAGCAGTCGACGCTATCAAAAAACCAGCGTTAGTCTGTTCGCCATCAAACAAGAAGCCCGTGAATCGCTCCGAGCTTACATCCAGCGGTTCAACAAGGTGGCAATGGATATTCCAACGGCCACCTCGGAGACCATGATGAATGCCTTCACACAAGGCCTCGTGGATGGGGATTTCTTCCGATCGCTCATTCGGAAGCCGCCCCGAGACTATGATCACATGCTACACCGGGCCAACGAATACATCAACGTGGTGGAAGCGCAGGCGGCCAGGAAAAAAGAAACTCCAACCGAGCGGGCTCCCATTGCCGAGCGGAAGTCGCACGCTGCCCATCCACCCAAAGGACCAAGGGCCGAAGCAATCCGCTCCCCCCATGCCAGGTCTCACGTGCAAGAGGTAGTTGTCGCCCGGCCCAAGCCAAAGAAGAAATGGACCCCGATGTTCTGCTCCTTCCACCGGACGGATACGCACAACACAAGGGATTGTCGAAGTCTTCCCTTCGTGGCTCATCCCGTTCCCCGGAATGGCGGCCGACGGTCTCCCTCAGTCGACAGGCGACAGAGAACTCATGAAGCCGATCGGACGCAGGCCGACAGGCGACGACAACAGACTCCCGATCGGCATCGCTCTCCGAGGCTGGAGAATCGTCGAATGTCAAGAGAACGGTCCCGACCCTCCGCTCGGGAAGAAGAAAATAGAGGCAATACTTCCCGAGGCGAAATCAACATCATAGCTGGTGGGCCAACCGAAGGAGACTCCAACCGAGCAAGAAAGGCAAGCGTCCGATAGCTCCAAATCCATGCAGTCGGCTGCAGCAGAGAGCGGGCGAGTAGACCCGAAATCAGTTTTGGGCCTGGGGACTTGGAAGGAGTTAAAGTGCCCCACGACGACGCTCTGCTCATCAAAGCGGTAATAGCCAACTACACTATTCACCGCATTTTTATTGACACAGGAAGCTCGGTCAACATAATATTCAAAAAGGCGTTCGATCAACTACAAATTGACCGTGCCAAGCTGCTTCCCATGACAACCCCCCTCTACGGGTTTACGGGTAATGAAGTCCTGCCGGTCGGACAAATCCGGATGGTTATTTCATTGGGAGAAGAGCCGCTCAGAAGGACGCGTACAACAGACTTCGTGGTAGTCGACTCTCCTTCATCATACAACTTCATTTTGGGACGACCGGCTCTCAGCGAGTTCAGGGCGGCCGTCTTCACCTTCCACCAGAAGATCAAGTTCCCCGTCGAAGATAAAGTCAGAGAAGTATGAGGAGATCAACTGGCAGCTCGACGATGCTATGTTGAAATGGTCCGAGCAGAAGGAAATTCCGCTCGGAAGTCGCCACGGATCGAGGTGAATGCTATAACTGAAAAGCCTCCCTCTTTAGTTTACGGAGAAAAAGAGGAAGTGCAGATACACCCGACACGATCGGAGGCCACGACCTTCATCGCGTCCGATCTGAAGGCGAATCAGAAAAAGGAGGTGATCCAATGTCTCCGAGGAAACCATGATATCTTCGTCTGGTCGACACATGAGCTGCCCGAAATTTCACCAATTATGGCGCAGCATGAGCTCCATGTCCGACCGGACGCTCGGCCAGTAAAGCAGAGAAAAAGAGATTTCAGCGCCGAGGAGAACGCCATCATCCGGGCGGAGGTGGAGAAGCTTCCGGACATGAGGTACAGTTCCCAGTGGCTGGCGAGCGTAGTATTAGTCTCAAGCCGGGCAACAAGTGGAGAGTATGCATAGACTTTCGGGATCTCAACAAAGCTTGCGAAGACTTTTATCCTCCGCCGGATAGATCAATTGGTGGACTCTCTGGCTCTGAATTAATCTGTATGCTCGACGCTTACCAAGGCTATCACCAAGTGCCGCTCGCCCTTGAAGATCAAGAAAAAGTCAGCTTTGTGACGGCCGACGGCACCTATTGCTATAATGTGATGCCGTTCGGATTGAAGAATGCGGGAGCCACATATCAGCGCCTGATGAATAAAGTATTCAGAGAGCAGATCGGGCGAAATCTGGAAGTGTACGTGGACGACATTCTCATCAAGTCCGTTCGAGCGGCCGATCTTCTCAAAGACATGGAGGAAACCTTCCGAACGCTACGCAAATATGGAGTCAAGCTAAATCCCCAGAAGTGCCTGTTCGGAGCAAAAGGAGGGCGTTTCTTGGGGTACATAGTGACCGAGCGGGGCATCGAAGCAAATCCCAGCAAGGTGAAAGCTCTACAAGACATGCCGCCTCCAAGAAATACAAGGGAAGTGCAACGTTTGACCGGTCGGATAACTGCTCTGTCCAGATTCATCTCCAAAACTGCAGACCGGAGCCTTCCTTTTTTCAAAATCTTGCGCAAGGCCAATAAGTTTCATTGGGACGAAGAATGTGATCGGGCGTTCGAAGATTTGAAGGCATATCTGAGCTCTCTCCCGGTATTAGCCAAGCCGACTGCGGGTGAGCCACTTTATATGTACTTGTCTTCAACCGAGCAAGCAATTGACTCGGCACTAGTGAGGGCGAGCGGAGAAGAGCCTGTGTATTTCCTTAGTCATATCTTAAAAGATGCTGAATCTCGCTACACTGGGCTCGAGAAGCTGGCTTTCGCTCTGGTCCTCGCTGCTTGGCGCCTTCGTCCATACTTCCTGGCGCATACCATCATTGTTAAAACCAATAGCCCGCTCGGACGTGTATTACTAAATCCAGAAGCGTCCGGGCGGCTCATCAAATGGACGACGGAGTTAAGTGAATTTGACATCCAGTACCAACCCCGCTCGGCAATCAAGGCGCAGTCCTTGGCAGATTTTGTGACCGAGGTGCAGAATTCAGAGCCAGAAGCTATGTGGAAAATATTTGTGGACGGATCATCCACTCTGCTCGGAAGCGGGATTGGAATACTGTTGTTCTCCCCTCAAGAAGAAAAGATGCACTTATCCGTCCGGCTGGATTATAAAGCTACAAACAACGAAGCAGAGTATAGCCGGCTTGCAGGCAGCACGGCATGTGGGTGCCGGTCGGGTAACGCTTCATTCGGATTCCCAGTTGGCCGCTCAGCAGCTCTCTGGTACCTTCGAGATCAACAGTGTTCGGCTCAAGCTCTACGCTGAAGCCTTTGAGAGGCTTAAAGCCAATTTTATAGAAGTCATTGTCCGGAAAATACCTAGAGCAGAAAATCAAGCGGCCGATGAGTTAGCCAAACTCGCAAGCTCAATAACGTCGATCGCCATTCAGCAGCCAATTGAACAAGTATTGTTGGTGGCGCACGTCGACCGTATGGAAGGCCTTACGTTTCCGAGCGACTGGAGAACACCCATCACGGAGTTTCTACGCTCGGGCGCCACACCGTCCGATCAGAATGAAGCCCAGCTGCTAAGGAGGAGAGTCGGTCGGTTCACACTCATCGGCGATCAGCTTTACAAGAAGGCTTTCTCACGCCCGCTGTTGAAATGCGTGAGCTCAGAGGACTCGGCTTACATCCTCCAAGAAGTACATCAAGGATCATGTGGAGGACATCCGGGCGGACTATCGCTGGCTAAGAAAATCCTGCTGGCCGGGTACTTCTGGCCAACCTTACAAACAGACGCCGCTCGGACCGTGTCGACATGCCTTTCGTGCCAGAAGTACCATAACTTCTACCACCGACCAGCAGAGGAAATGAAGGCATCAACAGTCTCATGTCCGTTCGATCAGTGGGGAATGGATATCGTTGGTTCATTTCCTATGGCGACCGGACAGCAGAAATTTCTGCTAGTGGCGGTCGATTATTTTTCCAAGTGGGTAGAGGCCGAGCCGCTAGCCAGGATCACCGAACAGATGGTCAAAAAGTTCATATGGCAGCACATCATCTGTCGGTTCGGCATCCCTCGCCGACTGATTTCCGACAACGGGCGGCAATTCACAGGAAAGTTGCTCGAAGATTGGTGCCAAAGCTATGGCATCGAGCAACACTTCACGTCCGTAGCATACCCCCAAAGCAATGGTCAAGCTGAAGTAGCTAATCAGGAAATTCTCCGTATTCTGCGTGCTCGGCTCGACCATTTGGGAGGAAGTTGGGTGGATGAAGTGTCGGGCGTCTTATGGGCCATCCGAACGACTCCAAAGGAAGGGACAGGCGTCACGCCTTTCCACCTGGTGTACGGCGGCGAAGCGGTCATTCCTGTTGAAGTCGGCGTCGAGTCCGTCCGGATCCAGAGCTATGATGATGGCAATGCCGAACGGAGGAACATGGAGTTGGATTTGGTCGACGAGGAGCGAGCCAAGGCGTCCGTTCGGCTGATGGCGTATCGGCAGCGGATGAAGCAAAACTACAACCGTCGTGTAATCCCCAGATCATTCCAGGTCGGCGACCTTGTCTGGAAGAAAGTCAAGCCGGTCGGCGATGTCGGCAAGCTGGAAGCTCCCTGGGCGGGCCCCTTCAAGGTTATCGAAAAGCTCCGCTCGGGCACTTACTATTTGGAGGATGAAGACGGACGGCAGCTGGATCGGCCATGGAGCGCGAATCATCTCCAGCCTTATCGAGCTGGATGAGAGGTGCACCGATGTAACTCATTTTTGTGTATATGCTAGTCGCCTATGCCCTTGTAATGCAGGAAGCAAAAAGATAAAAAACGCATTGAGCATTATCCGTCGAACGGCCTACTGCGTGAAGACCCCGTGTCGTTCGGCCGGGCATATAAATTACACGAGCCAAAGGCTCGAAGGCAAAGACCCCGTACCGTTCGGACGGGGTGTATATTATTCGAAGCAAGATCGAGGTCAAAAATCCCGCGCCGTTCGGCCGGGAGTATGTTAGCTGAGTCGGGGGCTCAATGACGAAGACCCCATGCCGTTCGGAAGTATATAATAAAAATTAGCCTTAATAGGCCGTCGAGCTCCGACGTTAAATATCGAGAGACGAGACGGCGTCTATAAACCCTCCGAGCGGAAGACCGTCGAGCTCCGACGTTAAATATCGAGAGACGAGTCGGCGTCTATAAACGTCCGAGCGGATGGCCGTCGAGCTCCGACGTTAAATATCGAGAGACGAGCCGGCGTCTATAAACCCTCCGAGCGGAAGACCGTCGAGCTCCGACGTTAAATATCGAGAGACGAGCCGGCGTCTATAAACCCTCCGGGCGGAAGGCCGTCGAGCTCCGACGTTAAATATCGAGAGACGAGCCGGCGTCTATAAACCCTCCGAGCGGAAGACCGTCGAGCTCCGACGTTAAATATCGAGAGACGAGCCGGCGTCTATAAACGTCCGAGCGGAAGGCCGTCGAGCTCCGACGTTAAAAATCGAGAGACGAGCTGGCGTCTATAAACCCTCCGAGCGGAAGACCGTCGAGCTCCGACGTTAAATATCGAGAGACGAGCTGGCGTCTATAAACGTCCGAGCGGAAGGCCGTCGAGCTCCGACATTAAATATCGAGAGACGAGCCGACGTCTATAAACTTCCGAGCGGAAGACCGTCCGAGCGGAAGACCGTCGAGCTCCGACGTTAAAAATTGAGAGACGAGTCGGCGTCTATAAACCCTCCGAGCGGAAGACCGTCGAGCTGCGACGTTAAATATCGAGAGACGAGCCGGCGTCTATAAACGTCCGAGCGGAAGGTCGTCGAGCTCCGACGTTAAATATCGAGAGACGAGTCGGCATCTATAAACTTCCGAGCGGAAGACCGTCGAGCTTCGACGTTAAATATCGAGAGACGAGCCGGCGTCTATAAACCCTCCGAGCGGAAGACCGTCGATCTCCGACGTTAAATATCGAGAGACGAGCCGGCGTCTATAAACGTCCGAGCGGAAGGCCGTCGAGCTCCGACGTTAAATATCGGGGGACGAGCTGGCGTATAAAAACCCTCCGAGCGGAAGACCGTCGAGTTCCGACGTTAAATATCAAGAGACGAGCCGGCATCTATAAACCCTCCGAGCGGAAGATCGTCAAGCTCCGACGTTAAAAATCGAGAGACAAGCCGGCGTCTATAAACCCTCCGAGCGGAAGACCGTCGAGCTCCGACGTTAAATATCGAGAGACGAGCCGGCGTCTATAAACTTCCGAGCGGAAGGTCGTTGAGCTCCGACGTTAAATATCGAGAGACGAGCCGGCGTCTATAAACCCTCCGAGCGGAAGACCATCGAGCTCCGACGTTAAATATCGAGAGACGAGCCGGCGTCTATAAACGTCCGAGCGGAAGACCGTCGAGCTCCGACGTTAAATATCGAGAGACGAGCCGGCGTCTATAAACTTCCGAGCGGAAGACCGTCGAGCTCCGACGTTAAAAATCGAGAGACGAGCCGGCGTCTATAAACCCTCCGAGCGGAAGACCGTCGAGCTTCGACGTTAAATATCGAGAGACGAATCGGCGTCTATAAACCCTCCGATCGGAAGGTAGTCTAGTTTCAACGGTAAAGTTTGACGGGCGGCCGGAGCCTATAAGGCCGCCAGACGAATGGTTTCCTGCGTAAACCTCGGTCGGGCCCGCCGTAACATTGTATGGCCGAGCGACTCCTTTACAAAATGTACTTGGGGCACAAAAAACTTAAGACCAAGGCAAAAATCAAAAATTGGATGCTGGAAGAACGAGCAAATAACAAAAGGAGACAATTCATGCACGCCGACCGGCGGATAGACAAAATTTATAATGTTTGCCCCGAACGGCATGCATACAGAAAATTACAAAATAACCTCACAGACACTCATTCTTAGTCATCAAAATTAAAAAGATGGTCAGGGATGGAGCCCATCATGGTCGCCAAGTCTTCGGTAGGGATGGACAGATCGGCAGGAACATGGCCCTTGTTTTTCATGTATTCCACCGCAACTTTGATTGCCTCCTCAAAAGTTAAGGAGAGCTTGTCGCTAAATTTCTCACCAAACTCGTCTGAGCGGACGAAGGCTTTGCGCACCCCCTCCGATCGACCTGGCTCTCCATCTTGATACTCCTTGAGAGTAGTCTTGGAAGCGTCCAGAGCAGCTTGAAGATTTTGCAAGGCCCCTTCTGCTTTTGTCTGATCGGCGGAGCGACCCTCCCGTTTGGCAGTCAGTGAGGCGTCCAGCTCTTTCACCCGTTGCTCCAGCCCCCGATTTTTTACCTTCATCAGGTCCATGTCATCAATGGCCTTGAGCTTCCGGGTGGTAGCGGTCTTTACTTCTTTGTCCCGTTGCTTGACCAAGGCTTCTAGGCGGGCCACTTCGCTCGTCAAGCCAGAGGATTTACCCCGTTCGGCTTCCAACAACCTTTTGGCCTTCTCTAGAGCGGCCGTCGATTGTCTGTTGTCCCCTGCGGCCTTGAGCTTCTTCAGCTCGTCCTCCAGTTCGGCTAGGCGATTGCTGATGGCAATCTGCTCCACCCAGTTCTACGAACGAATATGAGCAAGTTAGAGGCTCGATCCAAAAAAAAAAAAAAAACCAACAAGGCAAAGCGGCATACCCCGGTCGCCTGTTGAAGATTGATGTCGCCGAGCTGACTAGGAGTCATCATGGCGATTCGGAGACGAGCATCCTCCCAAGCTTTGGCGAGGGGACCCGTGAGTGTGATTTGCTGTTCGGGGATCACCGGTCGATCAGCGGCCGCCATGTATTCTTCAGACGGGAGGCGCAGGATGGTTTTTATCAGTTTTGGGCCGCTCGGATCACCCTTCGAAGCAGCGGCCTTACCGGACGGCTCACCGGTGGAGGAAGAAGGACGGTCGCCCAATCGCTTGAGGCGTCGCAGGGTTCGAGGAGGACTGGAGTGCGGCACCTCAGAGGTAGCCCTTGGAGAGCCTAGTGGCGTAGGGGTACTCTCTATAGAGACCGTCCCGGATAACACCAGAGCTTCATCGCCCCGCTCAGACTGTGGCTCATCAGATGGAGATGGTATAGATGATGACTCCGGCTGTTTGCACTTCCGAGTTGCCAGAGGAACGTCGTCGGCCGAACGACCCTCTACCTCGGCTGGAGCAGAGGGTTCTATGTCGCCCGCGGCCTCGTCGTGGGAAGCAGGAGCGTCTAAGGCTTCAGGGACGGTTTGCGTCCCCTCATCCTCTTCGCTGGCCGGACTAGCTGAAGCCGAGCCCCGCTCGGCGACCTCCCTATTCTTTGCCGCTTCGATCTCGGCGGCTCGCAGTTTCAGCCGCTCGGTAGCCTTGGCGCGCCACATGACTTCAGCTGCAGAAGTAAAAAATAAATCAGTTAGAACAAAACAAACGGGATGATAAGGGAACTTACTCATACTGCAGGGCAGATCGGCCGGGGTAGAAGACAAGCCGAATATATACATTACTCCCGGGAGGAGCAGCTTGTCGATGTGATAGCGCTGGCCGACCAGCCGATCGGCTGCATGAAGGTAGGCCGCATCGCCTCTAAACTTGCCGAGCTCCGGTTGCGCTGGCATCGCCGTTTGCCATTTGATACGGAAGGTCGGCGGCTCGGGGAAACACACATAGAAAAAGTGTTCCTTCCAATGTTTATTGGAGCTCGGCATGTTATCAAAAAGAATGAAACCTATCCTAGATTGAAAAACAAAAGTTCCCCACTCGGCCTGCTTGGGGTAGTAGAAGTAATGGAAAGCTTTGGGGTCTAGGGGAATGCCGTTCAGTTTGAATAAGATTATCACCCCGCTCAGCAACCTTATGGAATTCGGAACTAGCTGGCCGAGCGGGATGCGGAAGTATTTACAAACTTGCAAGAAAAACTTATGGGGTGGAAAGCGTAGCCCGGCCAAAAATTGGTCTCGGAATAAAAGAACGGTGCCGGGCGGCGGTTCATGAGGCCGATCGGCCGGTGTGGCTAGTACTATGTGGTGGTCGGAAGGAATGTCATAAGTCCGAGCGAGACGGAACGCGTCTTCCTCGTCAAAACGGCTCTCCATGGTCGTGTACCATAGACAAGGAGCGCCGCCGGTCGACTACGAGGTGCTAGTCATGGTCGAAAGACAAGAATGCGGGACCAAAAGGGAAGGTTCGAGCAAGGAATGGAGGGAAACCGACTGAATGAAACGATTAACAGAAAGAAGAAAACGTAGGGAGCGAGAAAAGGGGTCTTACGAGCAAAGGAGATGATCGACTGGGGCCTGGGGGTTGCCGAAGAGTTGAGGGGCAAGGTCGTCGGAGAAGGAAACGAACCGAGGGGCGTTGGAGGAGGGTGCAGCAACAATACAGCGGAAAAGGAGTCGCGGGCTTTATATCGCCGCCCGGGAGCAATCTCCACCGTCCGATCCAGGTCGTAAAGAACGAGGCCATCATCCAGCCGTTCATTTCAAACGGCGGCTGTCCCATCGGACGTGACGCCGCCACTATACGCTGACAAGCGCATGATCACCATGTGTCAGCAGGATACTGGTCGCATTTAATGAGCGCCCCTTACCGTGTGCAGCACACGTGATGAGTAGTAGGGGAGAGAAGTGGGCATGGATTCCAAGAGAATACAAGGTACGAACAAGATACCGTCGAACGGATGAACATCCCCAAGCCTGGCCGAGCGGACTAATGTAGCGGTTGTTACTCAATCAAATCGGCAGTCCAGTCAGTCGGACTTCGCCTCCTTCGACTAGACTTGAGGGGGAGGCAATTGATCCGACGGTTAGAACAGAGGACCCCCATTTTGAGCGGTCAATGCCACGCTGGAGTCAAAAGGCCAAGGGGCCGACCGGAGAAGGAGGGCCGACAAGGCCAAGGGGCCGACCGGAGAAGGAGGGGCCGACCTCCCAACCGGCCCCGGCCGGCCGACCGGCCGACCGGTGAATAGCCGAAGGCAAAAGGCGCCCCGACAGAACTCGGGTTCCGACGCTCAATGGAACAGTAACAAGGAGCCGAGCGGAAGGCCTAAGAGAAGGTGACATACTGCTAACAGTCCCCCACATAGTACCCTATCGAAAATATCCCCAGCATATCGATACCAACGGCAGGCCGGACGGGATGTGAGTGACGTCCGGCGCGTAAGATGAGGGCTGGCCGGACGGACTCCCCGTCCAGCCGGCCTGCCGGACGCCTCGGCCTGTGGTCGATAGAGAAGGACCAGAACATCTTATGACAGCTGTCAAGTCCTATGGCTAGGCCATACTCTAAATCTGACAACGAGGTGTTCTGTTGTCCCATCGAGGACATACTTGGACTGTAGCAGTATGGCGTCAGGTAAGCTTTCTGACAAACACATACCGAGGTATGGGCTGCGGACATGTAGGCGCCTCGATGGACGTGCAAGAGCTCTCTCACCACTCTATATAAAGAGCCTCATACTTCGCCGGAGGTACGGGGGATACAACTTTAGAGCCACTTGTTTTACTGCTAGTTTGCCTGACTTGAGCGTCGGAGGGTCGCCGCCGGGAACCCCTTCCCGGCCCGACTTCTGTGCAGGTTCGCCGGAGCTTCGTACGATAAGCCGGGGATTTCCATCAGCTACTCGGAGAGAGCCACGTGCCCAGCGTCCGTTGATTCAGCATTCGGACAGGATAAGTCGTCTATAAATCCGGTCAGGCATGCTATCTTTTTAGTTTAAGAGTAAGGTGCTAAAACCTCTTACACTCGACCAACTCAAGGGTTGATCGGACTTCTTTCGCCCGGTTTGCAATTCGGTTGGGCTGGATCTGAAAATTTTAGTGTTGGCCGAACAATCAAGTCAGGTAGGGAATCCTCTCTTTTCTTAATTTTGATCATCATGTCATCTTAACTTTGACCGTCACGTCTCCTTAACCTTGACAACATCGTCATTTCCTAAGTCCATTTGTTACAACCCGTATCATCCCCCAAAGGTGATTGTTATTTCTATCATTAGGAAAAAAAATATGAATGTGATGGCGTATAAAAATTAAATATGATTGTTGGTGTAAAAAAAATTATAGGGAATTATGGATCCACGAAGTCAAACAAGTTGGGTGGAGATTGTTGAGACCGATGTGCCCGCTAGAGGGGGGTGAATAGCGTCTCACCAAAATCGATGGCTTCCTACGTATTCGTTAGTTGCACAGCGGAATAATACGAAATTAAATACGAATATAAAAGCTAAAAGATAAAGAAAGGAAATGCAAACCAATGCACGTCAATGTAACATGGTTCGGAGATAACTTGCTCCTACTCCACGGCTGTCCGTAAGGTGGACGATCCCGATCCTTCGGTGGATTAACCCCCGGCAAACTCCGGCTACTCAAGCAACTCCTTGTGGGTGGAGAAACCTCACCACAACACCAACCAAGAACACTTGGACACAAGAGAACCTTGAGCACGTTTGGTGACTACTAATTAGGCTTTAACCAAGTCTAATTTCGTCACCTTGGCCGGCCATCCCAAGCTCCTTCTTATAGAGCTTGGAACAAATCAGTAAGCTGATTTGTCCATTACCAGTCAACTGGTCCTTGCACCAGTCGACTGGTGTCAGCCCAATGGCTCTCTCAACGACTCTCTACAGTGCACCAGTCGACTGCTACAGTCACCAGTCGACTGCTACAGTACTGCTACAGTGCTGCTACAGTAAACCCTAATTCTAGGATTTTACCTCGAGTACATTCACTCAGCACTCGTTCTCGCCCGACCAACCTAGACCTAGCCTTCTAGCCTCCTCCATCAGCCTTGCGTCCCTCGGATGTCTCCCCATCCTTCACGTCTTGCCTTCTGGAGCTTCCATCGGCCTTGTCATTGTTGTCGGGTCTTCCTTTGCCAAGAGGTCACGCCTCCGCGACTTCATCCATTGCCAAGACTTTTCTCCTTTGCCAAGATCACACTTGGACTTACGTTGCCAAGACTACATGCTTGGACTTACACCGCCAAGACTCACCCTTGGACTTTCCTTGTTGTACCTGTATCCTGCACACTCACAATGCATATCAAATACAACAATAAGCCTAACTTAAACCTTTGCTCAAAAATCAAAACTTAGGGCACCTAGATTGCTCCAACAGAGATCTCTTGGTCCACAAAAAAGTGGACCAGGGGATGAACCACTAGCAATTGCGGCCGGATCGTGGTCGAGATTCGCCCGCAATTGGTTACGATCCCTCCCTAGGTTCACCGTACCTCCCAAGTTATAGTTTGGGTTGGAACAGGTAGCCGAAGGCCTCCCCCTGCACAGCGCCTGACAACCTGGTCACTTGTTCACTTTCAACGGCCTCTGGCACGCCTTTGGCCACCCGTTCCGATCCAAATTATAATCTAGTGATGGTAAATCCAGGGAGAGATCGTAACAAATTACGGTCAAATCACAATCACGATCTGATCGTAATTATGAATGATTCATTTCCTGATTCATTTTTCTATGAACTAGAAGATCTGATCTCAAGTAAGTTGGAGTTAGACATTATTGATGTCATAAAAAATTGGTAAAAATGTGATTCTTGATTTTGTAACTAAATTTTTTATTTAAATAAAAAAAAATCTAAATCACCCAATGATGTAGTTTCAAAATGAAGGTTTGTTTTTTTAAAACCTAATAATTCAGCCCTCCATTAGGATGCCCTAAGATTAGGGGGTAAAATATCTTCTCAATTTATCTGTACTTTACGATGGGGGTGATGATATTGAATACTAATGTCACCTTTACTCCACTAGGGAATCAAACCATTATTTACCGAGAGAATCAGATCATTGTTCCTACCGCTTACCATCAGGTGGCTTTCCCCTATAAATAAAGCGGATGCCATTCAACGCTTCAATGGGATTTTGCTTGCTTACCATAGGCCAATCCCCTACATGGCTGCCGCCCTCCCTCTCTCCGGCCGCGTAGCCATCGTCACCGGCGCCTCACGCGGCATCGGCCGCGCCATCGCCTCCCACCTTGCCTCCCTCGGCGCCTCCCTCGTCCTCGTCTACGCCTCCAACTCCGCTTCCGCCGATCAGCTCGCCGCCGAGCTCAACTCCTCCTCCCACCAATCCGTCCGCGCCATCACCGTCCGCGCGGACGTCTCCGACGCCGACGCAGTCAAATCGATCTTCGACGCCGCGGAGTCCGCCTTCGGCGGCCGCGCCCACATCCTCATCGCATGCGCCGGCGTCCTCGACGACAAGTACCCGACCTTGGCCGCCACTCCCGACGAGGACTGGGACCGCACCTTCTCCGTCAACACCCGAGGGGCCTTCCTCTGCTGCCGGGAGGCCGCGAATCGGCTCGTGCCCGGCGGCGGCGGCCGGATCGTGTGCATCACTTCCTCGGCAGTGGGAGCGCTCCCGCCCGGGTATGGGGCGTACGCGGCGTCGAAGGCGGCGGTTGAGGCGATGGTGAAGGTGCTGGCGAAAGAGCTGAAGGGGAAGGGGATCACGGCCAACTGCGTGGCGCCGGGGCCGGTGGCGACGGAGATGTTCTTCGCGGGGAAGAGCGAGGAGTTGGTGAAGAGGATAGTGGAGCAGTGTCCGCTGGGACGTCTGGGGGAGGTGGGGGACATCGCGCCGGTGGTGGGTTTCCTGTGCGCCGACGGCGGTGAGTGGGTGAACGGGCAGGTGGTCCGAGCAAACGGAGGCTTCGTCATCACCGCTTGATCCATCTCGCTTTCCTCGAGGAATTAATAAAATGTTTTTTTTTTAAATTGTGTGGTTGGCTTGGCTTGGCTGTTATTGTAGTAGTTTAGTTGTTTAATTGACGCTATTTGGTTGAATGGGTCTCTGCCTCTCTGGTTTCACCGCTGTGCGGGTTTCTCGAATCGGATGCGTCATTGCTTACGCTGTCAGATTGCGGCAAATCGGACGAAAGTAAATTGAGATGTCCGGGTCAATTTTAGACCGCTCGACTCATTTTTAGATGCTGGCTGACTACTCTTGATGTCTCGGCTCAATTTCAGATGTCCGATAGACTTCCGGACGTCTTGGCTCATCCAAGCACATGCAAGGAGTTGGACAGGGAAACAGTTTGTTAAGCTTGAGATATTATAAGGAGCGTATTAGTGTACTACCAACTCTCCTTGCTTTTTAGTTCGCTCTATATTGATCATTTGAACGTAAATCTTATTTTAATTATAAGAAAATATATAATTTTATTAAATTTGGGGTAAATTATAAATTTAAAAAAAAAACTGACTTCAAGATTAATTCGCCTGAACATCTGAATTTAAATGATCAGTTGAATTCGGGAGAAAGACGAAGAAAAAAAATTTGAAAAAAGCTACGCATTCAAATCCAACATGGATACAATCCTAAATAATGAATAAATTTGTAAGTTTTTATCTATTTAGATTGATAACCGATGAGGACTCTTAAAAGCCCGTGTAGTGGGAACGTCAATATTGATATTAAAATGAGTCAAAGTAAAAAATTGATCAACAAGGAACCACTTTTACTCAGATATGATGGCCTCGAGATGATAAGCTTCATCATTCGGCTTGACCAATCCGATTTCTAGAGCTCAACCATTTTAACTCGGACAACGATAGCTCGATGAGAATCTCCACCATTTAACTTAGCTGATTTGAGAAAAGAAGCTCCACCATTTAGCTCAGTTGAATTGAGACAAGAAGTTCCATCATTCGACTAAACCAGGCCAGGGCAATCCCTCCAGCTCAATCACTTCCACTCGGACAATGATAACCACACGACAAAAAAACTCCACCATTTGATTCAGTCATCTCGACTTATCTTGCTAGACTTGACCTTGTTGTACTAAAGTTTGATACACATAGCATGGTCCACGTAAGAGGTGAATGTATGGATCATGAGATGATATGACCTATGAAACATTAAGCATGGGGTGACATGACTAACAAAATATGATGATTGGTGTGACACAACTCATGGAACATGATGATGTAAAACCTATATTTGTACATAGAGTCCCATCAATCAAGCATGGAAAGCAAGCATGGGCACCATCCCTCCGGTACATTTTTCGCCTCCCACATTTTTTATTCTAATTTGATGTTCTTCTTCCACCTTCATTATTTTTTTTTATCCCCACGGGAGACTTGACTTGAGTATCATAATAATTGAATTAGGACACTTTTGACTTCATTTTAACTCTCTCTCTCTCTTAAACTTTGTAGGTGTTTCTGACTGTCCATCCCTACCTCGGTGTTCGACGACTTCATCAACATAGAAGACACGGTCTCAGGCAGGAACAAATTGACGTCGTATGTGAGAACACTAAGTTAAAAACTTGAATTAGAATATTTAAATGAATGACATTGGAAAATCTGTCACCATCATCATGACTTAGGACATCCACATTGCTATTAACGTGTGAACGCGTTAATAATTTTTATTTATTTTTTAATTTGTAGGCATTAACGAGTTCAAAGAATTAAACCGTTAATGCTACAATACAACTAAAAGTATTCACATCGGCATTAACGCTCCAAGTATTAATGGCATTGTGGATGCCCTTATAAGGATTTCAATAAACTTATTACAGCTATGGTGTATGACTTATTGTAAAGACATCTATTTACAAATCCTTTACCTTCAAAGATACCTACTTCATTAGCTCTGGTACATCAAATTCTTAATTGGAGGCTGTTACGGCTGGCTGAAGCACCTCACACTTCAATTGTGGCTCCCGCTAAAATGTCAGTCAGGCATGAGGAGCAGTCGCTTGAATCTTCGACGGGAGAAACGTCTCTCCGGGGGGACCGGATCCTCTGGACCACATTTTACGGTCCAAGGGATGGTCCCTCCACATTTATTGATGGAGATGAATGGTCCCCACCTATTTTATGAGTGGGGGTCATTTATTCTATCAATGCATGTGGAGGGATCATCCCTTGGACCGCAAAAAATGGTCCAGAAGATCTGCTCCTGGAGTTTGACGGGAAAAACGCCTCTCCGGGGAGACCAGATCCTCTGGACCACTTTTTGTGGTCCAGGGGATGGTCCCTCCACATTCATTAGTGGAGATGAATAGTCCCCATCTATTTTATAAGTGAAGGTCATCTATTCCATCAATGCACGTGAAAGGATCATCCCTGTATCATAAAAAATGGTCCAAAAAATCTACTCTCCTCTCCGAAGTCAAAGGCCTTTCACTGATGGAGCGAAGGACTCCAAGAGCAGTCCTTTTTCCATCAGTCGAAGGATCATTTTACCCATGAATACAACTAGTACACCAGGGAGTTTCGTAGAATGACTTAGCAGTGATTGGTTCAGGCCCTTCTTGGCAATTTAAATATTATATATATTTTTCAAACTCGAATTTGAGTTTCTTCAGATTATTGGGCTCGAATAAAATGAAAATATGAAATGTTTTCATATTTAAGGCTCATCTGCACCCCTTCATTACGAATAAGATCGAAGGGGCATCTTATTGGGACTCATTGGGAGCAGCATGATTATCTTGCTGCGATGGGGTGTCATTCGACGCTGCACTGAATTTTGTTTGCTTTCTTGCTTAGCCTACCACTTCGGCCCTAATATAGTACCCTAAGCCAATCGACTACATGGCCACCGCCCTCCCTCTCTCTGACTGCATAGCCATCGTCACTGGCGCCTCGTGCAGCATCGGCCCACGCTATCACCTCCCACCTTGCCTCCCTCAAAGCCTCGTCTACGCCTCCAACTCCGCCGCTGCCGATCAGCTCACTGCCAAGCTCAACTCCTCTCCTCCCACCAATCTGCCCGCGCCATCACCATCCACGCTGATGTCTCCGACGCTGATGCAGTCAGATCGATCTTCGACACCGTAGAGTATGCCTTCGGCGGCCAAGCCCACATCTTCACTGTGTGCGCTGGCATCCTCGACGACAAGTACCCAACCCTGGCTGCCACCACAGATGAGGTTTGGAACTGACACCCGAGGGGGCCTTCCTCTGCTATCGGGAGACCGCGAATCGGCTGGTCTGCGGCGGCGGGGGTGGGATCGTGTGCATCACGTCCTCGTTAGTGGCATCGCTCAAGCCATGATACAGGGTGTATGCAGCATCGAAGGCGGCAGTGGAGGCAATGGTGAAAGTGCTAGAGAAGGAGCTGAAGGGGACGGGGATCGCTACCAACTGCGTGGCTCCAGGTCCTGTGGCGACAGAGATGTTTTTTGCGGAGAAGAGCGAGGAGTTGGTGAAGAGGAGTGTCCACTGGGACGTTGCGGGAGGTTTAGGACATCGCGCCAGTGGTGGGGTTCCTGTGCACCGACGGCGTCGAGTGGGTGAACTGGCAGGTGGTCAGAGCCAACGGAGGCTATATTTAATTTGATCCAGTCTCGTTTTTTCCCTGGTTGGCTTCTTGTCATGACTGTTGAACAGGTCTCCAGTTCACCGCTGTGTTGGCCAGGTTCGGTCTTTCTTCAATCGGACGAGTCACTGCTTACCCTGTCCGATTGACTTGAACTGGTAAAGGAGTAAGATTGACATGCGACTGTCGAATAGGCCAATTTGGAATTCATGTGATTCATTTGAGAAGAAAAACAGGAACTATACCAATGCAGCATAACATAGCCACGAGCGTGAGAAAGAGCCCAAATCAATCAAGTGAAATGGCATCACCCATATTAGCAGCGCAGCAGCAGCAGCAGCAGAAATTCAAAATGTACAAACCTAAATTTAGCTGGTGATAATTCTTATTTCGCATGAGCAACTAACAAAATTGCAATCAAAGACTTAGAAATATGGGATGCAAGATATTTAGAAAGTCAAAGTTCACAAAGCCCTGAGAGCAAATAGAGGTGGCACATAAGGTTCCATAGTGAAGCATCAGTAGCATACGAAAGACTTGCAGTTACATGACATAGTTTTGAATGTAAGACACATTACCTATCGGTTTGCACACCGTTAACTCCGAACCTAAGGTTTACCTTCCTTCCCCGTAGGAGTAGCTGATAGAGCTGAAGTAAGAAATCCAACAAAGGATATCAAAAAGATGAGGATACCTACCTGGCAAGGGAAAAATATGAATAAAATGATCAAATGCTGGAAATGATGTTCCAAGAAGAAAAAACAAACTCCACCTTGTCGTAAGATTTTTTTAGATTGAAAAGAATATGATTTAAGTATTGTAATTGTTCTTTGGTTTGTAGAAAGAGGGAAAGAACAGATTCTAAAACTTTACAGAGAAGCAAGTCGATTCACCATCACATCTGTAAGTTTTTTTAGTTATGCAAACAAAGTTTTGAGTGTGCCACATCTAGAGTGATGATAGGATAATAAAATTGATCTATCCTTGTATAAATCTTGAGAAATGTTATGGTGGAGCATATACATGGAGTTGCATAAGTGTACTAAACATACAACTGTTATGAGTTACAGTAGGTACATTATCACTTCATATTATCTAATATATTGAATAATAGATGCAAATGCATATGGAATATCTTATGATGTTCTGATCTGCAAGACAGATTGCCCTAGCTTAGAAAGCAACTGTCTCTTCATATCACCATCCTTTTTATAAAAATTTGACTATTTAACTGAATCACACCTATTGTCTATCATTTACATTCATTTACATCTGAAGCATGTGACAGAAGAGCAAATTTCCCACTCAAGTCAGTTTTTAGAAATACTTATTTTAAAAAGAATCATGTTGCCCTCAAACAATTCTGGTCCAACCAGATCAATTTATCAATTTCTAAATTGGCCATAATGTAAACTGTGTAAATGTGAGGCTATGTTAAACAATCAGATGCATTCATCAAATAAATTGATACCATAAATTCCATATAGCAACAGGTGAATAAGACAGACACATGCAAGCCAGACCCGCTAAGTTGGGTCAAGATCGACTGAGACAGATGATATTTTATAAGAAATTAAATATCACCTAAGGATCAACCAAAGAATTTGCATGAATCTACAGGACTGGAGGGAATCACCTTGATCAGTCTGGAATAAACAAGGACAACACAAAACTGCATTTTTTTTTCTTCAAAATTGATCGGGAACAAAATTTCTCAAGGCACCATCAATGACTTTTCTTAGTCAAATAATTGAAAGATAAGATGAAAAGATCTCAAAATAGGATGAAAAGAAGGGACCCAAGTAGAGAACTCAACATAAAGAACATTGTTGATCTTATTTATACTACAGTTAGTTCAAGAGTGTCGTCTCTTTGGTTACAATGTATGATCTTCTTCATAAAGCCATGTGAGGCACAATTATTTGAGGTCAGCTTTGCATCGTTGTGAAAAGAACAGACATATTATTGTGCATATATCGTGAGGTATCTCTAATAACAAATGCACATCACAAAAGGGAGACTGTCTTCTTTTAACGTAAGCCAAGTAACCTATCTATAATATAGAATTCATGTTTATACATCTAATGTTTCTAGTTTGAAAAATAAGTAAAAGGGAACAATTTAATCAAAAATGCAACTACGTTAATTTAAGAACACTAAAGTCTAAACATATCTAAATACTATAGATAATAAATATATAAGTTACTACTAAATTACAGAGATTGTTATTAAACATAACATATAATCCTAAAAAACCCAAATATATGACCAATGAATAATTTTGAACAGAAAAGAGCCAAAAAAAAAACATACCAGGACATAAATCACTACTGGCTTGGGCCTTGCTGTTGGTTCGGTGGTGGTGGCGGCGGCATTCCAGGTCTTGGCGGAGCAAACATAGGGACTTGTCCACCAGGTGGTGGCGGCATACCTGGCCTTGGGGGAAGAGGAGCAGGCATACCAGGCCGCATACCCGGTGGAGGCATTGGGAATGGAGGCCTCTGACCAAGTTGAGGCGGGGGCATAGGGAATGGAGGGGGTGGACCTCCTGGCCTAGCAGCAAACTGCATGGGCATGACACCAGGTGGGCGTTGGCCAACTGCTTGTGGCTGGCCTGGGAAACCAGGAACCTGCCCCGGGCCAGGCGGACGGAGAACTTGGGGATACGCGATCGGTGGCGCAGATAGCTGAGGAATAGAAGGTCGCGAGATCTGAGGCTGCATCATCCCAGGAGCTGGCCCGCCAACGCCACGGACGGGTCCAGCGAGACCAGGCTGTGCCTGGATAAGGGGCGCCGTAGGGATGCCACGGCCGGCGGCGCGGCCTACTCCAGGTCCAGCGAGGCCAGCCGCGGCGTTGGCCTTCGCGCGGGACTCGTCGGGAGGTGGGGGGCCCTCGACGGTCATGGAAACTACCTCCTCGCCGCGAAGGAGAACTAGGCCGAGGGTGCGGCGGTCCTCTCGGTCTCCATCGGCCTTCTTGGCGGCACCCTTGGCGGGAGGGAGCTTCCGGAACTCCTCGCAGTCGCCGAGGACAAGGTTCATATGACGGTCGAACGCCATGAACTTGCCGACGAGCTGGCGACCATCCTGGATGGTAACGCGCATCCTGTAGTTGATGTACTGAAGCATCTTCGAACCCTTCGACATCGACATGGTTGTGATCTCGGCTGCCGACGATTCCGAAATCTAGGTTTCTATTAGGGTTTCTATGATAGCCAACTTCGCCCCGAGCCTTGGAAATAAGAAGGGTTTGGATCATGTGCGGAGCACGTGCATGCCCGCATAAGGATTCAATTTATTATCTATATTTTGTAAAATAATTAATAAATAAAATTCAATAACGGGTTAAAAAATAGTAATGCAAAATCACAGTTTCATTAGACTATTTGTCATTCATCCGTAATTCATAAAAGTTTGATAAGATGTATAAAATGTACAACTTTTATATATTTTTTTTAACACAAATTATTATTTAATAAACAAAGGTGGGAAAGAATTTGATTATATCTAATTAATCAAATCGAATTTAAAATTTTAATTTAATTATTTTAAAATTTTAATTTTTTATTAAAAATATAGATTAATTGCTTGAATTTTAATTTTAATTTTTTTAATTCGATTAAATGGAATAAATCAACTTATTTTATTTTCTTTTACAAGCATCATGTTTTTAAACTTCCCATTAACTTAAACGTATTGTTATTAAAAAATTATTAAATTAATTAATATTTATTAATTCAATCTATTCTATTTTTATGAAAAATTAAATTGATTTAGTTAGTTAAAAAAATAATTTATTAATTTTCAATTAAATAGATTCAAATTTAGTTTCGTCTATATGACAAACGTCATTAACTTGCCAACGAGTTGGCGATCATTTTATGGTAAAAAGATGATTCACTCACTTCCAGTGTCCTATTAATCGATCCCTAAGTCAACATAAATTAAATAATAAGTACTAACATTAGTGTAAACGGCGGAAAAAATATATTTAAACACGTTAAATTTTAATCATAAAATCTCATATTTCAACACATATCTCTCACCGCCTTCGGGAAACTGAGTTGGCCGCCTTCCGGAAACTGAGTTGGCGACCATTTTGTATGTGCATTCGGTACTTGCAAGAGTGATGAACCCGCCTAGGGTCTCTACCACATAACTTCACCCGAGGGTTTGGAAATAAGTAGGGGTTTGGAGCATGTGTGGAACACGTGCGTAGAAAAATAAATGGGGTCATTTTTGAGACCAGATCTCGTGGTCTATTTTGTGGTCGGATTGTAATTACAATCCGGTCGTAATTGGCTACGATTCTTTTATGGATTCATCGTCCCCATTAGATTATAGTTTGGGTAGGAGCGGACGGTCGAAGACTGCCTGGAAGCCTCCCGCTCAACGCCCGATAATCTGGACACTTGCCCACTTTCAGCGACCTCCGGCCGCCCATTTTGATCTACTCTATAATATGATGGGGACAATAAACTCATGAAAAAATCACAACTAATTCTGGTCGAATCATAATTACGATCTATTCACGATTGAAAGTGGACCATCCTGATCCATTTTTTTCTTTTGACTAGCATATCTTCTCCCGTCATTTTTACTTAGAACGGAATCAACGGATGAACATTCAGACAAGGACAATGGCTCTGATATTCATTTTATTATTTATAATTATTTAATATTTTTAAAAAATAATTAAATAAATAAATTTAAATAATGTGTTGGGAAAAAATAATAAAAAATACAAAATCAAATTCCCAAGAGTAAAAATTAAAATGGCGCCTTGAACGAAGAGAAATATTAAATTGAACTCCTATGATTTTTATATATGATCCTGTCCGAGCGCTGAGTCGACGGACGCTGGGGACGTGGTACTCTCCGCTGTCTTCGCTGGTGATGTGGATCTTCGGCGGACCTGCAAAGAAGCCGAGTCGGGAGGGGTTTCCTGGTGACGACCCTTCGACGCTCAAGTCAGGCAGCGAAGAGTGCCACATTCCCAGTGTCCGTCGACTCGGCGCTCGAACAGGATCAAATTGGCGCCGTCTGTGGGAACGCACCTGAATCCGACCAAAGACGTTGGAAGAAGCTGGACGCCAACTCACGGTGACACTCTCTCCCAAAGAACTAGACGTGCTCATCCAAGCGCGAGCGGTCAAGATAGTCGATCAGCAGCAAAAGACTCAAGCCGAGCGGATAGCGCAACAGGCAACGTCGGCATCAGGCGGTCAGGCGGCACCAGAAGACCGGTCGGAGCAGCTCTCGATATGGGGCCAGAACAAGGGCCCGACCGACACTCGGGTGGAAGCTCTGCCCGCCCCGATACCATTCCATCGGGCTTTGTTCCAAACGCCCTCGGAAGTCGCGCAGGCCAACCTCGACCGGGGCTCTTCGTACGATGAGGCGCCCCTCCGCGATGCAAGGAAGGGTAAGGCGCCACGGACAGACGCGTCCCCCGAGCGGATCAATAGACAATTCTCCGAGGCAATCCTGCACGACCCACTACCACGGCATTACGCACCCCTGGCGATCGGGGAATACAACGGGACCACCGACCCGGACGACCATCTGGGTAAGTTCGACAACACAACTACATTGCATCAATATACAGATGGTGTGAAGTGTCGGGTGTTCCTCACCACCCTCTCGGGATCGGCGCAACGATGGTTCCGGAGGTTGCCGGACGAATCGATCACAAGCTTCAAAGAGTTCCGCACGGCATTCCTCCATCACTTCGCGAGCAGCAAACGCTACCAGAAGACCAACGTCAGTCTGTTCGCCATCAAGCAAGGCGCGAAGGAGTCGCTCCGAACTTACATCCAACGTTTCAATCAGGTGGCCATGGACATTTCAACGGTCACCTCGGAAACCATGATGAAAGCGTTCACACAGGGGCTTGTGGACAGTGAATTCTTCCGATCGCTTATCCGAAAGCCGCCTTGCAGCTACGACCACATGCTAAACAAAGCCAACGAGTACATCAACGTGGAAGAAGCTCAGATGGCGAGAAAAAAAGAAGCACCAGCCGAGCCACCAGCTCACGCCGAGAGGAAGCCGCCTTACAATTACCAACCACCGAGAGGACCCCGCGCAGAGATAGCTCGTCCTCATCAGCAAGCAAGGCCGCACGCTGTTCAACAAGTAGCGGCCGATCGGCCTAAGCCTAGGGGGAAGGTATGGACTCCCATGTTTTGTTCACTCCATCAGTCAGCGACTCACAACACCCGCGACTGTCGGAGCCTCCCCCCCAATCACTCATCCTATGCCAAGGAGCTATCACCGTCGATCGCCTTTGTCGGACAGGCGACATCAGCACTAGAGCACTGGTCGGCGTGTAGAAAGAAAATCCCCCGAGCGGCAGCATAACCAGCAGAACAGGAACATTCCTCGGGCATCGCATGAACTACCCCGACCATCCGCTCGGGAGGAGGAGAACAGAGGCAATGCGTCGAGGGGTGAGATTAACATCATCGTTGGAGGGCCGACCGGAGGCGACTCCAACAGGGCAAGGAAGGCACACGCTAGGCAGCTGACGATCCATGCGGTGGGCTGCAGTCAGGAGAGGGCGAACGGGCCCGAGACCAGCTTTGGGCCAAGGGACCTCGAGGGAGTCGAAGTCCCGCATGATGACGCCCTCATCATCCGAGCGATAATAGCTAACTATACTATTCACCGCATCTTTATTGATACAGGCAGTTCGGTCAACATAATCTTCCGAAAGGCCTTCGACCAATTGCAAATTGACCGAGCCGAGTTACTGCCGATGGCCACCCCCCTCTATGGGTTCACCGGTAACGAAGTTTTGCCAGTCGAACAGGTTCGGCTGGCTATCTCACTAGGAGAGGAGCCTCTCAGAAGAACACAGACCGCCAACTTCATCGTGATCGACGCTCCCTCGACGTACAATGTTATCCTGGGGCGACCGACTCTCAACGAGTTCCGAGCGGTCGTCTCCACCTTCTGCCAGAAGATCAAATTCCCGGTGGAAGACCAAGTTGGGGAGGTCCGAGGAGATCAGCTTGCTGCTCGGCGATGCTATGTAGAGATGGTCCGAGCCGAGGCTAAATCCGCTCGGAAAGTGCCACGAGTCGAGGTAAACGCTATAACCGAAAAGCCACATTCTCTAGATTATTAAGAAAAGGAGGAGGTACAGATTCACCCTACCCGACCGAAGGCCACTACTTTCATAGCGTCCGACCTGGAAGCAAGCCAGAAAGAGAAGCTGATCAGATGCCTCCAAAAAAACTGCGATGTTTTCACTTGGTCGACCCATGAGTTGCCAGGAGTCTTGCCGAGCATAGCGCAATATGAGCTTCACGTCTGACCGGATGCTCGGCCGGTAAAGCAAAGGAAGAGGGACTTTAGTGCCGAATAGAATATCATCATCCGAGCGGAGGTGGAGAAGCTCTTGGAGGTCGGCCACATAAGAGAGGTGCAGTTCCCGAGCTGGCTCGCAAACGTGGTGCTGGTCTCCAAGCCAGAGAACAAATGGAGAGTCTGCATTGACTTCCGGGATCTAAACAAGGCCTGCTCGAAGGATTTTTACCCTCTGCCCTGGATCGATCAGCTGGTAGACTCTACCTCAGGGTGCGAGCTAATATGCATGCTGGATGCATATCAGGGCTACCACCAAGTGCCACTCGCTCGGGAGGATCATGACAAAGTGAGCTTCGTTACTGCGGACGACACCTACTACTACAACGTGATGTCGTTCGGACTTAAGAATGCTGGGTCTACCTACCAATGACTGATGAACAAAGTATTCCGGGGAGCAGATCGGGCGCAACCTGGAAGTCTACGTAGATGACATACTAATCAAGTCACTCCGAGCGGCCAACCTTTTCATAGACATAGAGGAAACCTTCCGAACACTGAGAGGTATGGAGTCAAACTGAACCCCCAAAAATGTCTGTTCGGAGCAAAAGGCGGGCGCTTCTTGGGATATATTGTGACGGGGCATAGAGGCGAACCCGGACAAGGTGAAAGCTCTACAAGACATGTCGCCCCCCAGGAATCTGAGGGAAGTGTAACGCCTCACCGGCCGGATAGCGACATTGTCAAGATTCATCTCCAAGACAAACAGTGGGCGAATTGGTCTCGAAATTGGGAAGCGCAGACCGGCCACGAATTGGTCTCGGAAAAAACAAACAGTGCCGGTCGGAGGGTCGTGTGGACGATCGGAAGATCTGGCTAATATCAGTTCGTGGTCAGAGGGAAGTTCAAAGGTCCGGGTAAGGCTCAGCGCATCCCTCTCATCGAATCGGCTCTCGGTGGAGGATGGCCTTAACCACTCGACGACCGCTCAGATCAGATTGAGCCGAAGTTGCGCGCCCGGATGACTCACCGAGCGGGACAGATACTATACCAGACCACCTGAGCCGAACGGGAGCTTGTGGTTGGAAACTTACAGGCGGCGCTCCAAGGGAAGCCATCGGCAGGTCGAGCTGTGAAGGAGTTCGGTCCGAAGAAAGGGCCTCAACCGGAGCATAGGCCGAGGCGATTGCTACAGCAGGGGCATCGGTCGACTCAGTCACTGGCTCCACAGATGTGGCTGACTGGGTGTGGAGGTCCGTCCGGCGCCGTTTGCATATTATCAGTAGGGAGTCCTCGGTCGAGTACCCCGCTTCCTCCTAGACCGGTTGCCCGGCGAATGAGATAGCATCACCGACCGGTGCAGTTGTAGAAGTCCGAGCGGCTGACTCTCCAACCGTAAGTGAAGCTTCTGCACTTTTCCCTTCGTGTGAGCCGACCGGTTCAATACCCAGGTCGGCCATCTCCTTCGCGGCTGCCGCCTCCACCTCGGCAGCTTTTAACTTTAGTCGATCGGCAACCTTGGCGCGCCACATGATGTCAGCTGCATAAAAGAAGAATAAATCAGTTAGACCAAAAGGAAGGGGGACAAGGAAAATGCTTACCCATGCTGCTCGGAAGCTTCGTTCTGATCGGGCTCAGTCCGAATATATATAGTACCCCTCATGAAGTAGCTTATTGATACTGAACCTCTGGCCGGCTAATAGATTGGCTGCATGAAGATAATCCGACTGGCTCTTATATTTACCAAGGTCCGGCGGGCTCGGCACAATGGTCTGTCATTTGGTGCGAAAGGATAGCCGTTCGGGAAAGCGAAGGTAAAAATAATTTTCCTTCCAATGCTTGTTCGAGGTCGGCATCTTGTCGAAAAAGACAAGACCGATCCGCGATTGGAAGGAAAAAGTACCCCACTCGGACTATTTGGGATAATAAAAATAATAGAAAACTCTTGGGACTAAGGGAATGTCGTGCAGCTTGAAAAGGACCACTACGCCGCACAGCAACCTAAAAGAGTTGGGGACAAGTTGGCCGAGCGGGAGGAGGAAATAGTTACACACCTCAAGGACGAACCGATGAATTGGGAAGCGCAGACCGGCCACGAATTGGTCTCGGAAAAAACAAACAGTGCCGGTCGGAGGGTCGTGTGGACGATCGGAAGATCTGGCTAATATCAGTTCGTGGTCAGAGGGAAGTTCAAAGGTTCGGGTAAGGCTCAGCGCATCCCTCTCATCGAATCGGCTCTTGGTGGAGGATGGCCTTAACCACTCGACGACCGCTCGGATCAGATTGAGCCGAGGTTGCGCGCCTGGATGACTCACCGAGCGGGGCAGATACTATACCAGACCACCTGAGCCGAACGGGAGCTTGTGGTTGGGAACTTACAAGCGGCGCTCCAAGGGAAGCCATCGACAGGTCGAGCTATGAAGGAGTTCGGTCCGAAGAAAGGGCCTCGACCGGAGCAGGGGCCGGGGCGATTGCTACAGCAGGGGCATCAGTCGACTCAGTCACTGGCTCCACAGATGTGGCTGACTGGGTGTGGAGGTCCGTCCGACACCGTTTGCGTATTATCAGTGGGGAGTTCTCGGTCGAGTGCCCCGCTTCCTCCGAGACCGGTTGTCCGGAGGATGAGATAGCATCACGGACCGGTGCAGTTGTAATAGTTCGAGCGGCTGACTCTCCAACCGCAAGTGAAGCTTCTGCACTTTTCCCTTCGTGTGAGCCGACCGGTTCAATACCCAGGTCGACCATCTCCTTCGCGGCTGCCACCTCCACCTCGGCAGCTTTTAACTTTAGTCGATCGACAACCTTGGCGTGCCACATGATGTCAGTTGCATAAAAGAAGAATAAATCAGTTAGACCAAAAGGAAGGGGGACAAGGAAAATGCTTACCCATGCTGCTCGGGAGCTTCGTTCTGATCGGGCTCAGTCCGAATATATATAGTACCCCCTCATGAAGTAGCTTATTGATACTGAACCTCTGGTCGGCTAATAGATTGGCTGCATAAAGATAATCCGGCTGACTCTTGTATTTACCAAGGTCCGGCGGGCTCGGCACAGTGGTCTGTCATTTGGTGCGAAAGGATGGTCGTTCGAGAAAGCGAAGGTAAAAATAATTTTCCTTCCAATGCTTGTTCGAGGTCGGCATCTTGTCGAAAAAGACAAGACCGATCCGCGATTGGAAGAGAAAAGTACCCCACTCGGACTGTTTGGGATAATAAAAATAATAGAAAACTCTGGGGACTAAGGGAATGCCGTGCAGCTTGAAAAGGACCACTACGCCGCATAGCAACCTAAAAGAGTTGGGGACAAGTTGGCCGAGCGGGAGGCGGAAATAGTTACATACCTCAAGGACGAACCGATGAATTGGGAAGCGCAGACCAGCCACGAATTGGTCTCTGAAAAAACAAACAGTGCCGGTCGGAGGGTCGTGTGGCCGATCGGAAGATGTGGCTAATATCAGTTCGTGGTCAGAGGGAAGTTCAAAGGTTCGGGTAAGGCTCAGCGCATCCCTCTCATCGAATCGGCTTTCGGTGGTGGTATACCAGAGGTCAGGGGCGAGGTCGAAGGGACGAGAAGAACTGACCATTATCTAAGACAAAGAACGATACAGAGGAAACCAAAGTTTGACAAGCAAGATGGTCGGAACAGTGGCCAAACGAGCACGAAAACAACGAGAAGCACAAAGAAAAGCACGAAGGAACTGAAAGGAAAAGGGCGAAAGGGCCTTACAAAGGATAGGACCGAAGGAGGCGGTGATGGATCACCAGAGAGCGAAGCAGCGAGTTCGCCGGAGCGTTGGACGAGAAGAAGGAGAAGCTTTCGGATGCGCATGCGATATCGTGAAGCGGTCGAAGAGGAAAGATGTTTATAAACATTGCGCGCGATCAACCGGCGCCGTCCGATCTAGGTTACGGGATCCAAGGAGGGGATCTGACCGTCAAATTCGAAAAAGCCGAAGGTCACATCAGACCTGACGGCTCGAGTGAAAGGTGACGAATGCACTACCACGTGGCGCTTGCTCACAGGTCGCATTTAATGAGTGCCATCATGCGAGCGTGGTCGCGTGCTCAGCATTAATGACGGTGATTTACACAAATGCCGAGGAGTTTTCTAGGGATAATCAGCGTGACCGATGCTGGAACGGCAGGACAACGACAGGCAAACAAAACCATCCAAGTACCAACCGGGGGCGCGCCGAGCGGCGTTACCTACCTGCATAGTCCCTGGTCGGCCGGTCACACCAACCAGACGCAGTCCAGTCAGTCGGACTTAGCGCCTCCTTCGACTAGACTCGAGGGGGAGGCATGTGTTCCTGTGGTAAGGACGGGGAACCCTCATTGGCGGGAGGTCAACCCCAGGGTCAGGCAGAGCGGACAGATGTCATGCCGAGCGGACTGGCGGGCCAACTAAGCATCCGCCTGACCGGACATCCGGTCAAGGGTCCCCCGGACCGGACGAAAGACAGCCCGACCAGGGGTCGGGTTTCCGATGCTCAAGGTAAAAGAGTTTATGGCCGGGCGGATAGGCCGCTCAGCCGAGCCGCATAACAATAAGGCACAATTCCATCCGAGCATACGAGCAGGACTTCCCTGCCAGGGCTGAGGTATGTGCATTCCCGGAGGCCATGAGCGCCGAGCGGACAAGAGCGCTAGGAGATAAAAAGGACAGCTGGTAACTTCATCCTCGAGACACCTGCCGCCGACAAACAGCACGGTCGGCGGTCGAAGAGGACAGAGTATCGTACGGTGGAAGTTTCCACCGTCACATCCGGGATATGCTCGGACGATTGCGGAATGATGTCAGGCATGTTTTTCTGATACAACCCTACTGAGGTATGTTTGGGGAAGCGTACACGCATCGAGAAGCGTGTCCGCACCTCCCCGGGGTCCTATATAAGGACCCTCAAGCTTCGACGAAGGTATGCAATCTTGATTACTGTAACCACAATAGTGTTACTTCGTTTCTCCTCTTCGCTGCTTGACTTGAGCGTCGGAGGGTCGTCGCCGGAAAACCCCTCCCAGCTCGGCTTCTTTGCAGGTCCGCCGGAGATCCACATCACCAGTCGAAGACAGCGGAGAATGCCACGTCCCCAGCGTCCGTCGACTCAGCGCTCGGACAGGATCAAAATATATATATAGCCTCCCTTTCATCATTTTTATCTAGAAATACCTCTGAATCTCGCATTATTGTAAAAGCTGCAGACTAAATTGAAGGTAATCCAGTAATTATTATAATGTTCTACTATTGTAAAAGCTGCAGACTAAATTGAAGGTAATCCAGTAATTATTATAGTGTATTTAGAACGAATTTATAATTTATAATTTAAAGTAACAGTAGTGAAGTTATTGAGCAGTTATATTTTATCTTGAAAATATCTTTAAATCCAATATTATTAAAGGTAACTGATAATAATCATTTTGTCATATTATTTATGATTCTATACTTAAATCTTTGAGTTGATTATATGTTTAGATCCGTATTTATATCATATGTTAAGAGTTGTATTAATTTTTAAATTTTAATACAAATTATATCTTATTTGTGGAATTATGACTAACATTTGAATGTGATTTTTTAACGATCAAAAGGGGTGAAGAACTTGATTAGATCAGATTAAATTTGAGCTCAAATCTAAAGTTGATTGAAGAGATTAAGTTTTGAAGCAATATAGACTGTCAATCCAAGATCATGAGAGATTTGAGTCATCTGTTGAAAATATGGTCCATCCAAGTCAAGGGAGAGCCGATCCTAGCCATTGATTAAGATTTAGAGTTTTTGATTTATCTAAATTGATCTAGCTGTTAAATCATATTTGAAACTTCTCATTCGTCCGTTCAAAAATTGGATGCTACGAATTCATTCTGGGGGTCGTAAAATTGCTAAGGGGCGCGATCATGCAAAATGGACGAGGAGCAATCTTCTTCCTCCTGATCCATCGTCGGCCATCGGAGCTCCAATGAGGTCAAGGGTTTCCTTCCTCGTCCATCCTCATCTCCATCAGAAGCTCCGGCCACCATCTTCCTTATTCGATCCACTTGATGTCCTTCCATTTCATGAGGTAAGGTCAAGGGTTCCCTTTCTCAATCCAACCATCTCTTCTTCCTCCTGCCATCCACTTCTCATTAAGGTAAGGGGATTTCCTACCTGCTCCTTCATCTTCATCGCCAACGCTATCGCCATCTCTACCCATTGATGCATCTCCTCATCAGCGACTTCCTTCATCTTAGCACTGAAAGATCCGATCATCATCCACTTTCAAGCTTCACCTGATCAGCATCAACATATCGAAGTCCAGCTATCACCTCTGATTAGCCTCCTATTTTCACCATCATCACTAAGTTATCTTCTTCGTTCCAGATCACTTCAAACTGGGGTCGCCCTAGTTCGCGTTGTAAGGGTTTTTGGTTATCAAATCTTTTTCTCAATTAGTTGTAGTTGGATTTTGTAGAGACTTTTGCATTCAATTCAGTTTTGGTTAGCTAATGTTCACCCCGATTGTTAGTTGCTTAGTGTTACAAGGTTTGGCTAGGGTTTGTTTATGGTTACTTCTTTGCTATTCCAATGTAGTAGTTATGGAAAGATCAATTGCTTGTTTTCTTTATTTTACGTGCTTAGTCTGCAATTGTAGTTTAGTTTCCTTATTCTCATTTACCATATGTAGGTGAGATCAAACTTGATTATTGTGCTTTCATTGCCATGAATTCTTCTATGATCGTAGTTAGTTTGAATCTATCCACGTTAATTTCACCATGTTTGTAGTTAGCAAATTTCCATTTTTGTCCATTGCATTCATGTTCATTCTTTACTCTTAGCTTTAGCATTCAAAAACCCCAACTCTAGTCTGAATAAATTCGATCCTAAGATATGAATTCACCAACTAAATTCTTTGAGAGACAATTCGGGTCATTCCCTATACTGCACTAGTTAGAAAAGAGTTCGTTATTTTATTTGATACCCATTTCACGATAAAATTAGATTTATCAGTAACCCAGTAACTACTATAATTTATTTAAAGTGAGTTTATGATTTAAAATTTAGGGTTACATCGTGTAGAAGCTACCAAGTAGGTGCTACAATGTGTAGAAACTACCAAATAGATGACAACTTTTTTAGGGTGAGTTTAGATTTTAGGATAGTAATATTTACATAATAACTTTCGTAACTATTTTAAAGTGATTTTGATAAAGTTCAAATAATTTTGACTAGGTTAATAAATAATATTTTGATATAATAGTATTCAGATATCCTAAATTATAAACTCACACTAAACACGTTATAGCAACAATTAAGTAACTTTTACACGTTGTAGTGGCTATAAGATAATTTCTATATGATATAAATTCTATATCCTAAATTCACCGTAAACACATTATCATAATTATTGGATAACTTATACACATTGTAGAATCTCTTAGTAACTACACATGTACACATTATAAAACTAATGGGTAACTACTACCAGGGGCGGTCCTGAGAAAAATTAGGCCCGGGGCAAGACTATAGATTTGACCATTTGGACTCTCCCTCTTGCATTAACTTAAAAACTCGAGGGAGGGCAGCATGGTGAGGGACAATGTCGTCACGCCGTCACGGGGAACTTCGGAGTTCAACAACGATGACAATGAGAGGGGGGGGGGTGCCAAGAGGGAGGGCAACTGGGCAAGAGAGCTAGAGAGGGAGAGCGAGTTCGCTTCGGTGAGGAAAGAGAGGGCTAGGGCGAGAGGGTTTCAATTCGACGAGGAATTGAAACTATATTGTTTTTATAATATATTAAAGTAAATTATGGGACCCCACCCAAAGTGAGACCCTGGGCAGGTGCCCCCCACAAGGGCCGCCCCTGACTACTACATATTATAAAAGCTACTATTAGCTTCTACAATAATACTAGATTTTAGAAGATTTTTGAAATAAAATTGATTTGATTCTTTTTCTAGATACCATTTTTTTCATGAGTTCTAAAATTTGATTTTTTGCTCAATTTTCATTGGACCTTTTATAGTTTTTTTTAACACAATCATTATTTAATATGCCACAGCCAACATGGGAAAAAGATACTAAACATTTTATAAACAACAAGCATCTAGTAGAGTAAGTAGCACTATCACAACTGTCCAGAGAAGTTATTAGACATTAAGATTTAGTCCGACATGATTTACAAACAGCACGGGAAATATAGCTGCTCTTAACCTGACTAAAGCAAACCAAATAATAAAGCACACATGGATGATGGATCCTACAGTTGTAGTTAGCCACTACAAAATATGCCATTAAGCAAATGATTGAGGATTATTAGTGATTGTATCAGCCACAATGCAACCGCATTCCTATTCCTCCTACCTGAAGTAAGCCTGCTGATAGCCTGGTGCCAGCCCATTGTTGTAACCTCCGATGCCACAATTGTGGTAGGCGCCATAGGCTGGGTAGTTCATTGGTGGTGAAGGGTATGTTGCGCCGAGTGGAATGTGGGCAACTTCTTCAACTGGGTATCCGTATGGCTCCCTGATGGCTGGTGGACTCCTGCTGCCATAGACAGTGTGAGGATAAGCAGGTGGAGCAGAGTATGTTGTGTGAGCAGAGGGCGATCGCACATAGGCTGGAGTGGTTGGGAAAGACGAAACACAGGCATTGATCGTCGTGCGACCAGCCTTGGCAGGGGGCATTGGTCCGCCATGGTTGGCCCGTGTTCGCTTGTTAGCGGGACCAGTGCTGGAACAAGGGCTAGAAACAGCAGGCTTTTTCTTCTCCACCTTCACCTTCTCCAATGTTTCGAGTTGCTTCTGAAGGCTCTCTAGTGGAAACTCAGATTCAAGCTTGTGATCTTGAATGCATTTGATAGCAGCCCGAATAGCTGACTGGTCTTTCCTGCTAGTGCTATTCTGCAGAAGAACAGAATAAGCACCACTATCCTCTAAGTAAATTCATTAAATTAGACAAGCTACAAGTGATGTAGAGATTCTTCACGCAATTACATGAAAAAACATTGTAATTCAACATAATTATCCAAATCTACTTTGATTACTTGGGACTAGAAATCTACTGATTGATTATAGATACTAAACTTCAACCAAAAAAAATAACTATAGAATTAACCCATACCACAGCTTGCCCGCTGTTGTTAGAGTCCTCTGATGTTGAAGTTGACTTCTTCAAATCTTTGAGGAAGGATTGTATCAGGGAAATAGGAGGAAACTTGTCTTGGAGGCTAGCCTCATAGGCAAAGTTTATAGCATCTAGTTGATGCCCCTTGTCAATTAATTCTTCTATAATATCTGTATATCAAAAAGAGTTTTTCAGGTCAAGCATTTGGAAGACAAAATAACCTTGAATCTGACGAACCACAGCAGGATATCCATCACAGTTAAACGTAGAATTTTAGTATTTACCCTAGCCAGAGCAGGATATTCATATGTGATTTGGAGTATACTGTTTCAAGATCCAACACAATTGCAAAATCTAAACTTAAGCAAAAGAACAAAAATATTATACAAGAAGACAACACAGATGTCAATTTCCATCACAAGCACTCAGGACCACCTTCAAAAAGTTTGCAAGCAAACAGAGAAAGGAAGCCTAAGATTTCAATCAATAAGGGTTCAAACACAAACACTCCATCATAACACCTAAGAGAAGACAAACATGCATTTAAATGAAACAACTATAAATCAAAATGATAAAACAAAGAATTTCACATTATCAGAACCAACAGAAAGGCAAGATAACACATTCACTGTTCTGTTAGCCATAAATATCCAGCCTTCTGTATCAACTTAAACCAAGTTATATAAGTATTACATGTTTTATTTATTAATAATGAATCAAGACGAACTACAGAATCACAAAACTTAAAATATTTATATATCTTCTTACAACAAGCAGGTTGAAATATCCTCTAAATCCCATTCCATTAAATATACTTGTTTTTCAAGCATCTCATTGCAGCAAAGCAGCAGACGGATGATGCTAAAAAAAATGATGATGTTCAAAAACAATTGCCACAAACAGTTTCTTGTTGAAGAAAATGTTGCAAGCAATGTCTATAAAGCATGAGTTTCTAGAACTTGCATCTTATCGATACTGATATTTATTATGATGTGCAAAAGGGAAACCAAGATGAGTTGACCACAAGATCCTGCCTTTCTATACGTCTGCAAATGAAGCTGCAATAAAGAAAGCTACGGAAAAGCTGGAGAGAACATTGTTAGCTTCCGACTTTACATCTGATATGCCCCATACTTGACAAATTACATATTGGATCACTATAATCATAATTATTAAATCTCATCGTACAAGTCAACAACTAAATAAGAAAGATAAAAGGATGCACCTTCCATACTATCCTCGAGTCCTAGGGAAATAGCAAGCTTGGGCATTTGCCTCCTCCAGGCAAAGCTGATCACAAGTCTCCTGTATAGGTTCTTGTCATTCGTATCTACAATTCCAAAAGTCACCACATGCTGGAGAAATGTGTGTGCATCAGGTGGCTTAACATTCTCAAATCCTCCACGATGCTCCAGCCCCTCCTTCCATTCCTTTGCCATCTCTTCAGCCCGTTTCCTTGCGCACCGAGTCACCAATGGCCTGGTCGATCCCAGCTCTGGATCAGCCAACACCAGCAACAGAGACTCAAAAATCATCACGCATGCCCAACCAAGATCATTAGGTGATTTCACGGTCCTCTTATCCAGCGGGAAGACCACAGAGATCGCGTCCAACACAAATTTGGCAGGATCAATGCAATCAGAGAGGGCCACAGGAAGCTCCGTTCGAAGAATCTCCAGCTCCTTCCTTTTGGCAACCACGAAATCGAAGAAACCAGCGAAATCCATCTTTGTGCACAAAGACCGCAACTTTCCAGCGATATCAAGCTCCTCGACCTCCGCAGCAGCAGCCGCAAGGGCCTCAGCAGCGGCAGCGCGGCGCTCTTCGAGCTTGGCTAGTGCGAGGTCGACGGCGCCGTCGATGGACAACTCACGGTGGCGGAGGGAGTCGAGGGCGCACTGGGTGGAGGCATCTAGGGACTGACGCTTGGATCGGAGGGCCTCGGACCTGCTCTCAAGACCTCGTTCGAGGACGGAGAAGTGGTCTGATAGCTCCTTCCACAGCACTGTGCAGCAGCTGATGAGCTCCTGCTGCCTCTCTAACTGCTTGAGGCTCTCCTGGACCACCGAGCTCGGGACGACGGAGGCCACCTCCGATCCCATCTCCGGTCCTCCCAATAGCTCCTGCACCTCGATCTCTACACTCGCCGTCGTGGAAGAACAGCTGAGGAATCCAACCTAAACCCTAGACCGGAAAGCGCGAGAGAAGGAGGGAAATCAAAGAAAATTAAAAGGAGGGAGACGTAAGGCAGGGAGGGAGTACGGCAGACGTATCGACCTATGGTAAATCGACACGTAGTTTGTCGACTATAAAGGGTAAAGCGGAGTAGGTTAAAGCCTGATGAGACTCAATAAAATAATGTTGATAGGGCGATGGCTGCGGTGCGTTCACCGGCGAATCAGACGACACAGATCATGATAAGGATAAATGTGTAATTACGCAAATCGGATTCGGATCCCTTCTATTTCAAAACCGTCCTAACAGAATCCGTCCGCCCGTAAACGTTTTTTTCCCCCTAATACCGCCAAAATTAATTAATAAATAAATATTTAGAATATATATAAATTTCAATTGGAATGATAATATTTTTAGAATTTTTTTCTTCTATTGGTAATTAGCGATTTCTCCCAGATCCGTTACGGCTTCGTCGTGGTTGCGCCGCATTGCCATGGCGGTTCCGTTAAAAACCTAAAAAACCTCTTTTTATTTTACTTCCTCGCTCTTTCGCTTTGCCTCCCCACCGCGATCGCCCACCGAGATTTCCGTTTTTCGCCTGCACGCTTCCTCTCCCTTTTTGCTCCATTGCGCTTTTCGCCATGGAGGCCTCGGAGTACTTGGGTGGGATCGGAGGGAAGTTGCGGCGGAAGCCGCACCGAAGAGTCGCCGCGACGCCCTACGATCGTCCTGCAACTGCCGCACGCACCATCAGCAGAGGCAGGTGGCTGTCGAAACTCGTCGATCCTGCATCGCGGTTTATCGCTAGCAGCGCCTCCAGACTCTTCTCCTCCATGTTCCGAAAGCAGCTCACCGCACCGACGGCTGAGAAAGCTCCAGGTTGGAAGACCTAACTTTGTCTTTTTGTTTTTCCGCTTTCGTTTTTTTTTAAATTTTTTTTAGGTTTGTGCTTTAATTTGATGTTTTGATGTCCTTTCATATTCTAAATGACATGTACTATTATTTTTGATTGATCCAAGTGATCGTTATTAGGGTTTCAGCAATATGAAAATGAAATGGATGACCGGTTAACATTTATTCATAAGGGAAAAGACGCATGATTATATATTCATCAGAAGAAGACATCTGTTTCATTTGCAGAGTTTATTACCTGACTTTTCCATATTTATATAGATATCATTTATATAGATATCATGGTGTTTAAAATCACACCTTTTCTGATCTCATCTTGATACATTCAATTGCGTGCTTTGGACAATTGGCAATAACTTTTACCTTTAACAAGGTTCAGGATGTTGCTGAAAGGCTATGTTGTATCTATTTGTATATTATTTTGTTTCTCATAACTATGTTTCATTGATTTTCTTCCAAAAGTAGAGTCCTTTATCGTGTTGATCTATCGACAAGTTTGTAGCCATCTTCTTTTCTAACTAGAAGGTTTTGTATGTCATTTAGTTCATGTAGGAAATATATACTTTTGATCCTAGATAATGGAAGTCTGCTCCTTCACATCTTATTTGCTCTTTTGTAACTTGACAAGCGCATTCTAAGATCTTATGTGATAATTTGAACTGGTAGTTTGAATTTCTTATTGTTAGGTAGCTTGTATCTTAAGATATCTTGTGTGCTCAAAGAAATAATGCATTAGAAACTCATACTCTACTGTGTAGTTTGAAATGGTATGTCTCCCTTGATATATATGTAATACACATATATATGAAGCCTCGACTGAAACACCACGGGCACAAATGCGCATCGAAGCGTGTTGAGATGAATTTAATTGAGTTAACACACTTATGACAATATAATTGACGCACAATTGTAAGTTAACTACACTAATTATATCCTTAGCTTATGTTGCTCTTGTAGTTCGGAGATCACATTTAGAGTTGGTTTATGATTATAAAAAAAAACATAGCTTCCCTTGTACTTGTTGTGATTACTTTCTAATGTCTTATACTGCTCCCTATTGAGTGTTTAATTAACAAGACTATCTTTTGGTCGAAATTGAGAATGTCTTTCCTTACTTGCGGTTATTTGTATTACATTTTTGAATATTTGAGCTAATGTTCATATGTGGCTTGGAAATTTTTATACGCAGGTGAAGTATCTCAGTTTCAATCTGCACAAGAAGTTGTAACAGCAGTATCCCCTGTGAGTAACTGAAACCTATTTTTAATTGCATCAATTATATTCAACATTTTGCATGGCATCAATGATAATTTTTCCCTCTTTCTCCATATGAAATTTATTGAGCTGGTGAAAATCATGTGTTTTCTATCACCAACATTTATTTCACATAAAATACTCTAGATTTTTTGAAGTTTATTACTATTATTAAGGAAGTAGTTTATGAAAACAAGACAACAGTGAGTTGATCATGGAGAGTACCAAACTATATGCCTGTTAATCAATGCCACATTTGCAAAAGCACCATTTCAAGATTTGCTCATGCAAAGGCCTCTGTCCTTAACTTACCTGGTCCTGTATGCATGCATTTTCTATTTTCGTGTTCCTACATATGATGGGCCATTGAGCTTGGACACTTACAATTCAATGTTAGTGGTGAAAAGATGGCAAAACAAGGGATGGTGTGCAAGGGATGGCTTATGAAAGCTCATTTGTTCCAAACCCTTTCATTGGTGAATCTAAGCCGTACGATGGCATCTTAATCCTAGGATTGTGTTTACTGTGAGCCTATCTCAAAGAACAAAAGTTAGTAATAATGTCTAACTTGACATCTTTACTGGCATTGTTATTGAAAATAAATGTGTGTAATTTTATTGCTATGAGCCTATAATTAACTTGACTAATATGATTGTTTAACATGCTTGTGTTCTAATCAACAGACTGCATACAATTAAAATTTTCCACTAAATAAGATCTTGTTATCAATAACTGTTAACAGTCATCACTTAGACTCCTACCAAGTGTTGAGGGCAGACTGATGGGCATTTGTGTATGATGCTATAATTCTCCAAATCAAAAGATTGTCTCTGTCAGTTGAAGCAGTGAATTTGGCATTCCCCACGAGCCAATTTAAAGGATGATGAGGCAGAGATAGAAAACTACATAGGATCACCCACTCTATATTGATAGAAACCGAAATATGATTTTGCAACTAGATGATTTAGTAACACAGTCCAAGGTCCTTATTTATTAATATTCATTTTCCATTGCTTTCTTTGAATCATGGCATCTTTTGCTCCATCTAGCAATTGATTTACTGTTGTCATTTGCCATGCAGGATTTGCCGATTGAACAACCAGAGAATGAAGCTGAAAACAAAAATGTTGCAGCAAATAATCTTGAGGATAACGTAGTGTTGGAATTTGGACAACTTATTAAGGAGAAAAGTTTCACAAAGTAAGTAACTAACCCATGCGGATGTTGGATATGAGATGTGTATGGTCATCATCAGTATCACCTCAATTTCCTGCAGCTACTAACAATGATGAGTTTCTTGGGTGTCTAACTTCTGCCACAGCAGATTTTACATTCTTCTCATGTTAGAAATATGAGAATCTTCCCAAAGAGCTAGAAAGGAAGTTGATTATTAGTTGTCATATTGGCACTAGATCATTGTTTAATTTTATTTTGTTTTGCTCATTAAGTTAATGAATTGAATTTATCGCATGCACACAAGGCTTTATCTTAGATTTTTGTGTTATTTTAAGCAGCTTTTAGTGTTAATAATTGCATTTTAATACCATTCTGAAATTAATAATTTGATCACATGCATCTGAAGTTTTTGTTTAATTTTTATGTGTTATTTAGTAATGACTACGTTCAAATCCTAAGAATCCTTATATTCCTGACAGAGCTCAATATGAGCATCTGATTGATGTACTGAGGTCAAGAACTACTGATTTGGATACAACCAATTCTGGTGCAAATGGTGAAAAGATAGATGATGTTATTGTTCCCCAGCCAGCAACAAGAACAGACAACTTCAGCTTATGTGAAGATCATGTAAGATCTTGAGATGTTTTAGCTCTTTGAGAAAATTAATATTCTTAATTAGAACATTGCAATCCTGTAATACCTTTTGTTTTTATCTAGCTCACATAGTGTTTAATCTCTTGTGGGAATACAAAGTTCCAAAATCTTAGTTCCTATGGCTACAGTTTCCGGACTTGAATGCCAACCATTTTGAGTTGGTTGTGTTTAGTTCCAATATACACATAATATTTCAGCTCATCACACTCGGTTATCATCCTCAGGAGTTATCTAATAGTTTCTTCATGAGATCTAATCTGCTTCTAACTTTTATGATAACCTAAATTTTCCTAACACTTCTTGAATTTTATAGGTTACTGATGGTCATGCTGTCACACCAGTGGAACTTGCTAAAGAATATATGCGTGCCAAGGTTTCAAGTGCCAGGGTTTCCAATGATTCCCCTTTGTCTCAAAATTGGCAAAGTCATCTCTTTCATAAGAATAAAAAAGTGCAAGCTAATTCACATTATGGTGCAAAAAAGTTAGATCTTAAAATTCCAAGATCTCTAGCTCAATTGCCTGCCATGATTCCTGAAAGTAGTTATTTAACTCCAAGGTCTCTTGGAAGATCTGGAACGTATAAAATGGAAGGCTCTCTGTATGCTAAGGTTAGTGCTGTTACCATGATGCATTACATAATGTGGCTGCATATAAATCTTCAGTTTGTCTTTATTATGAAAACTGCCCCTTAACAATGCCTTTTTCAGTCAAAGGTCGAGGAATCTTTGAAAGATGACTATGCTGGAACCTTTTCTGTAAAGACACCATGCAATGAGCATGCAGGGGGGCAGGTGAATTATTGACCTTTTTTGTCAACCTTTTAGAAAGTTTTAGGTTGTTTTATGGAACATCTAATTTCTAAATTGTTTGTTGCAACATTAAATATTTGGGATATAGTGTCTGATCATTCCAAATTTCAAATTATCTCATTATTTATAGGTATTGAAACGAAGCAGTTCAACATTGTACAGTGATTTTCGATCTACTTGTCCTATACGGAGGGTCCGTCAAAAATTGGGCATCAATTCATCGAATAGAATAATGCATTCAGTTTTACCTGGAAACAGTGAGCCTTGTAGTTTGACTGTCAAGAAGGGTTTTCAAGATCCATCACAAAATCAATGTCCTCATAATTTGGATGCACGGGAAGAAACTGAGGGCAACAAAATTCTCAACAAGGCTGTTGCTTCTGGTTCAGTTCAGTCAAGAGAGATGGAAAACAAAATATTGCAAGGCCTTGATAAATTATTGCCTTCCCCGAAGAGAAAATCAATGAAGCTAAAGGATAATCCTGTTGAAGAATCACCTTCATATGGGATACATACACATCCAAAAGGTGAGGCTCTCATAAGTTTAACCATAGAGCATAAAAATAGTACAAATAGTAATCTTGCTTGTTCAATTGCAGGTACTGGTGATGCTTTATGTGATAAACAAGGAAGGCTTGATATGCTTCAGGAGAATGGTCCATCGACTGCTTCCATGCATGATAATAATGTTGTGGATGCTGGAGTCTCAGATTACATTGCTGTTTCTGGGAATCAGAAACCAGCTTTTCAGATTGGAGAATTTAAGGTACAAAAGCTCTCCCTGTGTCATGGCTGAACATGTTGTGACCCTGATTTCATCTCTATAATTAATTAATATGCCTATCCTATATTGAAGGGGTTTTCATCACATTTTGTTCAGGATACAGTAGTAAATAATATCGAGGGATCTTCAACAATATCCAAATATAGCAAGGATTTTTCTTTTCCTTCCATAAATGTTTCATTTACTTCTGAATTACCTCCGACACCTACTCTGCCAGGACCATTTCTTGAGAAGTCTATGGTACAAAAAGTACAAAGTACTACTCCTTTGGTTATATCCGGTTCCATGGAAGCCAGCACAACACAGTCAGACACAAATCGAGACAGTTCTCATGCCGTTTCTACCCTAGAAAATTGTACAAGGTATGCAGTTATGTCTACTGATTGGTTTTATTATTACCAGTATTGGTATCTACTGTGGGTCATATCAAGGATTTATCCTTAAAGCCATTTCTTTCAGTCTTCTATTTGTTTTTGTAAGGAAAAAAAGTATGGACGCGATAGGTAACTTGAATAAATCCTTAGCGCAGGTTGCAAAATGGGAATGCAGCTTTTTGAGACATGTATAAGTTATCTTATATTGTTCATTGATAGTGAGATAACTAATATGATCAATGCAATTAAAGAAACAATCTGAATTTCAAATTTTGAATTACAACTCATTTTTGATAATTATTTATTTTGGTGTTAATAAGATTGGTATCTTTTAGTTTGGTAGGGGTTTTTGTTAATCTGGTGGTAATTTAATGAGATTATTTTGATTTCAAATTAGTGTTTTTTTTCTTAGTTTGGTTAGAGTTGAGTTTATAGAATAGTTTTCATCCAATTTGTGGTTGAAAACTAAGGCACCAATGCTTTTGGTGGTTGAAAATAATGAAAAACATTAGTGTTCATCCAATTTCCTTTAAAGAAGATTTGATGTTTAATTTTCCTTTGTTCCCATAAACTTGTCTTCCTTTTTTCTTCTTCAATCATTAGTTTCAGCAATGATTAATGACATTACTTTCTGTATTACCAGGTTAAATCAAGTTTCATCTTCATGCGCTGATTCTGTTCCTGCACTCCATTTTGAGCCTACAGCCTCAATAGTTTCTTCCACTCTGGCACCTCAAATTAGTTCTGGGAATTTGGAAGGAAAGCCTAGTGATGCATCGCCTTTCATCTTGAATAGTGCAAGTCAAGACACAGCTTTTAAATTTGGAAGTAATTCCGTTGCACCAGTGGCAGTGTCGCGGTTCGCAAGTCCTAGCAGTGACATGGATTGGGCAGCACCCACAGTTTCTAGCTCTGAAGTTGGTTCTGCTCCATCAAGTCTGTTACCAGAGAGTGGCAGAAGCCAATCTGCTCTTCCAGCAAAAATGTTGTCAGGTGCAAGCAACAACTTTAGTTTCAATTCGTTGAGATCTAATAATTTATCCTCTCTGGACAAAAGCACTGAAACTTCATCCACTGTTGCTGTTACTGGATTAGTAGGAACTTTGGCAACTCAACAAACTTCTGATGTTTCAGCAAGTCAATTCCAGTCAACTTCTGAGAATAGAGCAAACAATAGTTTTGTGTTGGCACCACCAATAGTTTCCAGCTCTGGGAGCAGCTCAGCAGCTGCTGCATTGAGTTTCTTTCCAAGTTCCGGCAATAAACAAGCTGCCATTGAGCCAATTTTACCTGATGCAAATAACACAAAATTTGGTTTTGGTTCAACAAAGTTTAATAATTCTGCCTCAATAAATCTGGGCAGTAGCACCAAAACCTCTCCTGGCAATAATATTACTGGATTTGCCGGAACTTTTGGTAACAGAGCTAATGATGGTTCTATTCTGCCGACATTTGGTGTCCCGAGCTTTGCAAGTAGTTCTGCTGCGTCAAGTCTGTTTCCTCATGCTGTTTCCTCAACCAATAGCTTCTCTAAACTGGGTTCAGGACTTAATAATCTAGGCTCATCTTTAACAGACGCCAAAACCTCTCCAAGCGTTAATTTTACTGGATTTGGCATGCAGTCAACTCAAATTCAGAGTGGAATCCCACATATTTCTAACTGCTCAATGAGTCAATTTCCGTCGTCGTCTATTTCCAATTCAACTTTTGGAACGAACGTTGCTTCCTCATCAAGTTTAGGCAGCTCACCATTTGGAGCAACAGATACACATTCCAAGCTGTTTTCATCTTTTTCAACAGGTGCTGGTTCTTCCAGTATCAGTGCTGCTGCTGCTGCTACAACCCTTCCCTTAGCAGCAACCCCTGGTTTGTTTGGTTCTAATTCCTTACCACCGACATTCCTTGTTTCAAGTGCATCTTCTGGTGGCTTTGGTTCTACTTCCGTACAATCAACAATCGATGCACCTTTTGTATTTAAATCGTCATCCAATCCAGCATTTTCTGCTAGTCCTGCTGGTACTTCATTTGCATCTGGACGTCCAGCAGTTGGTTTCAGTTTCAGGACGACCAGAGATGATCAGTTGAGTATCAAGCAAAGCCAGACCGTAGGTGCTAAGCAGTCAACAGGCAGTATGGTTCAGCAGTTCAGCCAATCTGGCACTTCATCTGCTGCAACAGTTTTCAGCGCTCCGGCAGTCCATTCTACTCAACAGAATTCTTTTCTTCCTTCCATTCAACCACAATCGCAAGTGGCTGGCAGTGCTCAAATTCCCCAAGGAGGCACCTTTGCTATGGGTAGCAGTGGTGGCGGCAACGGTGACAAATCCGGTCGTAGAATAATTAAGATTAGAAGAGACAAGAGGAAAAAATAAACACAGTTGCGACGCAAGAACATTTCTTGCTTGCGTGATCAAAGTGTTGTTGCTGGAAGTTAAATCATGGTGAAGTGGTCGTGGAGCTTTAATTCCTTATTATGTACGGCCAATTTTGGTCCACCTGTGTCAGAAGGCATAATATTTGTGTATTGATGATTTATATTTATTATGTGCAAATACATATAATTTTTCATGCCGAACCTTGTAGTGATATGTCATAGCAGAGTTTACACCTGTGCCTTCTTATACAAAGGCATCTGCGATCGGGATCACAACTGATCGATCATAGGCTTCAAATCAAGTCAATGGCTAGTATGTCTCTACCTAACTAAGCACGTCATCCTTGCTAATATTGTATAAAGGCCTCCAAATCTCCAGCTTCATTGATACACCTCTCATTTAGAGTCCACTTCATCCTGCTTTCAATAACTCAAATGTGTTGGAGCTTTCTGAACTTGCTTTATGTCATCGTTCTTCGTAGCTCTAAGTTCACCTCAACGTAAGAGCTCCAATCCCTCAAAAGCATTAAACTCTGTAACTCTGTAAGTTCACTTCATACCATTTTTCTCCTCACCTTTCAAGTTCACTTCATACCATTCCCTCCAAGTCCCACATCGACATAAATTCGTTGTCTGTACCAAATTCCTCGACAAGAAGATCTACTTGTGCCAAAATATTGCTTTTGGTTTCATGAACTGGCTCTTGACCATAATTATAATTCAACTGATCCAACACCTAAAAGCTTTGACTGGGTGACAATATCTTGAACTAATGCAAAACTTGCCTCAGTTCAAGTTCAATAAATCGAGCCAGATTCAACTCCAAAAGTGAATTAGTTATGCTTGCATACAAGCGAGCTGATGCTCCACTACATGACAGAGACATGCGAATTTTGAAGTGAAATTCTGGGGACATTAGATTATCTGTGTTAACAATATCAAGGATACCTTTGTCAGGCATCTCTATATCCTAAGATTAGTTGCTTTTCTAATCAATGAATAGAAAGAAACTAACACAATATATCTAGTTTAGAAACTACAAGAGAGCATGCATACAGCTTAGCATGCTCTAAATCAGGGATCCTGAGGACACAGTTGAGTTACAAGCTCAAGAACTCCTCCCATCGATCCATCATTCTGCAAAAATATTAATTTGTCAGGTGCAAGGACATTCCAGTGGCAAAAAAGCATCATGGTTGTATGTGTAATATGAAAAGTCACAATGACAGTTGACATGATGGCATACCAGGTATACGATATCAAATGCATCGACATAATTCTGGAGGGACGTCTCTGTGTTAGTATTCCTGACAAGGAAAATAGACGTTTTGAGAGTATAAGCTAGAGACAATAATCTACAAAAGTATGCCTTCTGGCATCATAAACATAAAAAATTCTCAATTTTTTCCAACTTTATTTCTTGTGGAAATTTGTTTCACGGATAAAACTTGCAGAATTTGGAGCTTTGCCCTTTAGTTGAAGCCCCCTTTGAACACTAGTAAACTACATGAGCATTTTTCTTGTTTATGTAAACGTTTCCTCTCTTTCGTGAGGTTCATATATGTACGTTCTAGGTATGCGCATACGAAATATTGAGTTTATGCACAATGCTTGACATTTAAACACAAAATGAGCAATAGTATTCTTACCATTTTCATCCTCTCTCCTATTACATCAATCTAAGCCATTAGTCTTACTGTTTTCTATGAACTCTAGAAATTTCTCTATTCTGATCAAGAAAAAGCAATCAAAGGAAACCTAGATGTGGCCAGTGTGGAATTGGGCATGATGCTGAAATATTATAGGGCACTAGGGACTTTTGGTTGTGGAAGTCTAGGACACTAAATTCGAGATTATCCAAATTTCCATTGATACAGTTCTCAATATCCATGGACCTTAAAGTAGGCAGCACTAGCTAGGAATCCATGTGTCACCATAAAGTTGGACTTGTATGGCTTTCCACTAACAACTTAAGGGTAGTTCGTGTTAGTAGAAACCAAGACGTCATAATCTTTTTGTATGGATATGTTTACTAATGCATATATGTCCTATGCCAATTGAAAATCATGCTGTCAAGGTTGTAAGAAGTTTCTAATCTTTGAAAATTCCTCCGAATTATAGAACAGTTTAATCTACCTGGAATGCCTTATTTGCAGGCATAAACATGCATGAATTTAAAACTCAATATTGACAACAGGAAGACTCACAGGAATCCAATAGCTACACGGTTTTCATAGTTCAGACCATCAGACATGCCCAAGTCACCAATATGATCTCCAAGAAGCAGCACATTAGTTCGTTTCTTAACCAAGGAATTATCAGGATCGGATTCATTGGGATCTCCAAAATTATCGTGAACAGGTGCAGCCATATCCAGTGCATGCTCATTCTTGTTGAGAACATGAATTGTCTTCCCTGGAAGAAAAAGAATGCATCATGAACATTTGGATATGAAGAACAAAATTTATCAGCAAAAACATCATGAAGGGTGACAGCCAGCTATTAACCATTTCAGCAGTCCCACTTTTAGTGGTTTGAGGTTAGAAAAACCAAGATTTGGTGGGCTCATTAGGAACATGTTGCTCCCACCATGAATAGGGAATAATCTCACACCCAACACGGCATGGTCAAGACCAAAGAGAAGAAAAACACATCCAAATTTGGATGAATATGAACATAGACCAGAAGGGCCATGCCCAAAGTGCCAACATATGAATAGGCTAATTGAACTTGCTAACAAAGATTTCCTATTAGCATCAAATGGATTAAATTTGTGCCAAAGCAGTAAAAATATAGCATCGAGGTCAAGCACGGCAACCACCAAAAGACCATCATTATCTTTGTCTGATTTATTACATGCTTCCAGTTATATCATTCATGGGTTAATTTGCCGGTTACTTATCACCTATTTTCCTATACTCATAGCAATTTTAACAATGAAAGATGCAAAGAAGTTCATGCCTAAAATTTTTGCAATATGACTTGAATATTAAAAGAGCAAAATCATAACATATTCAAATTTTTGAAGCTATGGATTTCTGAGATTTCAAGGAAATATTTTTTTAAGAAAACAAAGAAACACCTTTAAAGGCAATAAGACGGCCAGTTTCATCGAACACCATTCTGTTAGAAACAACTTTAATATTCTCAAAAGATCTATGTAGTTTCTGCCTGAAAACCTGACAAAAGAAAACAGTTGTGTTAAGAATAGTATCAAGAAGTAATATTTTTTCTAATTTTTAATTTTATTTCATAAACTAATATTTGCAAAGTATTCATCAAACCAACTTCTTCTATGATGTCTGCAAGACCTGCAGAGAACACAAGAACAGGCACACCTCTTTTCTGCATTGCAGAGGAAAAAGGTCTGTTAGTTTTCTCATCTACAGCCAGCCATAATCAATTTTTATTTACTGAAAAATAAAATTTCAGTATGAGATTTTAAGCATCAATCCTCAAAAAATAATGACAGATAAACTTTACAAAGTTTTTAGAACTAGACTACAATTAGCTTCAACTGTGAATTACAAATAAGTAATTGGAAGCAAATATTGACATGGCTGGTCCACACAAATCATCTCGAGAACAATCATATTCATATTAAAATCAGTTATCCCCTTTTGTTAGTTAGAAGAAAGGAGAAACTATAGACTTCAATCGGGTGCATCTTATAAAATCTAGTGATGCATGATTAAAAATACATAACCCGTGTAGAACGACTATTATCCTAACACTTTTCTCAGTTCAAAATAGAAAAACAAACAATACAAAGTGATTCAGTAAAGGAATTAATACATCTCAGAGTTGGTGAAAGGAATGAGTTTATTTAACACAAATCGAGCGTCGTGATATTGTCTCAGATCTTATGTAACAAATCAGTGAAGCTCTTATTTAACAATACAAAGTAATTCCAAAGGACTAGTGAGACTGTCTCAGATCTTATGTAACAAATCGAGCCTTGTGGTGTTTCTTAATGACAATAGAAGTCTTGCTTTACCAAATGTGATAGCTTCCATTTTTCATGCATCTACTTCGGTTGCATTACTTTTAGACTCTTCCAGCTTAGTGATCATGTGTTTCTAAAGCATCTTTCTCCTGAGATCCATAAAATTTTCACGTTTTCAAGTCATAATTAATCATTCATTTTGATGTCTTTATTAAGTTCAGTCATAATATTCTTCAAAGCCCTCGCAAACTTCAAAAGAATTAATTGTAGCTAGATTGCTTTTCAATTCTACAAACATATGGACTATTCATATCTAAATATAGAATTTACAGAATAAAGTGTCACAATGTTAAAATGTTGCTTAACTTCCAATCATTTCCAAGAAGCTTATATATTATTATCTAATTTAGCCTATGTGTATAAGAGATTTTGCACAAATTGACAAATAATAATGCAACTCTTTGTCATAGTTATTATACAATACAAAAAGCAACATGATCTACTTCATATAGTAAAAATAATAATAATTTATTTTGATAGTTACTAGTGATATACCCTCACATAGAGGTCAATAGAAAAGTAGTAGTTATGTAGCTGAACCAAATATTTGGGACTAGCACAGCTAAAAAAGATGATGAATCATGAATGTCATAATAACAGAAAAATGAACTGTATAGTTTATATAAAATGTAATATATTTTTTAATGTTGTAGGTTTTGAATTGTATAGACTCAATGTGGTTCAACCCTTGCGCGAGACCCTGCATTGCCAAGAGTTTCTTGCACCGGATTGCCCTTTTAGGTTTGGAATATTCCATAGACTAGAATTTGTAAATCATATTCCAATCCTAGAATAGGAAAGTGAATCTAAACTGTCCGCTACAACCATATGCATATAAAAAATGCATTAGGTACGTACCTCTAAGAATTCAAACAACTCGACAACTCCATCCCTAAAAGCAATTGTAGACTCAGAAACAGATCTCTTAATTGCATCATAGGTAAGGCCTCCCTCAATAAGAAGGCCATGCGTCTTCTCCCACCTGTAGGATAACGATTATGATGTAAAATTATAAAGTATTAGAAAATGGCCTTTGAGGGTTTCTTAAACATACCGCATAGAAACTATAGCCAAGATGAGAATATCGAGCTGGATCACAAGGTTATTGGGAGAATTCAAATGAAAATGCTATTATGCATGAGTAGTTAGGTGCAACATCAATAGATGATACAATTAAGAGTATAACTAAGGTCATACTGACATATTTAAAAACTACTTGGGCATTTCATAGTTAGACATGAAAACAATGGCGAGATAGGATGAAGTATTACATGCCTAATAGTTGGACGATTTGCTACCATGCAAGACCTGGCTTTTCTGCTATACCATTACCCTTCCTAGTCCATCTGTAATGCCTATTATTGTTTAACATTCTTGACAATAAAGATCTTATTAAAACAATACTAATTCGCCCTTTCCCACAATATGTTCTTGATGAAATTCAATATACAAGAAACCTAATTGTAAGGTTTATACTTTACTTTGATGAATTACAAACACAGAAGACACTACCATCAGATAGAATCTTACTCTAAAGGAATATCCAACAAAAACATACGACACAGACTATTCCTGTGGAATTCCAGTGTGAAGGAGAATAATCTGACTGGAAAATTAAGCAACAATTTAAATAAAGAACAATATTAACAATGTGTGAGAACTGAAAAGCCAAGGAAACACTAATGCCAGAGTGGCGAGTTGCAGGACCAAACTATGCACACCAAACAAAGCATTGCACAACAACTGGCTACAGTTATTGAGTAGTAATTAATCAAAAAAGCTATCTAAATATTAAGATAATTAATAAGAAAATAAATAGACGTGTCGAATTACCCAAATTTTCAGACACTTAAAACAACCAAATTTCTGCATGTGCATCATCATATGAACATAAATTTGATATAGTAGCAAATTCCTCTAAAAGTTGGTTATGTAAGGTTCAAAGGGAAGTAGAGATCATATCCATTTTAACAGGAAATAGAACCATTGACATAGCTGAGGTATAATTTAAGTTTTTGTAGGAAATTCATGATGGATCAATGTAATAAAAAAAACAAAAAAAAAAATGCAGGACTGTACAGAAGGAAGAACATTAGTATACCATTCTTCCATTAATTTCGTCTTCTCTTCGATAGGAATATCTGGAGAGATCTCCAACGGATGATAGTACTCATACAAAGCCTGCCTCTTGGCATCATAAACCTGATTCCCCTGCTGTAACAATCCATGGCTAGCTAATGACAGCAAAGAAAACGATAGACTAAGACACAGCTGAAACAAGCTTTAAACTTATCGACCGAAATAAACGGGACAAAGTGGTCTAAGGAAGCCTACTTTGACCACGGATACCATTTATCCAATACTTCGTCAGCGTGCCGTCAAAATCCGCAATCACCTGAGTGTTTCACATACATCCAAAAGATTGAACATTTCCGACCCAGCAAAAGGTTCAAGGGCTGAAGGGTTAAGCAGAAAGCGAAAGAGCCGCACCTGAACATTAACCGGGCCAGCGCTCCGGATCGCGGCCTTCTTCTTTTCCAACAACTCAGGGTCTCGGACAGCGACGCCGGGAGCCATCATGGTCTTGGGGTTCATCGAGCCTCGGAGACACGGGGCGAGAGAGGAAAGGAGGAATGCGGAGGGAGGGAAGAGGCTAGCGAATGGGAAATGGAGGAGGTTTCGCCGTCGATGACGGAGGCTGTGGATCGGAGTGAGAGCGGTGGAAGCGGCGCCCGGCGGAATGGTGGTGCGGTGGAGGCGGCGATGCCCTCCGGGCCTCATCAAGATGAGCTGGGCGACGCGAGTGTGTTCGAACATTTTATTTCTCTGTGCTCGCCCCCTTTTTTTTCTTCCTTTTTTACCCTAAAAAAATGGTATTTATTAATCATAATATTCCACTTAAAGAAAATAAAAAATAGATTAATTAAAAATTAAATAAATTAATATGAAAACAACTAATAATGCTTAATAAATTATAAACCTATTGATTAATAATGTAATCAAGTCTTTTACGTATTCGCCTTTTGCCACTAATAATGTAATCAAGTCCTTAGGATATAGTGTCGCGATAAAATATTCAAGTTATTATCCAGATATTTATAGCATCTAGATTGATAATATTAATATAGCGCCTAATTTTTAAATTTATTTATTGGAGAAAATATAGCGTTGAGCCGTGTATCCCAACTATAAAATCGGGATACTTGGTTTAAAAAAATAATGCAATCAAACTTTCTACAAAAAAAATATTATAGATGTTTTAGGTTTAGTTTTGATAGTTAATCATATCTGAAAACGGTGAAAAAGACTAGTTAGGGATGTGATTCATCGGTTGATCACACAAAGACTCCGCTTCGATCTACAACACAAGAAACGTCAGTACCGGGTCAAGGGAAGGGGTCCTCGATGTTGACCTTTCAACGCTCAAGTCAGTCACTAGAATAGTATAAATATGGTGGAGTAATGTAGTAACAGTGAGAGCAAGAGCACAAATTAAATAACGTATATCACATACCTCCGACGATGCATGGATCCCCTTTATATAGTGTTACAATAGGCGACGTGCACACTTCTCAAGATACAGGCATATTTTCTTAACTGTCCTATGAAAAAACTTGTTAGGAAAGTGTCTTTGACACCATACCTTAACAGGACATGCAAATGCAGGATATGACAGCAGAAGCTTCCGTCGTACGATTTACCTGTTGACCGTGTTGCTCTATTGTCAGCGGCATTATCTCCCAGAGGGATATTACTAGATATGGAAGGAGTCTCACTGCTTGCCCGAGCGAGGGAGCCGCTCGTCCGAGATTCTCTGCCCGGTCGATCTCAGTTACTCTTCTTCGTAGGACCTCGGTTCTGTAGATTATTTCTTGCCCGACCAGACCTGCGCTCTAGTCAGCATAGCATTCATTTAGTCAGTTATGAACATTTGATGTTCTTTCCGTAGTGACCTTAGCCGGACAAGCGATCCACTAATATATAAGCCACTTGACCAATCAGACCCTTCAGGTCCGATTGACAATTGATTTTGACTTTCGCTCGGCCAACTTTAGTGGACCTATTGATTCTCTAGGGTTGACTTTTTTAATGTTAACCTCCACATCGACTGTTGGTCCCACCTATTTATACTTGATTGATACCTTTTACTAGGGCTGGCATTTGAGACAAAATTCCCGACTCTTACCGAATCCCAACCTGTTCCTGACCCGATCAAAATCGGGAAAAGGATCGGGACCCCAAGCTCTACCCGGCGGGATTCTCGACCCGACCTGACCCGGCCTAAATATAATTAAAAAATATTAGTATTACTAATATTTTTTAATTTGACTTTTAAAAAAATGCTTAGGGGTAAAGACGTGTAACACATCTCGATTCTCAATCTCATATTCTCGTTCAAGTATTCAACAATCGCACGCCTTTGCCGTTCACGCCTTCGCCGTTCAACTATTTAAGGCTTTAAGCTGTGCATCCATATTGTGATGGTGGCACTCGTTTCCAACTACCGAAGGGGTCTCACTCGGGATCGCTTCCTTTGACAATGACCAGATCTCCCACGGAAGACGAAGGGTAAGAGAAATAGAGAGTTCGGACCTACGATCTCTTTGTTTTCCCACTGGATTGACTGCGACAGGTTGCTTTTCACTGCCTCCTCATCGTGGATTAAGCCACAAAATACAGATCTGTTGAAAATTGAGGTAAAGCTCCCTACCATTCTTCGTGCATCATTATCTCGATCCCCATCTCACCATTGTGAATCTGCACTCTAGTAATTGATAATTTTTTTGCTAAATAAAAAATATGAACTTATAGAAGATAAGATCTTGGTTTTATTTTTGTCTAACTACAGACCTTGTTACTTAACAGCCGCATTCAACTGCCATTCAACAACTGTACAACTAGGGCTGTAAACAAGCCGAGGCGAGCCGAATTTTGGGGTGTTCAAGCTTGTTTGATAAGATAACCGAGCCGAGCTTAAAATGAATCAGGATTTTGAAATGAGTGTTCAAGCTTGGCTTGGTTTATTTTTTATGAGTTCAAGCTTGGCTTGAGCTTGGCTTGAGCTTGGTTCATTTAGATGTTATCAAGCTCTCAATTCAAGCTTGGCTTGAGCTTGGTTTGAGTTTGGTTCGTTTAGATGTTATTAAGCTCTCAATTCAAGTTTGGGTTGAGCTTGGCTTGAGCTTGGTTCGAGCTTGGCTTGAGTTTGGTTTGAGCTTGGTTCGTTTAGATGTTATCAAACTCTCAATTCAAGCTTGTTTGATTGTTTGAAACTTTTAATTGTTTGATTAGTTATTAAGATTGATAATTTAAATTTATTTATTTATTTTATTGTTTATTTAGCATATTGAAAAAAAATTTATTAATAAATATTGTTCGTGAACATTGTTCACGAATGTTCTTCATGAACATTGTTCACGAACATTGTTCATGAACGTTAACGAGCTGAACACATATGTGTTCAAGTTTGTTTGTTTAGCTTAACGAGCTGTTCAAGCTTGTTTGTTTAATTAATATAATGTATATTGAATGAACATAAACAAGCTCTTACCAAGTCGAACACCAAGCTTGTTCACAAACGCTTGGTTCATTTACAACCCTATGTACAACATCCCCTCTAGTTCAACATCATTCAACATCACATTCAACTACGTTCAAAAATCGTTCATTCATGGATGCATCTAGCAGAAGTGGTAGCTCTCCTTCCACCACTCAACCTCACACATCATCTCCATCCAAAACACCAATCATTCATGAGGAAGTAGTAGATATTGGATGCAAAAGGAAAAAAGTAGCAGATGTATGGTCACATGCCAAGAAAATTATAAAGAGAAATGACAAAAATGAGGTAATTGCTGTTGTTGCTGTTTGCAATTATTGCAAAACTGAAGTTCCTACCCATAGCAGAACACATAGGAATAATGGCATTGATGGGCATGTGAAGAAATACAAAAAGAATCCTCATAATGCGGTGAAGTCAGGCTCTTCTCAACCAATCTTAACACAGTCATCCATGAATAATGCTTTGACACCCCACATCTTTAACCAAAAAAAGCTTGAAGAAAAGGTTGTCGCATTTGTTGTTAAAGATGAGATGTCATTTAGGGTAGTGGTGTTGGGACCGAAAAGTAGCTAGAGGGGGGGTGAATAACTCTTCGCGTACTAGGTGCTCGTCGTTGCTTGTTTCTTCAGAGGTATGCAGCGGAAATACAAGAAACACAAACACACAACGCTAACAAGGATGGTTTACTTGGTATCCACCTCACAAGAGATGACTAGTCCAAGGATCCACACCTACTCACGCACCCTCCACTATGAATAACACTCATTTATGGTAACTACCAAAGACGGAGAAGCCCTACAAGTTCACACTACAAGAAGAAAGGGAAAGGATACACAAATACAAGCAAAAGCTTACAATGAGTATAGAAAACCCTAACCCTAGCTTTCTTCCTCAGCTGTAGAGCCGCCTCTTGACTTGGAAGACCTCCAAGAACCCTCAAGAACTGACGATCTGAACTTTGTGGAGAAACTCTGGAGTTCCTGTGAAGATCTGAGATGAATCATATAAGTACTGCTGAAGGAAATGCTTGCCTGTAGCTAAATACGACGCCAACGGTCGGATCTCGATCGATTGGACTGCTCCCAATCGATCGGGGAGGCTTTGGATCGATCAACCGATCGATCCAGAGCGCCTCTGTGCTCTCTGAAATAGCCTGGATCGATCGGCTGATCGATCCAGGGCTTATCGCGCACAAACAGCAGCTCCCAATCGATCCACTGATCGATTGGGACCTCTGGATCGATCCACGGATCGATCCAAAGGTGTTCTGTCCGTGGGGACTCACCCGATCGATCAACTGATCGATTGGGTATGATTCAATCGATCAGCTGATCAATCCAGATCTTGGTTTTTGCCCAAAAGCAAGTCCAAAGCCCCCTAAACCAACATCCAGTCAACCATGACTTGTTGGTACATAAAACCTAGCATCCGGTCACCCTTGACCAGCTAGGACTCTCTCATCAAGTGTTTGGTCAATCCCTTTGACCCACTTGGACTTTTCTCCTCTTGCCAAGTATCCGGTCAATCCCTTTGACATACTTAGACTTTCACCAGATGTCTGGTCAACCTTGACCCATCTAGATTTCCCTGTGCCTGGCTTCACTCACCAGGACTTCCCTTCTGCCTAGCTTCACTCACTAGGACTTTCACCTGACTTCACTCACCAGGATTTCCCTTCTGCCTAGCTTCACTCACTAGGTCTTCTCATCTGCCTGACTTCACTCACCAGGACTTTCACCTAGCTTCACTCACTAGGGTTTCCTTCTGCCTGGCTTCACTCACCAGGACTTTCACCTAGCTTCACTCACTAGAATTTTCAATCAAGTATCCAGTCAACCTTGACCTACTTGACTCTCCTTCACACAACCTGATCAGAGGGGAATTGCTCTAAACAATCTCCCCAAATGAGCAACTGCACCTGCACTCGTCCCTATCATCGAAGTCTTGTATTGTCAAACATTGAAACCCAAACCAAGACTCAAGCTTGGTCAACTAGGTCAACCTTGACCTGAGGGATATTGCACTAACAATCTCCCCCTTTTTGATGTTTGACAATACCACATGTAAGTTAGACTAATCCCATAGCCTAAACCTCTTTCATGCCACTAGGTAATGAAGGCATAAGTTAAACCCTTCATTCTCCTCCTAAGAGGGCAAACTCCCTCTAGGTAATGAAGTCCTTCATTCTCCTCCTAAGAGGGCAAACTCCCTCTAGGTAATGAAGTCCTAACTTAAACCCTTCAAGTGGAAGGGGCAGGGTTTGTAGAGATGATGAAGGAAGCTCAACCTCGATTCAAGATTCCCAACAAAAAGAAAATTGCATCTCTTGTATGGGAATTATATGCAGTAGAAGCGGCTAAGATAAAGAGTATCATTGGTGATCAAAGGGTAAGTATCACGACTGATACTTGGACCTCAATTCAGAATATCAATTACATGGTAATTACAGCTCATTTCTTAGACAATGATTGGAAGTTGCATAAGCGAATAATAAATTTCACCAAGATTACCTCTCACAAAGGAGATGACATTGGTAAAGTTTTAGAAACATGCTTGAGCAATTGGGGGATAGATAAAGTTTTCACTATCACAGTTGATAATGCTAGCACGAATGATAAAGCAATGGAGTACATGAGAAAGAGGCTAAAGGAAATGGGTACTCTATTATTTGATGGTAAGTACTTGCATTTTAGATGTTGTTGTCATATTATAAATTTAATTGTCAAGAGTGGGTTGAAGTTTCTTAATGAGTCAGTTTAGTCCATTAGAAATTGTGTGAAGTATATTCACTCTTCTGGGGCACGGTTGGACCAATTTAGAGAGTGTGCTATCCTATTAAAGATGGATAAAATGTCAACCGTTCCAATGGATGTGCCTACGAGATGAAATTCCACTTATACAATGCTTTTTGTTGCATACAAGTTTAAGAAAGTGTTTGGTAGGATGACAGAGAATGTTTAATTTATTGAATACTTTGAAGAGATAGATGGTTTGGAGAAGAAAAAGAGAGTGGGGCCTCCTATGGAAAAAGATTGGGAGAAAGCATAATTCTTTGTGAATTTTCTTAAGAGGTTTCATGATACTATATTGCAACTTAGTGCTACCAAGAAAACTACATCACCCTTGATTTGGGAGGAAAGAGTTGCAATGAGGACAATTATTGATGAGACAATACTTGACACTACTGATCCTTCATTGCAAGAAGTTGCTAAGAGAATGGAGAGTAAGTTCAAGAAGTATTGGGGTAATCTTGAGAAGGTGAACAAGCTTGTTTTCCTAGGTCACATTCTAGATCCTCGTTATAAACTTCAAATGATTGGAATCCATTTGGGAGATATGAAATTGGATGCTAGTAAAATACAATCCTTTGTTGACAGTTTAAAGAATTGTCTAATGGAGTTATATCATGCATATAAAGGGAATTCACCTTTGAATGATATTAATGGGATGGATGATGGTGATATAGACAAAGATTTGATGGAAATGTATAAGAATGATCACATTAAACTAAACTACCATTTGAAAATGACTCAAGTAAGAAAAACTCAAAAGCAAGCAGAAATAACCAATGAGGTGGACAAGTACTTCTCAGATCCTTTTGTGAAATGGAGTTCAAGTTTTGATAGTTTGGAATGGTGGAAAGGGAATACAACTTCATTTCCAGTCATTTCTAAGATTGTCAAGGATATTTTTTCAATCCCTTCATCTACTGTTGCTAGTGAGAATGCTTTTAGCCTTGGGAGGAGGGTTGTAGATCCATTTAGGGCATCATTGCATCCTAAAATGGTGGAGGCACTAGTGTATACTAGTGACTGGCTTAGTGGTGAAGAAATTAACTTATACAAGGAACCGACGGAAGATGAATTCAACTTTTATAAGGATTGTAAAGAAGTGGTCACAAGTAAGTAAATATTTAACTTGTTTATTAATTTTTATGAGTACTTTGATTTATTGTTGGTGCTTGGTATATAATATATATTTATGGTTTTATGTAATTGTTGTATTTCTAGCTACTCTTTAGTTGGGTAAATCTAGTAATCAGTAACTATAAAAGATGGCATGTTCATTTGGATTTATTGTTTGATCAGATAATTGCTTTAGTTTTTCATTTGTAATTTTTAATCTTGGTATAGACTATAGATTGTGCTTATATAATAGTTATTGTTTGTAGGTACCCTCATTGACATGACAAAGTAATGCATCCTCCTCAAGTGTAAACTCCAAAGTCCAAAGGTCTCATTAAAAGAATAACTAATTTATATAGTTGTTTAACGAGACAATGACTTGATATGTTAAATTTTATTTTGGATTTGCTTGGATTAAGTGATTAACTAAAAAATTATTTCATCTGAGTGCTATCATCATCAGCTGAAGATCAGTAATTTTTTTACATATTTACTCATTATTGCTTGAATTTATTATTGCAATGATTTTCATTGTGAATCATTCTAGGTTGGTGCTCATTTTTTTTGTGAATATGAAGAGACACCAGTGCAATTTCCTTGGTAGTCCAATGCATAAGGATGTTTTGTTACCTATTTCCCATATCAGGTGCTTTCCTTAGTATTACGCATTCAAGTTTTGCATGTTAAACATTTTGCAGTTTGTGGTTCATTAAACGTATGCAAAATGATATGGTATCATAGAAGTTATGGGCCATCTATTGGATACTTATGCATTGACTGTATTCAGATTTATTGTACCATGTAAATTGTGATTGTAGAAACTGAAGCTCATGTCAGCTTAAGAAATTTCTCTGAACGAACTTCAAATATGAATTGTGCATTTTTGTCCTGCTGCTCATAGCCTTCTTTAAGGTCGTTGTCTTGGATGTAATCAAATGTAACATTTTAGACTTCAATTTGTCCAGAAGTATTCTTCAATCTCTACAAGCTCAGTGATCAATGTCCTCTATTTTGGTTGCAGGTTTCGATTTGTGTTTAAGGTGAAGCAGATTGATTTTCATACCAGCTCCATGCCATAAAACTAGTGGTCTAGTTCATGTTTCAAACTACATCATTGGCATACAAACTACATCAAAATGTAACACTAGACTCGATTAGTTTGATTGAGCTACCTTCCTTGACAATGGAGTTTGACAATATATAATACTTGTTATCTTGAACTCAAAGTCATATGCGGATATCATTGTGTTTCACTGCTTATGCACTGTTAGTCTGTTATTAGATAGTTTGAGCCATTTTATGTTGTGAGCGAGCTATTGATATGTATCTCTATTATTTTTCTTGCATGCAAATTGGTCACGGACTCATTAAGCAATGTGAATCTAGTAGGAGGCAAAATGCTACTGCATAATGAATTGCAACTCATAATTTAGTCAATGGCCAACTGATTTTATTTGATTAAATTTAAGACCAGCGTCATGTTTTCATTGGTTATTTTTAAAAATATTTGAATATTCGGGATATCATCTCCCTACCCGACGGGATCCAGAACATTCGGGATCATGAACATTCAGGTCCCGACACATGTCGGGTACAGGATCGGGAGAAAAATTTTTTTCTAATTTTTATCGAGACGGGGATTGGATAAGATGATGATTACAGAATGAGTCCCTACCCGATTCCACCCATACCTTTTACCACCACATCAATGATAAAATTAATTGGATAAAAAGAACTTCTTCTATTTTTAATCATGAAGGTAGTGTTTGTCTTTTCATTTTTTTATTGCAAAAGATATTTCACCTTACAAATCTTCCTATAAAAATGGCATAGTTGTCAATAAGTATAGTGACATTATTTATCTCTGAACTTAGGTTTTAAATCTTAAAATAATCCAATAATAGGTCGACATTGCAGCTACAAATCATAACTATTATAATATTATAATAACTATAATTTCAATAACTATGATAATTTTTTATAGATATTATTGTAATAATAATGTCTATAATTTTATAGCTACTAGTAAGATTGATAATCAATCGTACGTTTATGAATAAACTTAGTATTACCAAGTCTGTTAATATTTGTTTAATATACATAAGATCGATTAAATGAACAAGTTTGAACAATTTATTAATCTAAATAAATAAGTTTGAACACACATGTATATATTCAGCCCATTAAAATTCATGAACGATATTCATAAATAATATTCGTGAATCATCATCATTAATAAAACTTTTATCACTATGTTAAATAAAAAAAACTTTTAAAATAAATAAACAAGTTTAAATTATCAAAATCAATCTTCAATCAAATAAGTAAATATTTTAAATAATTAAATAGGTTTGAATTGAGAGTTTGATAATATCTAAATGAATTAAATTCAAGCTATGATTAAGCTCAACAAAAATAAACCAAATCAAATTTAAATAATCATTTCAAAGATTTGATTCGATTACTTTATCAAACAAATTATATCCTAAAACTTAATTTAGCTTGACTTATCTTATTTACAACCCTAGCTACTATAAATATAAACTTATCTAATTCAATAATATTTACGTTATAGCTATAATCGTAATAATTATGATACTAATTATAAAATTATAGTTATTATAATGTGAATTTATTTTGTTCCTATAACTAATCCATCATTTCAGAATTTAATATGGATATAAGAGAAGAATACCGAATAATTAATTTTTACCCAAATTAATTTCCTAGAAATTGGGCAATTAAATCATGAACAAAATAAAATTATATGTTTTTTCCTTAGGATTACGGTGCAATGATAAAATATTTAAATAAATAAATAAAAAACCAATGACGACACCGTACGAAGCAGAAACATACCTACTACGACTGCAAGCCACCGCACGTGTCTCTCTCAACGCTCGCCGTTACTTTACTGTACCTACAACATCGTCAAACTGACGAACGTCACGTTACCACACGTGCCGATCCCGCACGCACCTCGATCCACAGGGCCTCTGATTCTCTCCCATGCTTCCAATGGCCACCCGCCACGTCTCACGGACGGGAATTCAAAAGATGGCTCTATTTAGTTAACCGTAGAGATGCGGTGCACGGGAGAAAACATCGACTGGAACCACTAACGAATAGTTATCGGCAAAAAGCTGGAGGCCAGCGGTCCCCACTTTAATTCCAGACGAACGGTTGATGGTAGCAATAAGGGTGCGAGTATTGTGTCTTGCAGGAGATCCCAAAAAACGCCGTAGTCGCGTTTGAGTTCCGCCTTTTTCAGACGCCGTTTGAAAGCGCGATCGAGAGATCTTTCGCGACTATTTTTCTTTTTACATATTTTTATTTATTTATTTATATTTATATTTATATTTTCTTCACTTCTTTTTGTACAAATCCGTTGGCTTATCCGAGAGCGGGAAGTCGAGGGGCCGAGCTATGGCGGAGGTGGAGGGGTGCGATGCGAGCGCCGAGAAGGTTGCGCCGCAGCCTTCGGAGAAGGCTAGGGCAGAGGAGCCGGCGGTCGTCTGTGTCGAGCTACCGGCGCCTGCGGGATGGACGAAGAAGGTTTGGTTTCGGGAAATTCCTCCTGGTTTCTGTCATTCCTCGCCTTAAAATCCCTTTTTTTTTGCCCTAGTTTTTATTTTTGGGCTTCGATTTGAGACGGGAAGCTTGGGTGATTGGGTAGCTTATCTTGGTGGATTTGCGATGTGGATTCTAGGGTTTTCGTGCGCTCTGACTCCTTTCCCTTGCTTTCTTTAGTGTAGCTGGGATGGTTAGGGAAAGGAGTTGCAATCTTACCCAAAGTTTAGTTAATTCTTTACTAGATGAAAGAATTTATAAATGAACCTGGAAGATATAACTGAAGAAAAGTCACATGACGAGCTCATTCATATTCGACTTTAGTTTAAGAAGAGGCCAACATTAGTATCTTAGGAGTGAGACCCTACCTTATCTGATGATTTTGACACTATAAATTTTGAAGGAAAAAAAACATAGTATTACTTTGTAAAGGGATAATTTCATGTTTATATAAGATTCACTTGAGAACTCTTAGACCTAAAATATCAAAATAACCCTATTAACTTAACATTCTTCCTCAAGCTGGATCATTGATGGTATCTATGTTCATCTCATTAATAATAATAATAAAAAAAAGACAGCTCGATGCACACAACTCCTGCCAATGCAAGAGTCCTAAGGAAGGGTCTATTGTAAAAATTCTAATGAGAAAGACATAAACTAAAACATGACCAAAGAAAAAACACTATTAAGGAAATTTTGGGGATAGTTGTTGGCCTTAGGTCATCACACAACCAACAATATGTTTAACTTCCAATCAGCACATCAACAAGTGAGGTCGGAGAGAGAAATGATGAAGTGAAATGAGAATGGAGAGATTTCAGAAATTAATCTCTTGAGTGGGGTTCTCATTGGAGCAGTATACAACAACATGCAATAGATTGAGGGGGGAAAGGAAAGTATTAAGGGTCTTGGAGCGCTGAGAGGTGTTGAGATCAGAATCTTTTGTGAAGGAATACGGAAAAGAGAAATCCAATACATCAGAATACCAAAACTCTCCAAAAGTCAGAAAGCAGATCAGTATAAACAGGAAGGAATCAACAGAGAAGAACATCAGGCTTGATTTGGGAAATCTTGGGCTCGACATGGAAGAGGTGAATCTTCTGTAGTTGCATTCTTTGAGTCCCTTGCAAAATCTACCATCAGATCTTGAATCTCTGGAAGAAGGCACGGAAGTAGTAGACATTGAAGACGAAAGCATTGGCCTAGCCGCCTAGGAGCAGTGGTGGCATGGTTGTTCCTACAAAAGGCATGAGTTAACAGCAAGATTTGTAGAAGAGCACAACTTTACAAGAATTGGAGATTAGGGTTCATTTCCATTTCCATTCCAGCAATGATTTTGCTATTATGTGGCAGGCCCAATGCAGAAAATCAGCAGTAGGGAAGAGGTGATCCATATGGAAGGATCTGTAGGTTGAAAGAGTTTGTAGCTTGGAAGAGATGTGACCTTCCGTCTTTATTGTTGGACAATTGAAGACAAGGAAGACTCCCTTGTCTTCACATGGCGAGGGTGGAAGCAGAAGTGGAAAGGAACCCCTGTACAGGCATGGTATGAGTGTTGCAAATATGCTGAGGAAGGGCAGTGCTTTTCTTGTATGGAGAAGGAACCAATGGTGGTGGATGGTCCTTTGATAGTTATGATGGAGGCCAAGGTGTATATGGTGGATCTAGGAGCAAGCTATGACAACAATGTTGTGTGAGGATGCTTGATGGGTCAGCCATGGGTTTAAAATAGACCCACTGAGAAAGAACTCTTTTTTTTTGTTTTGTTTTTGCAAGAGATGATCAGTGTCAGGAAGGAGAGTGGTGGGGCTCCTTTCAAAACTTTAATCCAAATAATGTTGCAAGTAAGCTAAAAATATTTAAGGAAAAAACACTATAACTAAAAGTACTCAATTAAACTGGGATATATGCTCTATTCTCAAATCATGACAATTATTAAATCAAAACCACCACAATTAGTTTGTTTTCTTAAGCAAAAGGATATACCATACTAAACTCTTTTAAACTCTAAAAACCCTAAAAAAACAAATCCTAACTTGCAATAAGTTATTCTTCAAGATCTTGAGTCTATATATTTGGTTTCTTTAATATTTTTTTCTTTCACTAAAATGAGAGTCTATTGAGCGCATACGATGTATGAAAGACACATGCCATTCCTAGTAGTAAAATTATATTAACACTTATTATAAAATACATATTCATATTTCATACAGACATACACCTATTGAATATAGACAATACAATATAGGAAGGTATGTCCTTGCGTTCAAATACTAAGCATTTTCATAAACTGTCTTTCAAGGGCCCTTATGATCGTGTCAATGACCTGTGCTGTGTGAAAACTGATTCAAATTATTTATTTGTCTTGCCAACTAACTTTAATATCAAAGTTTCCAATTACCTACCTTGCTAGAAGACATTCTAGCGTCCATATGTCTTTATCTACTGACTTTCCAACTGGTCAGTTTTAACCCAATTTCTAGACATTGATGGTATAATTGAGACGCAAACCAAGTTTTTGCCATGCTTAAAGTGCAACACATAGGTTAGAAGGGACAACAAAGAAGCATATGATGATGGACTTCATGCTTGGTTGGGTTTGAAAACCTAAAGGAGGATGGTAATGCCACTTCTTATTATCATCAGAAGGTACCATAAAAGGGAAGATGACAACAACTCATCAAGAATTGAGTCCCTCCTATTAAAGGAGAATTGTGCAATATTTTTTAAATAAAATGATCCAGTGAAATAAATCGATTCGTAGTTTAATTGTTTAAACATAGAATAATTTTATTATCTTTATTTTTGATAGCAAACCTAATTTATTAAACAATGAGTTAATGAGTCTTAGGAAGACTGGATTGTTGTGAGCACCACAAATCCAGCTTTCTTCTGTTGTTTTACTCATTTAATTTTTTCAGTTTGGATGTATTTTTCTCGATTGTGATATTGATGATTGAGAGACACATCACCCTGAGATTGTTGATCAAGACGTATGGTTACAGGGATGGCTGACATGAATTTAGGTTAGGAGAACTGAATTAAAGGATGCAGAAGTGATTGTTGGACATGGTATGCCATGCTTGAAATCAAATGAAGATGTGTGTAAATGACAATCATTGCTAAAAGAGTTTATTTTATTGAAGTGTGTGTTTTATTTAGCCTCATTGGTTTGGGGATTTTGTTTGATGCTTGTTCACATTTGGTGCGCAAGCTTGTTGTAATATCACACGTTTTTCAATTTTCATGGGATCAGCATGACCAACTTTCTCAGCGTTATGAAGATTTCCATGCATTTTAATATATTCTGGAGATGAAAAGGGTTTTAGTTTCATTTAGCCACTTCCCAATTTTTACGTGATTTTATGTGAAACTAAAGGGATTACTGAATCTGTGGATCAGGATTTGTTGGAGTCTTAAGATATGATTTATGGTTTAATTCAAGGTTTAAAATCTCAATCCGTGCCGAAGTTTCGGTCTCAGACTGGAACAATACGGTTTCGGTATCATATCATGCTGTGTCGTGCCGATACAGTTTTGGTATTTTTTTTTATTTATATATAGTAATTATTATATAAATATATTTATTATGTATAATTTAAAAATAAGTTGTATATTGATTTTATATAAGTTCATCATTATTAAACAACTTAATATTGTTAGAAAAAAATAATTAAATATAATTTTTTTAAAGAAAATTGATCTGTTCTAGTTATTAAATAATCATAATTATATAAATTAATACAAAATACTATTTTATATAGAATATTAATATAAATTAACTATTTATTTAATAATTTTAATAATATATATTTAAAATAGTAAAAAAATTAGAATATCAATTAAACATTAAAATAGTAAAAAAAAATAATAATTAAAAAATATCAGAATATAAATTTGATTTATTAGACTTTTTATAAATTAAAAAAAAATTAGTTTTTTTTATTTCTTTTTAAATTTTTAAATAAAATTTAAAACATTAAAAATAATTTCAGAATATTATTTAATAAAATTTATTAATTTTTTAAAAAAATTAAATATATTTTTTATATTTTATTGGAATAATTTAATTAGGGTTAATGAATTTTTTAAATATTTTATTGGAATAATTTAATTAGGTTCAATGAAAGTTTTTTTAAATATCACACTTAAGTAGGAATTGTTTGATTTATTTAAATTATAATATTTATTTTGCACAATAACTCCCCCACGCCAGCGACGCCCGCGACGCCTTCGAAGCTTGCGGATGCCTCTGACTGTGCCGGAGGCGTCCAGTGACGCTTCCGATGGCTCTAGAAGCATCCGACGACGCTTTCGGCGGCTCCGGAAACATCCTGTGATGCTTTTAGCTCTGCCAGAAGAGACGTGGACGTGCCTGCGACGCCTCCAACGGTGCCAACGCTTCCAGCGGTGCCAAAAGCGACCCATGACGCTTTCGGCTCCGCCAGAAACGTCCCGTCACAATGCCTCCGACGCCCGCTACGCTTTTGGTGCTTACAATGCCTCCGACGACACCGGAAGCGTTGCATGATGCATCCTTGCTACCTGAGATCGTGCGTGTGACGTGTCGGTTTTGCCTCCCCAGCGGAACGGTAAAAACCGTCCATGCTGGGCAGTACAGAACAACATGTCATTTGCTAATTTAGTTTCAAAATTATTTGTCATAATTGCAACCTGAACAAATATTTTAATTATAACCAATCAAGTTAGTTATTAAACATGACAATTGATTTAGTAATTTAAACTAAACTAATGATATTGTGCTAATTGATAAGAGTATATAGATTAAACTGAATATTTGAAATGTGGAGAAAAATCTAGTAACTAAATGTCTGCTTGTTTCTTTCAAATTTCCATTTTTCATATGAAATATAAAAATGAAGTAAAAGAAAAAAGAATTTCACCTTTTTGATCTCTCTATATAATAGCTTTTTTTTTACCGAGGAAGTTTGATCTTCCCCCAAAAATTAAAATTTTCTATCCCACATTATTCAAGATAGTTTGAAAAAGGAAGTGTAAAACAAAGGAAAAAAAATCAAGCACAAAATAAAGATTTAAAGTTAGAGATTGAGCATTATATTAGGCTATGGTACCTAGAAAATAGTAAGAGTTTTAGATACCTTCTTTGATTTTTCACAATAAGAAAGTGATATTAGTTAAGATGTCAAATAAATAGTGAGTTGTTGAAATGTAGAATTTTTGGAGTTTTGTGTGGTTGTGTGTGCCCTTAAGGCTAAAAAGAGAAGTTTATGAGACTTTGGTATGAATTGCCATATTTTATGTATTAGAATGTTTGGATAGTTAGGAACCAGGCAACCAGCATGTGAAAAAAAGATAATATATCATAAATGAGAGTGCTAAATTGATGTGCGTATTAGGAAAAATATAAAATATATATTATTGATGGAAAATTTTATGGCTATTTAAATTATCCCTACTATAACTAGAAGTTGATTGAAATTATTAATTTAGGTTTTTATTTAATTGAAAGCTAATTTACTTCCTATTACATGTTGTTGCCACCGCGGTGCTTGCACGATGCATCCGCTATGACCTTGGGGCTCGTGCCGTCGTGCGATCTATCCACCGTGGTGCTCACACGAAGCGTCTGCAACCGTTGCGAGTGTTGAATTTTTTTTTAAAAAAATTGATTCAAGAAGGCGAGAAAAATTGCGCCTTACACATGCCTGTCACCTCTCAAAAGGCGTGCATGCTTAAGCACCCTTCTTTCTGTGTCTATTATACTGGTGCAAATGGCACGTGGCTGCGCCTTGTGCCTAGGCACAGCTAGGCGTGCGCCTTTCACAACTATGCACACAACAATTTGAATAATTAGGCACAAAAAGATTACTCTCTCATTATATGGTAGATTAGTTCCTGTTAGGACCAAAAGTAGCTAGAGGGGGGGGGGGGTGAATAGCTCGTCGCGTGCTCGTCGCTTGGCGTTGCTTGTTTCTTCAAGGATATGCAGCGGAAAATAACAGAAACAATCACACAACGCTAACAAGGTTGGTTTACTTGGTATCCACCTCACAAGAGGTGACTAATCCAAGGATCCACACCACGCACGCACCCTCCACTATGAAAAACACTCCTTTTCGGTAACTACCGAGGGCGGAGAAGCCCTACAAGACTCTCAGTACAAGAAGAAAGGAAAGGGAAACGAAATACAAGCGCAAAGCTTACAATGAGTATAGAAAACCCTAACCCTAGCTTCTCTTCTTGCCTTTGATCCGCCTCTTGACTTGGAAAGCTTCCAAGATCCTTCAAGAACTGGCGATCTGATCTTTGAGAGCACTGTGGAGGAGTTGGCGAGAGATCTGGAGTGAATCGGAGAAGAGATCGAAGGAATCGTACGCCTGCAGCTATCGACGCCAACGGTCGGATCCCGATCGATTCGAATGTTCCAATCGATCGGGAGGCTTGATCGATTCACGGATCGATCAGGGACGCGCGATAAACGCTGGATCGATCCATGGATCGATCCGGCCATTCCAGCAGCCGCGTCCCAATCGATCCACCGATCGATTGGGACATCTGATCGATCCACGGATCGATCCGGAGGCTCTCCAGAAGCTCGGATCGATCCGATCGATCCACTCTGATCGATCACGATCCAACGACTTGGTTTTTGCCCAAACCAAGTTCCAAGACTCCAAACCAACATCCGGTCATTCTTGACCTGTTGGTACATCACGCCTAGCATCCGGTCACTCCTTTGACTGCTAGGACTTCCCACCGTCCGGTCAATCCTTTGACCCACTTGGACTTTTCTAGTCGTGCAAGTATCCGGTCACCCCTCGACCTACTTGACTTCCACCAGATGTCTGGTCAACCTCGACCCATCCGATTTCCTCGCCAGTATCCAACAATCCTTCGACCTTGGACTTCCCAACACCGGATGTCCGATCATCCTCGATCCATCCGAATTTTCCCTGCCCGGCTTCACTCACGGGACTTTCACCTAGTTTCACTCACTGGGTTTTCCATCCGCCTAGCTTCACTCACTAGGACTTTCCATCCGCCAGCTTCACTCACTAGGACTTTCCATCCGCCTAGCTTCACCACCAGGACTTCCACCTAGTTTCACTCACTAGGGTTTTCCATCCGCCAGCTTCACTCACTGGGACTTTCCATCCGCCTAGCTTCACCCACTAGGACTTCCACCCAGTTTCACTCACTGGGTTTTCCATAGCTTCACTCACTAGGACTTTCCATCCGCCTAGCTTCACCACCAGGACTTTCCATCCGCCTTCACCACTAGGACTTCGAGTCAGTGTCATCCCTCCCTACTGACTCTTCTTCAATCAATATCTTGTTGTCAAACATCTAAACTCAAACCAAGACTCGGCTGGTCACCAGGTCAACCTTGACCGAGGGATGTTGCACCAACACTTTTGACTCCTAATTGTGACACCTCACAAAATACGACAAGTGTACTAATCCCATAGCCTCATTCTTCATGCCACTAGGTAATGAACACATAAGTTAGACTCTTCATTCTCCCCCTAAGAGGGCAAACTCCCTCTAGGAAATGAAAGCCTAACTTACTCCCATTCACAAGTCCTTTCATTCTCCCCCTATTGGCACACATCAAACCCCTACTGATAAAACACATCAACCCATCTTTGGGCACACATCAACCCATTCCCCAATTTTGGGTATACATCAACAAATCCATTTGTTGACAACTCTCCCCCTGAAGAGTTGCTCATCGTTGTTCACAACATCACTCGTTGTGATCAACACGACAATGAAGGTCCCATACCCTTCATTTATCCTTAACTTCTCCCTCAATGTAGACAAATACCCAACCTTGAGCATTTTCTAACCACTTGAGTTTCCACTTGAAATAATGAGAATATCCACTCCCCATTTCAATTTCAAAAGCTCGTCCATGAGCCTTTTCTTTAAAGAAGGTTAACCACCTTCCAAGGTTCATGAAAAATAATTTTCATGCCTTTAAAGAGTCCCTCCCCCTAAAGACATGGTGGTAACTTCTGTCATTGCACCAACAATGACTTGGAATCCCTAAACCTTTAGGAAACCCAAATTTAGAAGTTTTGAGGTTCAAATATTCAAAATTTGAAACAAACCTCAACCTAAACTTCAACTTAGCCTTCCTTAACCAATCCATCCTTGTTTTCCACACGAAAACACCCGTTTTATGTATACAAATATATTTTTAGGGGTTTGGAATGGTTACCTAGACTAAAATAGGTTTAGAGTGCTGAAATCAGACCTTCCCAGCCAAAATCAGCGTCCTGGATCGATTGGAGTTGGGTTCCAATCGATTCAACCTATTTGAATCGATCCACTGATCGATTCAGGATGTGTGGATCGATCGGCTGATCGATCCAGCGAGCTTCTGCTCGCAAGAGTTGCCTTCTGAATTGATCCACGGATCGATTCAGACACTCCAATCGATCCATGGATCGATCGGAGCCTCTGATAGTTGCTGAATTTCAAATTCAGCCAACTTCAGAAACCCCTAGAAAATTCTACAAAAATTCAAAAATCATGAAATTTCGTGTAGACATTATTTAGGGCATACTTAATCATGGAAAAATAGTTTTCTATGAAAATACTTCATATTTTCAAAGATTGACACAAACTTGAAAACTTGCAAAAACTTTAGCGTTTTCTTCAAGTTTGTGTCCAACTATTCAATGGTGATTACTATCAAAAGATAGTCTTCACCAAGGTTTTCCAAAAACATTTTAAAAACATTTTCAAAACCAATATCCCATCATGTTCCTTGGGCATAATGCACATGACTCGTACATTAGCTTTCCCAATGATGGGAAAATACATAACTATGTGTTTTGATGAACCTAAAACTCAAAAGAATGCACTAAATCAACATCTTGAGTTTTGTTCATCATCATAACATCTCACTTGTATCTAATGTGTACTAAAAACACATACAAGTCATCTTATAGGTCTTTGTGAGATGTAGATTTTGGTTTTTGCCCTAATCTAGGGATCATGCATATCTATCTAGGCATTTTGGAGATATTAGACACCCACCTAGGATGTCACTTGTTAATAAGTGTTGTTAAATGCCTTTTGTCCTTAATTACAAGGAATTAAACTTAATGCATGATAATGTTATGGCATACATCAAAAAGAAATAATTTTCAAAAGAAAATATCCTATAATTACATGATGTATGAATGTCATGACATGGTATTTTTGGATTTTTGATAATAAAACATGAACACAAAAATATACATGATGTCATGAACTATGATGGGCAAACAATCATGGCAAGATTTAGCATAAATAAAATATACCTAGATTAACTATCTAAGTATCCTTAAAACCTTAGCTAAACTTACACCTTAAACCTAGATTGCCCTAAAGTGCTTCAAGAAAATGCCAAAGCCTAAATTGGCATTTCTAATTCCCTTGATTAATTTATGCCAGTCGAAATTAAGCATATCCTCAAATGTTGGCATATTTCATTTTTCCACAAGAGTAGCACTTCAACATAAGGCTTCAATTTCCTTTAATTTTCTAAGAACATACCAAAATCCCAACTTGGTAGTTCTTATGATTTCTCAATATGTGCTATTTTAAGATAAAATCAATTTTTCAACCATTAGGCACATTTAACTTTTTCCAATTTGTGTCACTTAAAATATCATCCAATTTATCAAATTGTGACACATTTTACTCTTCCCAAGAGTAAACATAAATCCACTTCATTTTCAAAGGTTAAGAATAACCTTGAAAATGCTCCTTGAGTGTCAATTTCTTCAAAGTTGGGTTAATTACCCTTCTTCTTAGAGTTGACACTCTCTAACCCATCTATGGGGTAGAGAAGATGCTCCTAGGAACCCAAAACCTATTGGTGCTCCTTGGATGCTCTAAGTATTCACTAGGGATAACTTCCCTAGATACCTTTCTAGTGACCTCGTTTGGCTTCTTAGAAGCCTTGGTCACTTTTTCTAGGTCAACTCTAGGGATAGCCTCCCTTGTGACCTTGTTAGTGACTTTCTTAGACTTCTTAGAAGTCTTAGTCACATTTGTTGTTGCAAAGATACTTCTAGGGATGACTTCCCTTGTATCCTTGACTTGACTTCTAGACTTAGGGTTGGTTCCATAGCTATATGGAACCCTATGGTAAGTAGGTACATCCTTTTTGATTTTAGGTTTGTATCCCAAACCTCTATGGCCCTTGGATGACCCTTGTTGTCCTAAACCTAGATTTTGCTCATTTTGCCCTTTAAGGATATTCTCCATCCTTTTTAGGGTCTTTTCTAGTTTGTCAAGTCTTGACCTCAAGACTTGATTTTCTATCATTAAATCCTTAGATTTTGATTTTTCATTACACCCATGAGCATTTTTGTTTCTAGGCTTGTATCTATTATCCTTAGTGTTCTTGCCCAAATCTCTATCTACCTTTCTAGCCTTAGGGGTAGTAGATTTGGCATGTAGGGCCACATGCTTTTCCTTAATGCCCTCATGCTTCCTATTCTTATGATAAATTGCATTAAAATGATAAAAATTAGAACTATCATGCTTTTTACCATAATGCGAGGGAATAGGCTCAATAAAAGATACCTTCCTTTTTACCTTGGAGGCTCCCCCTTGACTAATGCCTCCTTGAGCCTTGACCATCTTCTTCCCCTTGAGGCATTGACTCCGGTAATGCCCCTTTTGATTGCAAGAGAAGCATATGATATGCTCCTTGCTCTTCTTTGTTCCGGGAGTGGTCTCCTTTGGCTTAACCTTGCCCTTTTGTGCCACTTGGCCCTTCTTCTTGGCCAATTTAGGGCATTTACTTTTGTAATGCCCATGTTCCCTACATTCAAAGCATATGATATGATTTTTATTATTAATTGAAATGTTTATACCTTCTTGTGTAGGGATGGCACTTGCTCCTCCATTTGATATTTCTTGAATTTCGGAGGTGGCACCATCTTCTTCTTCTTCACTTGGCCCGGATGTAGAAGCTTCTCCTTCTTCTTGATCCGGCGTCACCAAGGATTGCTCCCCCTCAATCCTAGAGGTGGAGGCTTCATCATCTTGAACTTGAAACAAGGAGTATGCTCCCTCCTTGTTCCCTTCGTTGCATTCCCTTGAGGATGAAGCTTCTTGGATTTCCTCTTCTGAGGTTGAGCATCTCTCAACCTCGGAGTCCTCCTCTTGGTCTTGCTCCAAAGAGTCACCCTCTGGATTCTTCATAATCTTGTACAGTGGAGGGATCTCTTCATGAAGCTTGGCCAATTTGCTCCATAGCTCCTTTGCATCTTCAACCTCTCCAATTTTGCAAAGGATGGTGCTTGGCAATAAATTGACCAAAAGCTTGGTCACTTTGTCATTTGCCTCGCACCTTTGGACTTGCTCCGGGCTCCATTTGCTTTTCTTTAGAACTTTGCCTTTTGAATTTCTTGGAGCCTTGAAGCCTTCCATTAGAGCAAACCATTGCTCTATCTTCATCATAAGAAAATTTTCGATTCTTGATTTCCAAGAATCGAAACTCGTAGAAGTGTATGGTGGAGCCACCTGTGTCAAATCCAAGCCCATCTTGGAATTGCATCTTGAAGTTGAGCTTGATAAAGTCTTGAACTTGAAAAATTTGCTCCAATTTCTTCACCCTCTAGCTTTTCTTATTTATGGTTGACCCTTCCTACGATGATTCCAAAGAGCCTTGCTCGATACCACTTGTTAGGACCAAAAGTAGCTAGAGGGGTGAATAGCTCGTCGCGTGCTCGTTGCTTGGCGTTGCTTGTTTCTTCAAGGATACGCAGCGGAAAATAACGAAACAATCACACAACGCTAACAAGGTTGGTTTACTTGGTATCCACCTCACAAGAGGTGACTAATCCAAGGATCCACACCACGCACGCACCCTCCACTATGAAAACACTCCTTTCGGTAACTACCGAGGGCGGAGAAGCCCTACAAGACTCTCGATACAAGAAGAAAGGAAAGGGAAGCGAAATACAAGCGCAAAGCTTACAAACGAGTATAGAAAACCCTAACCCTAGCTTCTCTTCTTGCCTTCGATCCGCCTCTCTTTGAAAGCTTCCAAGATCCTTCAAGAACCGATGATCTTTTCGAGAGCTGTGGAGGAGTGGCGAGAGATTTGGAGTGAATCGGAGAAGAGATGCCGAAGGAATCGTGCGCCTGCGGCCTTTATCGACGCCAACGGTCGGATCCCGATCGATTCGAATGTTCCCGATCGATCGGGAGGCTTTGGATCGATTCACGGATCGATCCAGGCGCTCTGGGTTCAGGCCTCGGATCGATCCATGGATCGATCCATTATCGCGCGAGAACTCCAGGCCCCAATCGATCCACCGATCGATTGACATCTGGATCGATCCACGGATCGATCCGGAGGCTTTCGTCACTGAAAGCAATTGGATCGATCCAGCGATCGATTCAGCCTCTGATCGATCGATCGATCCAGACTTGGTTTTGCCCAAAACCAAGTTCCAAGACTCCAAACCAACATCCGGTCATTCTTGACTGTTGGTACATCACGCCAGCATCCGGTCACTCCTTCGACTGCTAGGACTTCCCACCAAGTGTCCGGTCAATCCTTTGACCCACTTGGACTTTTCTAGTCGTGCCAGTATCACTCCCTCGACCTACTTGGACTTCCACCGATGTCTGGTCAACCTCGACCCATCTGGATTTCCTCATGCCAAGTATCCAACAATCCTTTGACCTACTTGGACTTCCCAACACCGGATGTCCGATCATCCTCGATCCATCCGAATTTTTCCTCGCCCGGCTTCACTCACCAGGACTTTCACCTAGTTTCACTCACTAGGGTTTTCCATCTGCCTAGCTTCACTCACTAGGACTTTCCATCTGCCTAGCTTCACTCACTAGGACTTTCCATCTGCCTAGCTTCACTCACTAGGACTTCCACCTAGTTTCACTCACTAGGGTTTTCCATCTGCCTAGCTTCACTCACTAGGACTTTCCATCTGCCTAGCTTCACTCACTAGGACTTCCACCTAGTTTCACTCACTAGGGTTTTCCATCTGCCTAGCTTCACTCACTAGGACTTTCCATCTGCCTAGCTTCACTCACTAGGACTTCCCAGTCAAGTATCCGGTCACTCCCTTGACCTACTTGACTCTTCTTCAATCAATATCTTATTGTCAAACATCTAAACTCAAACCAAGACTCAGTTTGGTCAACCAGGTCAACCTTGACCTGAGGGATGTTGCACCAACAGTTCCAACAATTACTACTTTCTATACTAATTAGTAATAATGAATTAATAATTATGGTTTATGTTCAATTTTCTAATTATTAACTTGTAATTTCCGAAGTTGTTCTAATGGTGATTTACCTTTTCCTTTTTACAAAGAAAAACATATCTCTTTTTTAAACCAAAAGGCAAAACTAATTAGATGCAACTTCAATATATAATGAAATGATAGAAATAACTTTCATCTCTTGCACACACACTTGCTTGAAGCCTTGTATTCAGTTGTCCATGTTTACTATTGCTTGTCGATATCAATGTTACCTTTAAAAAACTGACATGATGCAGTTTGAAATTAAGATTAAGATACAGTTAAGATTTGAAGGTTCAAATGAATTTTTTTTGGTCATGAAGTTGTAAGATTTTACTTTGAAGTAGTATAATAAAAGGAGTTTATATTTCATTCTAGGGATCTAGTCATCTATTTACAATTGATTATTCTTGGAAGAATTAGCCTTTTTTACTCTCTGTAAAAAAAGAGCACTATAACATACATGTAAGGCATTTTTCAATTTCATTAAAATTGTTATGAGTGTTCTTATATCTGAGAGATTTACTTTCTCAGTATGAGATAGTTATCCCTTTCTTGCATGAAATTGGTACCAAAGCTTTGTGCTGAGTTTTATTTAATTTTGATTGTGCATCAGCATCCCTTCTATCAATTCCATTTCTGCAAACTTATGCCTACAGCTGGTCTATATTCTCCCTCTGATCCCTTTCCTTCTGTTTGTTTCTTCCAACTATGAACATTGGAAATCATAAACCTCTGTGATGAAAAGGAGGTGAGTTAAGATAGAGGGGAGAGAGAAGGCCTTTCCATTCCCAGCTTGACTGAGTATTGTTGCAACCTTTCCTTTGCTTCTTTAGATGTCTGCTGATATTTTTCTGCTGTATTTATTTGTTTTTATCACTGTTTAGCTGTTTTTGAATGCTAATACTATGATTGATTCAGTTATTTGTTTTTCCTTACTGTTGAACCGTTGTGACAAGATTAATCCTATGATTGTTCTGACTGATCTTTTCTTTGGCCCTGAAAAGGCAAGATTTTTTTCTTTTTGCATGTTATGGTGCTTCCTTGTTCTGTTCCTGCTTATCAGCTTGCCCAAGAAAGTCTTATATATCGGAAAGCCTAAAATAGCCACAGCTTTATCATGTATACTTTCCACCTAGTAGCGACACCTCGGTCTTCATAAAGTTATCAACTGGTGAATTTGGAAGTTTAAATTTGTCAAGCAGATCCAAGGTTTTCATCTTTATGAATATGCCACTCATAGAAGGAAAGTTTACTTACTTTGGTATGTAAGTGAATTACTGAGGCGAGCATTATAAAATGACTGCATTATTCATTTGCTCTGATTCACTTTCTTCTGTAAAAGATTAGGTTTTTCAAAACATGATCTTAGCTTATGTAAAATTCTAAGATGTATTATTAGCTCAAATTTTATTTGAATTTGACATCCATTAACCGATTATCCTTAAATCATACAGTGGCCTGTTTTTTAAAATTCTTTAGTTTATTCTCTAGCAAATACAAAGTTATAAACTGTCTTTGTTAAGGAGCAATAGACAGATTTGCATGAGTAGTTTGATTTTAGCATCTCTGACAGTATATATGAAATTATTTTGTTCCACTTACCTACATTTTAGTACTTTGTTCCATCAAATAATGGGACTTGTTACTTTTTCCCCTTTTGCAGAATATAATATTTTTTTATTATCTTTTCTGCAATTAATTGAGTCCAAGTTACTCCATTTGTCTCTTTCTAGTGATTTTCAGCAATTTGTGGTGTTGTTGGCATTTATTTGTGTCTACTTCCTTTGGTATGAGTTCAAGGCCTTTCTCCGATGGCACTGAAGATGTTGGATTAGGGGGTTGCATTCAATCTTGGTAATCCTTGAGGAAGTCATTGGCATTAGTCCTTGATTGGATTGGTATGCTACTGCTTGTATGAATGCAAAATTATCAAAAATCTTGAAAGATGGATTTTAGAACCATTGTTGAGTTTGTTGATAAACCTTCACTGATAACTCTTCATGTAAAAAGTTGGTGTTTTCATGAAACAGTAATCTGAAAAATAAAATGAGGATGAATGGGACAATACACGTTTTGCATCCTTCATTAATTGGTACAGATAAGTCTTTTTTAACCTTTTGAATTGACCTCATCCCTTTCGCTCCACTCACATGAGTCTATTAGGAAGGTCAATGGCATAGTTGTACTATGTTTTTTTTTTTTCACTTATCATCAAGTAGTTCTACAACAGCTCAACATACTCATCCTGATCTGTCATTCAAGTGCTTAAAATCTTCTTCTCTATACCTTATCAGCATAGTTATGGTTCTTCACATATTACATATTTTTTTCCCTTTTGTTCTTCCTGAATGCCCCCTCTTTATTTCAGATGGTAATCATCTCATTTATTTCTTCAAATGTTGTTATGTTAATCACAAGAACGATACATATTTCAGTGACATGCAGATGTTGTTTGTATAGTGGATCAATATTTTGTTTACATGTATATAAATATGCTTGCCGTGGCCAGGCAGAGCTGCAAACTAGTTTGGAAATATATTCAATCAGTTCCTTCTGTTGGGAATGTATTGTTTTCTCTTCACTATGAATAGGTTAGTAAGAGCGTCCTAGATTCTTCATTAACAAGTCTATTCTAGGTTTCCTAGAGGATGATGGTCATCTTCTTGCCTCTTTGCTATTCTTTGTTTTGTCACTTATTAAGGCAATTATAGAAAAGCCTAATACTGGTTTGCCTTTTGTTTTCTATAAGAGGAAGTACAGTTGCTCTTTCGGTCATACTAAACTTAGCTTTGGCACCCTCTGGTCCGAGGAGCTCTTGTCACAGCCAAATGATGCTTTGACAATGATTCTATATAGAACTCTGGATACATGCCTTTAACATTTTCCAACATTTTCTCTCTGGAACTGGATTTTTCCAACATATTACTGAGTCTTAACAAGCTTAATATGGTTGTTCTGTGTTTTACCTTACTATGATACCGGCTGTGTTGAGTTTCTGGATATGCAATAAGACTGAAGATTTTGCTAGCTTTTTGATTGCTTGACAATTTTCCGACTTTTCTCTATCCTCTGACAACTTTCTGAGTGATGAAAGCCTAATATGCTGTTAATATTGTTTTTCCCATTTTGTTCTGCTCAAACATTTATTTGATCTTTTATATGAATACACGTCTAAGACCATAGCAAACAATTGTTGTATTTACATCCATGAAAATTGTAACCTATGCATTTTCTGAACTGACAGTTCATACTGAATGAGGATGCAAGTCCAAGAAAGAATGAGATTGTGTTCATATCGCCTACTGGTGAGGAGATTAAGAATAAGAGACAGTTACAGCAATACTTGAAGTCACATCCTGGAGGGCCCTCTTCAAGTGAATTTGACTGGGGAACTGGTACCCCCTCACTCTCACTGAGTATTTCCTAATCCAAGTTGAATGCTGCAATTATGCAAATTGCATATGTATGATTATGGCACACTTGAATCCGTGTTTTGGTTTGTTCATAAAAAACATTGCATGCAGGTGACACTCCAAGGCGTTCTGCGAGAATTAGGGAGAGAGTCAAGACGATAGATAGCTCAGAAGATGAGAAGCCAAAAAAGCGAGAAAGGAAATCAAGCTCAAAGAAAGCAACAAAAGACAAGAAGGATAGTGGAGACGGAGTCGATGGCACTTCAGAGGCAGAGGCAAAGGAAGATGCTGCAATGGAAGAGGCTAAAGCACCAACTGATGTGGAAATGCAGGATGCTGAAGATGAAAACAAGATTAATAGTGAGGCTTTAACGGCTGGGACTGAAGTGACTGAGGTTGTTGTTGCTGCTGAAGAGATCACAGTGAATGAGGATACGCCCGTGGGAGTTGGGAGTGCAGATGAGCAAAATTTAACCCTGGGAGCCAACAGAAACATTGAAGAGAAAACAGCAGCTAATTCAGAGAACCATGATGCAGTATCTGCAACTGAAGCCGATAAGCCAGCTGATGCGAAGGAATCACCACTGCAGGATTTGAAAGATTTGTCAGCAGGTAAAGACAACCAAGGGGATCTAGCAGCAAATAGTAGTCAGGAGAAGGATTCCAGTGCTGCTTCCCCCAAGGATATCCCTTCAGGGACGGGTGATGCACAGCATCTGCCCAAGGCTTCTCCTATCAAAACTTAGTGTAGTGTCGACTAAACAATGGTTTGTTGATTCTAGGGTTTAGTGTGATCTTCTAGACGTGTATGCTTGTAATGTATGAACTTGTAACTAGAGCAACCGTATGTATGAATTTTCTGTATGTCCTTTAGGTAGATTATTATCTAACCTAAAACCTATTCCTGATGTAATATTCTGTAGTCATTAAGGAATTCTAGTTTCATCGAGATTGGTATTAAACCTTCATTCTTGAATTGCTTTGTTAAAAAATGCATGTATCTAGGAGCGAACACCGCAAGCACACAATCAGATTCCATATTCTTGGAGTTTTTTTGTAAAACAAAAATGCTTCGAACACAGAGAGAGGGTAACTGAAATATCAAGTAGAAATAGAAAATTGTTCTGGATAGGATTATCAGTGCCAACAGACTCAACGATAACTCAACGATAACGACGAAGAGATAATGTCTGGTTCCGCTTCCAGGTTGCCCGACGAGATGGCCTGGCCTTGTGATGGCGATGACCTTTGCCACGAAGACCCCGGTACTTCTTACCAGCTGAAGTGAGCCCACGAAGCTCACGGTGCTTGTGAACACCCTTGCAGATCCAGTTGATCCTAGGGTCATTGCGGATCACTGTGTGAGCTGCATCAACAAGGATGACCTCAAAATACTTGTAGGTTGAATCCTGCATAACATAAGAATACAAGCAATAGCAATTGTGGACGTCTGAAGCATCAGGAACATTTGGAGCAAAACTGTGAAGGTGTGAGCATTGTCAAAGAGAGATTGTCGAACCTCGTTCACCCAGTAGGAGTTTAGCACCCTGAGGCCTCCCAACTTACGGCCAGCTCTCTCCTCGGCTACAGACCTCTTGTTTCTTTGGAATTTCAGCTGAGTGATACCCTGATTCTTGGGCTTTCCATAGACAATACCTTTGGGAACTGGTCTCTTCCTACCGCCACGTCTAACTCGAACACGATAAATGACATATCCCTGCATCCAGGAAACAAACAGCTACGTATGAAGAATACTCAACAACAAAAAATAAAATATAAACAAAGTATACAACTTCACAACGTGTTTAACGGCTATAGCATATATCTTGATACATAGGGTACTATATAAAAACTTGCAAATAGTACATACAAGGAAAATACTTTCTCTAAGTTACAGAGGAAGAAGCATCAAATGGTATACAGGATAGTTTACAGTTGTTGCATTGCAGATTAATAGTTTTAAGTAGATGAATGAAAAAATAAGCTAGGCTCAAGCAATTGTCTTTTCTTCAGATATATCTAAAAAAAGATAGGAACTTTAAACCATAAAGAACCAACTAGCAATGAAGCTCAGATAACTATAATCTACTGAGAAAGAAATTGAATTATACATCCAAATTAATATCATTTTCGTAGATAACAAACATCATGGCGAAGCTGAAGTGAGAAGTTATTGAAATGAGCACACAACAATTTGATCCATAAATATCCAAACAACCACAAGATCATGCGTGGCAAAATCATGAAAGAATTGAAAGAATGTAGTATACAAATCTAGGTTAAGGAACCAAAACAACTGGAATTGACTATGGATGCTAACCTGCTTTGCCTTATAACCAAGACGGCGAGCCTTGTCGGGGCGTGTGGGCCTGGTGACGCGGACGATGGAGGGAAGCTGGCGGTACTCCCAGCACCGAACCCGCTGCAGGAACCGCATCACATCCGACTGCTTCTTCCTCCATAGCTCCGAAACGTATTTGTAAGCCCCTGAAACCTCACGAAATCCAACCCACAGAATCAACCACTAGAATCTCCAAAAACACCAAGACAATGATATGAATCGATGCGAAAATTTGAAGAATAAACCAATAGGAAACCGTGAGATCGCCAGAGAGGAGAAAGAGATAGAGAGAGGGAGGCGACTCACCCATGTTGCAAAAAAAGATCGTCCGGGCCTTCGGCTAGGGTTTCACGCACGATGAGAAGGATCAATATTTAAAGCGAGCGACGCGTCTTTATGGTCGTTGGATTAGTTAGCACAATCACGGGCGTTCATTTTGACCTTCCTCTGAGCCGGCCATGTTTTAGATCCGGAGCTCAATGATGAGCGCTTGAAATGCCATTTTTAAAATGCAAATTGCTTTCCCCCCGTCAACACGCACCCCTCCATTTCTCCCTCTCTCCCCCGCCAAAAAGACGCATGTAACCTTTGTTTTGTTTTGTTTTTTTTCTGATTTTTTTAAAATTTTTTTTTTTTGGAACTATATAAGTATGATGAGAGTTAATTTTTTTTTTCTGATTTTTTTTTAATTTTTAATTAAGTTTATTTTAAAATTTTTTTATTCATAGTTATATATTTTAATTTTTTTTTAAATTTCATTTTTAAAATTAATTTTATTTTTAATTTTTTTCATTCATACTTATATATTTTAAATTTTTTATTTAGTTTATATATTTTAAAATTTTTATTTAGTTTAAATTTTTAATCAATTTTATTTATTATTTTTCATTAATATTTATATATATTTTTAATTTTATTTAATTTTATTTAGTTTTATTTTTTAATTAATTTTGTTTATTATTTTTTCATTAATACTTATATTTTTTTAATTTTTTTAAATTTTTATTTAGTTTTATTTTTAATTAATTTTATTTTTAATTAATTTTATTTATTATTTTTTTAATTTTTAAATATTTATTTAATTTTATTTCTTTAATCAATTATGTTTATTATTTTTTTATCAAATTTTTTAATTTTTTTTTTTTTTTATATAATTTTTAAATTACTCCTTCCTTTAAATTACATTCCTAATTTGACACTTAAATTACCCGCATCCAACTATTAACACATATCATAATCTTCTCTCCCTTTAAATCATCCCTCCCTCCAACCATTGACATATAACACATGTCAGAATCTCTCACCCTCTTTAAATTACCCATCATCCAACTATTGACACCTGTCAAAACACTCCCTCCATTTAAATTCGTCATTCTTCAACCATGACACCTGTCAAAACACCCCCTTCCTTTAAATTACCCCTCTTCAATGCTTGACATATGTCAGAACCTGCCCTCCCTTTAAATTACCCCACTTCTAACC